>NC_022016.1:30164387-30168988 GCF_000317375.1 Microtus ochrogaster
TTTTTCATTTGGTCATCTTTTTAGGAATTCTGTGCAAATAGAAAAAAATTAGAAGACCACTTGTTAACATACTTTAACAGGAAATACCTGTAGTGAAACAACCTCTTTCACTATGTGCCATCCCTTAAAGGATTCACCACCTCTTAAGTCCATCACAGTGATGTAGATGGAGCTTCCACAGCTAAACCTTTGGGCTACAAATAAACATAAAAACTATAGGAACTATAATAAAAAATAATTTACCACTGAATTTTATAATAAGCCATATCTTCTCTGGATTATACATGTCAAAATTTAATTCACATTGTAGAGATATGCAAGTCTTATTTTAAGCTTTACCTTTTGAAAATGAGCATGATTAATTCTTATATTCAGAGGAGGCTATAATCAATGTGCTTTTCTTAATATTTTATTTCCATTGCATGAATATATTTGCATATGTTCCATATTGTATATCCAAGTATATAATTACACACATATATTATACATACTATAAATATATATGTATATTATAATTTTTCCATGTTAGTACACGCCTTCATCACCACACTCAGAGGCAGAAAAAGATAGGTCTCTACGAAATTAAGGCCAGTTGTCTATGCAGCAAGTTCCAGACCATGCAAGGATATCCAATGAGACCCTGTCTCCAAAAGGAAAAACAAAAGAAACATAAAAAGAGCATGATTATGGTAGAAAGATAAGCCTATGATTAATCAACACATCATTAAATAAAAATGTAAATTGTAATTCATAAAAATATTCCAAATATTTTATGTCAGATCCTCAGTAAAAATTTCCTCTTTTTAGAAAAAAAAGTATAAAATGTTCTTTTTGTGTTAGAATCAAGTCCATGGTGCTAATATTTTTAGAATGAATTATTAATTAAATTTATTAATTTAATATTACTTTCATTATGGTAACATCATGAGTTGGCAAAGGTGTCTTAAAAATGCTTCAGTGTGGCAAAAATATCTTGTTGTCTGAACACTGGTGTAAGATCATATTTTATATTGCTTTCTTTTCCATCTCAATTTCATACATAGAAAACCATAAAGTATACTTTTAGCATAGCAGCTATAAAAATCCTATTAAAAGCCAATTATTCTCCATATCATTTTTGCCAAAAACACACATTTTGTTTGCTTATATTAATAAGCTGTAAAACCTCTTCTCAATGCATAACTAATGTAAAATTACGACAACAAAGTGTTCCTTTAATAGGGGATCCTGCACTTTTAGTTTTCTACAGATTAAACTAGGCCCTAGGTAAATTTTGCAATATTCACTTTATCCACTTTTTAAAGGGCTACATGTTTTCTTACAGCAAGTCATATTTCACACCTCAGGGCACCTCACCCGTGGCCAACTGGGAAGTCGTTAAAGTGGGAAATGTGAATGATCCTTCTCCCATGTTACAGGTATGGTGGTTTGAGAATTTTCAACATCTTTCATGAAAGGTGCACAAAAAGTAAATCCGTGTCTGTATCTCATTACATTTTTTTCCCAACAGTAAATCTGACAACTCTGCTATTTATTCACAGTAGCAATATGCACAGCTTTGAGAAAAAAAGTGCTAAAGGATAAAAAAAATATTTCCCTTGGTGAATTTATCCATTTTGTTAGTCAGAAACATCTTTAAACACTGTATGACATTATTATTTTATTATAAAGGTTTATATTCCCCTTTCACTTGTAAACATTGAAAAGCATCAACATTTTTATGAAAATACCTACAATGTCATATAGAAAGACCCACAAAGTAATAGTATTTGCAAATAAAATATGGACTCGATATTTTCATGCTAGAGAATGCCATTCTCACTGATTGGGCACTTACTTTAAAGCAGGCATTTTCATTTTAATATCTCAGTAAGTGTTTTACAATAGTCTAAGGTAGATATTGTGTTCATTTTGCTAATGAGAAAAAATGTCTTATTGAAATTAACTAAATTCAATATAAATCTAAAGGGAAATACCCATAGGAAAACAATGCTGTCATTTTATTTTTAAACTCTTATGACTTCCAAAAATGCTTTACTCCCTGTAAAAACATGAAATGAATAGGGGTAGTATTAATTTTCATGTACCTACTCCTTCTCAGCAAAGTCTTTTTCATATATTTTGGCCACAGGGGAAGACTTTAATATTCACAACTGAATATCAGTTACCTGCAGGCAATGTAGAAAATGTTCTCAAAATATTTTAACAAGGAACATCACAGTTTCCTTGACCCTTGTTTTGTAAGAAGTATTTGATATTTAAACTTTTCTGGGAGATGATGTATATAGCATACACTTTTTTTTCTTCACATCTCTACTGATTTGCCCCCCCCCCATGGTGTTTCCATTGTTTACTTTTGAACACACAATGTACAGGAGACTCGGGAACAAAACTCCGAAGCAGCGTATCTTTGCTGAAAACCACGAAGAATCTCAGAAGCCACATCTCTTGCACTTTCTGCATGTCTTTCATAACTTGTCTCCCTCCCACAAACAAGCTATAAAATTGATAACAATCTCTCTAAGGCAAGTTCAAAAAACTCTCCACAAACACAGCGCTAGAATATATAACTACTACTTTAAATAGCTCATGCTCTTGATTGAGATAGTCAGAAAGAAAATTTCTGGTCTAACCTGAGAGTTGTCTTAAGACCCATGTTTTGGAAGGAGTCATGGAATGCCACACAGAGAAGTCGAGAAACCACTAACCAGGCCTTGCTAGGTTCTCCTTATTCTATAACTATTCTCTCCCATTCACTCCCTTCTCCAGGGCTGTGCATTCATTTAGTGGAGAGCTCAACAGCTTCCCCTTGGACCTGTTGGTCATGTAACACGTGACTGTGCTTTTCTCTAATTGGCCTGTTTTAGCTACAGAAATGTCAATGATCTTTATGCTGGGTAATAAAAGCAGCACGTCCTTTTGCTTCCACACATTTCATCAGACACATTGCATTTTCTTCAGTGCTTAGTATGAAAAATGCATTAAAAATAATGATAGAAGAGGAGACACTGCTGGTGGTAGAGGCCTACAATCCTAACACTCAGTAGGCTAAGAAAGGAGGGCAGAGTTCTAGGCCACACTGGACTACTGAGCATTTACTGTCTCAAATAAATAAATAAATTTTAAGAAGAAGAGCTCAGAGCATGTGTCATTAGTCTCTTTTTCTGATACCAAGTATACAACTGAAACGTAAGGGTATTTTTGTCTAAAAATCTTCAAGTTTCTTGAAAGTTGTTAAAAATCAAGCTAAATAACCATGATATAACTAAATAAGAACTAATGATAATACAAAATGTTGAAATAATATTGTTCAAACTGTCCTGAGATATTTAAAGATCTTGTGTAAATAATCCAAAAGATTACAAAACGTAAGCAAAGCCAGATGTTAAAATATGTGACATATATGCATATATAATCTTAAAGGACCCTATAAAGCTTTCAAAACGCATCAAATAATAGGCACGGAAAATTTAGATTTTAATGTACCACTTTTATTTATCAATTCAAATGATCAACTGTCAGAAGACATTCTTTAAAAAAACGTCTCTGGAGGTCAACAACACACCAGAATATATTAAACGTGTGTGGATTGGAGTGACGTGAAGTTACAAATATTGTCTTCTTTATAAAAAGGTATAAAGAAGATGGGATAGCCAAGTAATACCAATTTATAAAACATACTTAAAATGTTGGTCAGCAAAAGAGATAACAGCAGATTTAAGGGACTGAATAGGCATTGCCCACTCGAACACACTATTCATCTTTCAAAGAGTTCAAAACAGAGGAAGAAAAAGAAAAGCAACTGGTCCTCACAACACTTTGAAAACTTCTGGGATGTAGGAGGTGCTGCTGGGCACCCAGTTCTTGCTGAGTTAAAACTGGCCCTAGAGTAGCTAGGTCTCTCTCTTCTCAAGATACTAGCAGGGTCCTTGGCAACTGCTCTGCACGGGTGAGAATTAGGAAGTTCTGACTTCTCTCCATCACACCCCAAGCCAAGGACTGGGGCACCCGGAAGTGCCCATGGGTGGGGCCGGCGTCCCTGGAGCGCAAATCCGGAGCTTCCGCGTGTCCCGAGGGGCGGGACGCTGAGTGCTCCGGGGGCGGGGCTGGCGCAGGCCCCGCCCCTGCGCCACGCCCTCCGGCTATGGCCAGGGCTGGGGCCCGTCCGGATCCGGGTCCGGGTCCGGGTCCGGGTCCGGGTAGCACAGGCCGGCGGCGGCTTCTCTGAGCGGCCGCTCGCCGCCGTCTTGTGGCGGGCGCGCGCCCTGCTGTTCCAGGCGCAGCTGCAGCAGGGCCCGGCGGTACATGACCTCCAGCTTCTCTAACCGGGCTCGCAGCGCCCGGGGGCTGCCCGGCTCGTCGTCGGGGCCTCCGCCTCTCGCCTTGCGGTGGGTGGCGGGCTCGTCCGGGCCTCCGAGGGTGGCGTCGCGTTCGTCGGCGTTGTTGTCGCCGGGCGGCAGCCGCAGAGCCTGGCGGAAGAGGCTGCGGTTCTCGCGCTTCAGCCGCCGGTTCTCCAGGCGCAGGCGGGCGTTCTCTTCGCGCAGCCGCGCGTTCTGCCGGTCCCGCTCGTCGCGCGCGCGCACGGCCTCCAGGTGGCTGGC
>NC_022016.1:30169130-30191977 GCF_000317375.1 Microtus ochrogaster
TCCCGCGCCGGGTGGCGCCACCACGCATGCGCCACATCGGTCCGGTCTGGTCGAGCCGCCAGCTCCGAGGGCCGAGGGGCCACGCGCGCGGGGGCGCGGGCGATTTGAGGCCCGTCCGGGGCGCTCGGTGGCGGGCGGAGGAAGAAAGGTGGCGGGGCGGCTCTGGCGGGAGGCCAGTGGAGGCCGGGAGTTGGCCCGAGCTGAGGCGTGTCCTTGTCTCTGGCGGCCGAGCGGCCCCCCGAGCCTGCGGTCGGTCCCTGCTTGGCGCACACACGACGCCCCTGGGGATCGCTCTGCTGTTCAGCCCGGTGTCCGCGCCAGGGACAGCAGTGTCCTCCGCTGGGTGCTGCCACGGCTTCCCTGCCTGCGGACTTGGGCACTGCGGGAACAAGCCCGCCTCGCGTGCTCTCCTGCACAGCCTCCAGTGCTTACCTCGCCACTTACATAGGAGGCTCAGAACTAATAAAATGAGTTCTGAGACTACTATGGGGCAAATTGAATTTATAATTACACTTTTTGGAAGCTACCTGCTTAACCACGCCCATGTTTAAGACTCACAGGACATTATTGGCCTGAGCATCTGCCATGGGGTGCTTAGAATCCAACAGGTAGCAGTACTCCAAGCATTGGAGTAGATCCCAATTTCTTGCCATCCTGTTCATTGGAACTTTATAATAAAGCTATAAGGGGACGTTTGTTCAAGACAGTCCTCAGAATATATGAAATTCAAGACTCATAATTTAGTCGAGATGCTGACATTCAGCTGGTTCCAAACTATCTGGAGAGAATTGAATACATATCATTGTTGGAAGCACATTTCTGGTTTTCCTAAGGATCTCAGCTTACCAATGCCTTGTATTATTGCAAGTAAAGGATTACATACTGAAGTCAGAGTCTTTGAGAAATACATAGTAGCAATCTGTTTCAAGCAAGGTTCTGTTAAATTTTTAAATTCCATAAGCTCTCCAAAACCATTGGAACAAGGAGACGAACAAGTAGCACATAGAAGAACTATGATTGGAGTAAGTTGCTAGGAGAACAAATAGTTACTCAATTATGATCCTCTTTTTTTTTCCCAGCAAACACTAAACTACCACAAATTTACTTCAGCCCTAAACAGTCATTTCATGGAATAAGTAACCAATTCAGTGGATTTAGTTAAAGAAAAGCTGTCATTTCTATATGTACATTAAATGCAGACAGCACCTGACCTCTCTGTAGACTACTGAGCTAAAAATATGATTTTTCTTGTTGTATCCAGAGAGTGTAGTAGGGCGGAGAAGATTTGCTCCCTGGTTTGGATGTGACAACTATTAAGAGTCTGGAATAACTGCATACCTCATAAGAAAGTATAATAAAAATATGACAGGAATCACCACCTACATATTATAAATTAGGTAACAACCCATTTTTATTAGCTTTCTTCGTTTTAGCTCATCTATAAAATTATAGCGTTTTACTATTTTCCAGATTCAAGTTGTGTCACTTCTCTTGTACACTATCATACAATCAAATGCTCCATTTGTCTCTTAATGTTTTGCTCAAGAATACTGGCTCTGGTTGAATAGGAAGGCAGACCTCCATGGTCTCCTATTCAGACCCCACTCAGCTAATAAATACTTCTATCTCGGTTATGAAGTAATGCTTGATATCCTGTCAAGCAGATACAACAGATTAGAGAGGATCAGAGTTGTATTACTAGTCTGTTTACTACTGCAAATAATTATATGTATTTTCACAAGAGAACAGAATCTTAATATTGTGATTGTGATTGTGCAAATGTGATGTGCATTTTCTTGTAAAAGAAGAGGAAAGGTAGAGAATGAAAACAAAGAAGAGAAAGATGAGTAACAACCAAAAAGGTGACTAAAACTCATGAAGACTGTCTTTTATAAAATATTTACCATTTAATGTGTGGGTACTTCGTCTGCATGTCTGTATGTCTTAAGTAAGCCTGGTGCCTCCAGAGACCAGAAGACAAAGACATTGTCAGATCCCTGGGACTGGAACAGTAGGTTGTAAGCATCTGTTGGAGATTGAGAAGAGAACTTGGTTCCTCTAGAAGGCTAAAGAGTCAGTGCTCTTAACTGCTGAGTCATGTCTAAAATCCTGAAGGTTGCCTTATTAATGAACATTCACCTATGGATAAAGGAGAGTCCATCAGTATTCCTCAACTGGAATTGAGAACAATGTAAGTTCTAAATTAAAAAGGGGTTCAGGACAGCAGAGTGATTCAAATGATCACTATCAAAATTATTGGTGTATATTTAAATTTAGATTTATTTAGAGTAATATGTCAATAATTGTATAACCTTGATGGAGGAAGGTCAATGGTTAACTATAATAAAGAAACTGCTTGGCCTCTAGGTTAAAATATAGGTGGTGGAGTAAACAGAACAGAATACTGGGAGGAAGAGGAAGTGAGCTCAGACTCCACAGCTCTGCTCTCTGAAGCAGATGCGATGGAGCAAGCCACCAGGTCAGATATGCTAAATCTTTCCTGGTAAGCGCACCTAGTGGTGCTATGCAGATTATTAGAAATGGGTTAGACAAAATATGAGAATTAGCCCATAAGAGGCTAGAGCTAGTGGGCCAAGCAGTGTTTAAAAGAATACAGTCTCCGTGTAATTATTTCGGGGCATAAGCATGTGGGCGGCCGGGTGCCAGGGACACAGCCCCGCCGCTCTTATTACAATATAACCTGGAAATCAATATTGCATTTATTTATAGAAATTGTAACTAGTACATTATACTTCCTCATATAATTTATAGTGGTCTACACATAAAAATACTACAATAGTGGGTATAATAAGTATTTCATTTATATGAAAATAAAAAACTCATAGAAAATTATGGAACTTTGCTAATGCTAAAAACATGGTGTTGCAATAGAGCTTAGAAGAAGAAAATGTATAAAATATAAGAATTCCTACGAAAAACAGACTCCTTCATTTCATGAACAGATGCTTCCGAAGAGAAGCATCACCTGCTGGCTTCCTGGAAAGGTCTTTAAGAACATAGGTCATTTTTTTCCTGAAAACACACTTTTCTTCAGCTGTGTTTACTAAGGAAGACTCAAGGCAGTAGAGCAAGGAGGGCTTGTCTGCCCACTGGAGAAGAGGGCAAAGGGAAAACTTCTGGATAAATGTTACAGTTCTAGGTCAAGTGTAAAGCTGTGGGGAATTCCAGTCAACCACTTCAACTTTTCATTTAAGAAACATCAAAGAATAATTATAAGACTCTTAAAAGAGGTTTGGAATTTAAAAAGAAATGCCTTAAGAGTAGTTTGCTTTGTTTGAACAACCTTTAGCTCCATCATTCTTTTCTGTAAAGAGGATTCTTCTTAGTTATTTGTTCCCCACGTATACCCCATGCCCATTCTTATTTAACAACCTAAATCTTGCATTTAAAAGTAGTCTCCGAAATTGATAAAAGAAATTAATCTATGAAGTTTACCATTACTGTGCTCTTTAGTCTATAATGCCTCAAAATACTTTTATAAATCCTGTAGTTGAGAAAAGCTATGTCCACATATTGCAGAGAAGTTTTTATTTGGCCTGCACTTGACATATTTGTTTTAGTATTTCTCAAAACAAATTTAAGATTTCAGCTATTGAATATATTACATTTATAGTCTAATTATCCTGTCCTAGTTAGATTAATGCCCTATGAGAAGAGATAGCAGAGGCCTTGCTTCTAACTCTGGCTTCTCCTACAGAGACATAGAAAAAAGGTGGCCATCTGTTAACCTGCAAGACCTTCACCAGTGGACTAAATCAGCCCAATGAAAAATCTTGATCATAGAACTGTCATCCTCCAAAACTATGAAAAGTAATTCTGGTTGCATATGCCATTCAGTTTAGGAATGTCTTATAGCAACCTGAGCTAATAATTACTCTATGTTTTAGGTTGGTTATTTGGATTGTAAAAAATATGTTAATTTGAAATTCATATCGCACTACTCCTAAATCTGAGTCAGTTCAAGGTACATTCTGTAGCTTTGGAGAACCCATATGATATTCTCTTGTGCTTGGCCTTTGATAGATATTCTTGAAAAACAATTCAACAGAATCAGGAATCAACCTAGAGATATGCCTTTGCATAGGTCTATGAGAGATTTCTCAGGCAGGAGTAAATGGAGAAAGAAGAATTGTCTAGGATGTGTCCCACTTTCCCTGTGAAGGACCAGATATAGAGAGGTACAAGGAAAAGAAATGCTGTTTACTTGCCTGCCTTTTGCTTCTTCCTGGTGAGTGAATTTATTCTGTTGTTTTGTTGTTACTACAGTTGCTGTTTCTGTGACTGCCATTCTGTACTAATACCAGGTCCTTACTTCTTCAGCTTTCTAACACAGACTGAAGACCATCAGCTCTGCAGGAATCCTCCAGACCTCCAGTGCCAGCTTTGGGTTCCTGAGGTACCCAGCTTCATGGATTGAGTAGTTCTCTACTTCTCTGGCATACTTGAGCTGGTTACTTTTATGTCATCTTGACATAAGTCATAATCATTTGGGAAGGAGGAACCTCAATTGAGGAAGTAACTCCACCAGACTGGCCTGTGGATAAACCTGTAGTGCATTTTCTTGATTAATAATTTATGTGGGAGGACCCAGCTCACTGTGAGCAATCCCCTCACAGCTGGTGGTCCTGGGTGCTATAAGTAAACCGACTAAGCACTCCATAAGGAGTAGGCTAGAAGACATCGCACCTGCATGGCCTCTGCATCAACTCCTGTCTCAAGGTCTCCTCCTTGTTTTGAGTTCCTTCTGTGATGACCCTGAGTAATGTACTATGCAATGGAACTAAAAATTTAAATAAATCCTTTCCTTCCCTTGCTCTTGATCATGGTCTTTTATCACAGCAATAGAAACTCTAAGACACTGTTGATTATCATGGTTATGATATCCAGCCACTGTTATGTAAGTCAATCTAATATTCCATTTTTATAATTCATTCTAATAGTTCTGTTCCTTTAGGGAATTCTACCACACTTTCATTTTTACAATACATACGTATATCAGAGCAGCATATTATAGACCAGAAGTATATGCAAATATTATATGCAATCATACCTCAACAAAACAGGAAATGTTGGTCAGATAATGCCAATAATTGTTGGGAGTCTTTATCCCACCTGTCAGCTTCCAAATCACAACACAGAAACTTATTACTTATGAAATCTTGGTCAATAGCTTAGGCTTGTTTCTATTAGCTCTTATAACTTAACCCATTTCTATTCATCTATATGCTTCAAGGTAGCTCAAGGCTATTACCTCTCCTCCTGTATGTCTTGATTGTTCTCTGTCTCTCAGTGTCTCTGCCTTCTTCCCAGAATTCTCTCTGCCCCCAAATCCTACCTAAGTATTGACTGTTTACTCTTTTTTAAAACCAATCCTAGTGACACATCTTCACAGTGTACAAAAAGATTATTCCACAATATCTAATCAATAGTTTTTAATCTGGTACTGAAATTCTTTAGTGTGTCTTATATTTTAAACATTCCTCACATAAATTGATCTTCAATAACACATGAATTCCTGAATTTAAGGAACTAGTTGATAGTGCAGAAGTAGAGATGGGGTTGGAGGTAAGAAAGGTAGAGAGAGAAAATTAGTTCTTAAATAATTGGAATACTGAAAGAATTCATTCATTTATTCTTTATTATCTGCATAATACATTTTTTATTTTAATTTTACTATTTTATACCAGGGTTAGGGTGCTTTATATAGCCTGAGCTGTCTTTGAATTCCCTGTGAGGACCTAAGGCTGTCCTTTAACTCCTAATCCTCTTGCTTCCACATACCAACAACTAAAATTATACGTCTAGACTACTGTGAAGAATTCAGGAGGCAGAGTAAGGTGGTCACAATTAGTCTGAGAACAGCCTGACCTATATAGCAAGACCTTAGACCAAGAAAAATAAATTACTAGGTAAAACATAACTATTAGTCATTCTAAGAAATTTTTCTAACTGAAATTTATGCCAAAAGTTCTGTAGGATGTTGGCCTTATTAAAACTGAAGTAAAAAAGTGGCTGGCACTCATTCTTAGTAATAAGCTTTGTTAATAAGTAGTATTAATATGTACTAAATAAATATTACTTAAAAGTATTTTACATATGCTTTAAAACTGTAATGAATAGTGAATTTGAGTCTGGATTAAGACACATTCAAGTTTAATACAAGCCATACCCTTCCTAGATCTGTTGCCTAGAGCAGTCTCCTAAAGCCATGGTATACTCATTTGTCACTTATTGAGAATAAAAATAGAATCTATTTCATGGGGTTCTTGTCATGTATATATTAAATGCAAAGTCAGCTAACAAGAGGTATGTAATAATTCATGGATATTCTTTCATGGCTTGAATTTATTTTGTAAGGTAGATATTTGTAGGATGATTTCTTGTGAATAGTCAATGCTGTTTAAAACCCTCATCTGAGCTACTCAACTAAGGAGCTACTCTAAATACACAATGCTGTCCCACTGGTGATATGATTCTTTTTTTCTGGATAGTTCTCATTAAGTGTTTGGGTTTTAACATCCATATTCCGTAAGCCCCATGTGCTGAGGAGTTTGGTTAATCACATTCGGAGCTTCATGTTTGCTAATATTCTCCCTGAAGCTTTAGCTGAGCTTGGTTC
The DNA here is from genome assembly GCF_000317375.1 of Microtus ochrogaster. Lineage (NCBI taxonomy): Eukaryota > Metazoa > Chordata > Mammalia > Rodentia > Cricetidae > Microtus > Microtus ochrogaster. The sequence continues at coordinate 30,175,771 of NC_022016.1, forward strand.
ATTTTCTGGGACCAGATTTATTAGGGCTATGAAGAGCAAGTATCGATGCTCAGGAGTGTGAAGACCTCTTTATTGGAATAATTACTAGAGAGTTAGGAATTGTAAATATTGATTGCATTTATTTAGTCTTTTGATACGGGCAAAAATATTAAAAGCCATCAAACACCAGCATTGCCCTTTGACAGCATCATTTAATTCTAGCTACAGGGACAATTGAGACATAAACAAAAGCAGTGTGACTTATCTGTCTTAATTAGGATATTTTCTATACTGAGGGAAATACCCTTCTTCCAGCTTGATATAAACACTAGCCAGACTAATAAAAGAAGGTAAATGTGATACATCCTAGCATAAAATAATGGAGCTGAGAGCATAAGTTTTGCACACAAGATAATTGACAAAACCATTGTCCCAAATAGACTTCTTAAAGTGGCAATGTCTTTGTTAGTTTTACATCATTGCTTCGTGCTACGTTTTCAGAAATTCATATTAATCATTAAGGCAGTATTTCTCAACCTGTGGGGCATAGTTCCAGAGGGGGGGTCACAAAGTAGATATCTTGCATATCAGCTATTTACATTATGATTCATAAAAGTAGTAAAATTACAGTTGTGAAGTAGCACCGAATTAATTTTATGACTGGGGGTCACCACAACATGAAGACCTGTATTAAAGAGTTACAACATTAGGAACTACTGCCATAAAGGATCTAAAACTGTATTATTCGTTAGCTGTGTGTGCATTTTAGATTTGGGCTTACTAAAATTGAATGCAATTTTCAATGTCATCCCTAGATTAAACTAGTCACAATTTCAGTGTGCCTCAGTCACATGTAGCTGAGGTATGTGGGGAGGTACAGTGAACTGTTGTTGATACAATGAGATCTTGTGGGCAGCAATGGGACTAGTCACATGCCCACTCCCCACCCTAATTATTGGCTTCAGCTTCAGCAGCTATGTTAAAATTTATAGTGAGAAAACGTACAAGAGGTGTTTATTGCATTTTACTGTATGCACAATTCCATGCTGGCTAATACTTTTCTCCGAAGAATACACATGGAAATCCATCCTATTCTTAAATATACATATCTGGGCTAGTGCTTGATTTTAATTTGACATACTACAGAGTGACACAATATGCTAGCTGAAATGAGAACTGCCCTCTCCTCAGTCTGAGGTATCTGAATATTTGGTACCAAGTTAGTGGCACTTCCTGGGAAGGTCAAGGGGGTATGGCATATATGTAATGGGGGAAGAAATTTGGAAGCTTAAAGTCTTTTTCTAGTTCCAGTTTGTTCTCTGTTTCATGCCCACATTTGAAGATGTGAGCTCTCAGTTTCCTGTTCTTGCTGTTGTACCTGCCACTGACTGCCATGATTTCCTACCATGATGGACCCTTAATATTCTAGAACCATAAACTCAAATAAACTTTTTCTTATTGTCACGGTGTTTTATCAGAGCAAAAGAAAAGTAAGGAATATATCTAGGAAGAGGTACACACTACAAAAAAAGAATTAACATTATATAGATTTGAGGGATATATATATACATACATACACACACACACACACACACACACACACACATATGTATATGTATTGTAGTTGATAGATAAGGGCCCAGTCCACTGTGGGTAGTACTATCACTAGCAGGTCCAGGGTTATAAATGGAGTTTCTGTCCTATCTGACCCTACATTCATTCAGTACCCAAGAAACACACAGAGGTTTATAACAATTATAAATGTACCTATTAGCTCAGGCTTAATATTAAGTAACTCTTACAACTTAAATTAACCCATAATTATTGTGTATATTAGCCATGTCACTTGATACCTTTTATCAGTGAGGCATTCTCATCTTTATTCCTCTGATTCTGGCTGGTGACTGCAAACTGAGCCTTTCCTCTTCCCAGAATTCTCCTAGTCTTGTTGCTCTGCCTACACTTCCTGCCTGGCTACTGGCCGATCAGTGTTTTTTTTGTTTGTTTGTTTGTTTTTGTTTTTTTGTTTTTTTAAATCATTACAAGTGACAAATCCTTACAGGGTGCAAGCCCACTATCCCATAGCACATGACTATGTAAAAATCTATATGGGAGAGCCAGAGAATATGGCATCAAGAACATCCCTTCATAGTTTCTGCTTCATGTTCCTGTCCTTTCTGAGTTTCTGCTCTGAACTTTATTCATGATGAACTGTGACCTCGAAATTTATATTGAAATAGTCATTTTCTCCACAAATTGTCCTGATATACATATTTAATGCAACAGAAAATAAACCAGTACAATATTTCACTCATGTCTCAGTTTGAGTTCCAAAGTTGCATACAACTCATTGAAGTAACAGTATGGATGTTGAAAACCCTCATAATTAGAGTTAAGATAATCAGGAGATTAACTCAGAAATTGTGAAAATAAGTAATTTAAATGTTCTCTTGTCCCTCTTTGTTACTCCCAGAGCTCTTTCTTCCATTCAAGAGGCAGCATTAGTTTGTAGTTCTGGGCATTAATAAATATCTCTCATTTCAGATATTAAAGAGCTAATGTAATATAATTGAAAACTTTAAATTCTCATTCCTGTCATGGAGTCTCCCATCCTCAGTGAAGTGTCGTGCTCCATGCCTTACACAAGGAGTAACTAGCCTATGAAGAGCATGTATGGGGAACACTGAGTTTTCTGTCTTTCTTTACTGCTGCACTTTCTCTAGTTACTAGTTTTAGCTCTTTGAGGGGAAGTAACGAATAAACCTAAAGCCTAGTTCAAATAAAAGTAAGAAAATAGCAGGTGGTAGTGAAACTGTTTGGCACTGGATCTCAGATGTCAGGTGTCACATGCAAGTCTGTTCTCTGTGAAAGACCATCTTTGTGGCCTTCTGCCATCCTGCATGATTCCCCAGCCCACAATATTCTGTTGGTGTTAAACTCTGGTTGGTCTTTTCCTATGGAATATCTGACCTCTAGAGGGTGTGGTCCTCTGGGGTGTGGTCCTTTGGGGAAGAGTAAGGGAGACAAACACTTTATATGCCAGTCAAACTCCAGAAGTCTGAATTACTCTCATTGCAGCCTTGTCAGTTCAGTGAAAGTTGTCTTCCACCAACATTTAACCTTTAGATTTACCCAAGTATCAGGCCTTTCTCTCTCAAATGCCAAGAGATTCATGACCATTTTAATCACACTCCACCGCACAGAATTATACACAAGACTTAAGCTTCCTTTTTGGTTACTGTCTTTTACTAAAGAAAGTATACAATCTGTCTTTCTTCTGTGCTTTAAGCAAAACCCCTATCCTTGTAAAGGGTCTAAATTCAATCTGGCTATAATCATGGAAACACAACTGTCAGTTATGCACTCACCAGGGTTCATGTGATGAGAAAAGGAGATATGAAATGAATAGAATTTTTTGACAGGTAGTATAGACAATATTTCCTTTGGAGTTAGTCAAGGACATCAACAATCCCTTCTTTCTGCCTCCTTTTTCATGAGGTTACACTGTGTTTTTGTAGTGAAGCACATTTTGCTTTCACAGTCATCTATAGCATAGTAACATAATCAAAATATTTGAAGTGTTAGAAAATTTTATGAACATAAACAGAATGCACTGTTTGCCATTATATCTGTAAGCAATCTGGTTATTCTAGATTTCTATATCCTCTTTTCTTTATAATTTTATGAAATATTTTATTTACTCTAATGACTAAGAATGATTTCTGTTGATTTACAAATTTATGTCTCAAACCCACAATTCTTCTCTAAGTTCCAGCTTCATGAAAGCCAATTTTTATTTAATTTGTTTTCCTATCTCACTGGTTTTGCAAGCAATTTTTCCATATTAAACATTTTCATTTTTTCTTTTATTGAAAATAGATTTTTTTTCCATACAACATATCCCGATTATAGTTTTCTCTCCCTCTGCACCTCCCAGTTTCTCACCACCTCTCTTACCTCCAGATCCCTTTTTGTCTCTTATTAGAAAAAAAAAAAAACAGGCTTTTAAGAGATAACCACCAAACGTGACAAAATAAGATATAACATGATGAAACAAAATCTATCTTATTGAAAATGAGATAGGAATACTAAGAGCAGGTACAAAAGTAAATGCCCACTTGTTCTCACAATCAGGAGACCCATAAAAATACTAAGCTAACAGCTATAACACATACAAGAGGACCTGGTGCAGACACATGCAGGCCCTGTGTCTGCAGTTTCAGTCTCTGTGTGCTCATATGCACCTTGCTTTAGTTGATTCAGAGGTCTTGCTCTCCTGGTGTCTTCCAGTCTCTATGGTTCTTCCAGTTTTCCTGCCTTCACTCCCATGGGATTTTCTCAGCTTTGAGGGAAAGGATTTGATGGAGATCTCCCATTTAGATTTCCCCTCCAGTCTGGCGGTCAGTCTCTGCATCTGTTCCTATCTGCTGCCAGAGGAAACCATTCTCATGATGACTGGGTAAGGCACTGATCTTAGTGTAGTAGAATATCATTAGGAATTATTTTATTGATAACTTTTTTTTTTAAGAGTAGAAGTGTCTGGTTTGGTTTAACCTTAGGTCTCTGGATTATCTAGTCTCTGGTTCTTGGTCACTCAACCAGTGTCAGACATGGGGTCCATCATGGCATAGTCCTTAAGTCAAATGAGACATTGATTGGATTTTCCCACAAGTTCTATGCTGCCAGTAGCCTAGCATCTTTTTCAGGCAGAACAGATTGTACAGATTGTAGGTCAAAGATTTCATGGCTGAGGTAGTGTCCTCTTTAGGTAGCCTATAGAGTACCTTCCAGCACTAAAAATAATAAAACATGGGTAGAAGGTTCCATAAAGACAGCACCTTAATTTCTTTGTGCTCAGTGAGTTATATGGGTGTTGTCCTTGTCATTGGGGTCTTGCCATCAGTTTGAGGAGAACAACCCGATGTCTTAGCAACTGCCTGGCTTGTTGGGGAATTTCCATGGGACTCAGTTGGCCAGCAACTCAGAGGAATCCAGTGCCACCACTGGAAATCTTGCCTGGCTAGAAGGGATGGCCAGCCGAGACTCTGTATTCCCATTACTAGGAGTCTTAATTAAGATCACCTTAATAATGCATTCCAGGAAGTTTCCACTGGTCTAGGTTTCCACATTAACCCAAAATGTCCTCCAATTTCAGCTGTCTCTCCATAAATTCTCTCCCTTCACCCCACCTCTCCCTAAATCTGATTGTCCTGGCATTGTCTTCCATCCCCGAATCTACTTGTAAAATCTGTTCTATTTCTCCACTCCTAGGGAGATTCAAGTAGCCCTCCTAGAATCCTCCTCTTTGTCTAACCTCTCTATGACTACAGATTATAATTTGGTTATCATTTATTTAATGACTAATATCTACTTATAAGTGAATACATACTATATTTATCTTTCTGGCTCTAACTTACTCAGAATGATGTTTCCTAGTTCCACTCATTTGCTTACATATTACATGATATAAGTTTTTAATACCGAAATAATACTCCATTGTGTAAATGTACCAAATTTTCTTTATCCACTTTTTTATTGAGGAATGTCTAGGATGTTTCCTGTCTGTTGCTAATATGAATAAAGTCAAAAAGTGCATGGTTGAGCAAGTGTCTTTGTGGTGGAATAGAGCATCTTTTGGATATATATCCAATAGTGGAATAGCTGGGTCTTGAGATAGACTGATTCCTGGTTTTCTGAGAAACTGCCATATTTATTTCCAAAGTGACTGTACAAGTTTATACTACCATCATCAATGGATGTTTCTCTTGCTCCACATCCTCATGAGCATGAGCTGACACGTTTGTCATTGTTCTTAGTCATTCTGGCAGGTGATGCTTGCATGTAGAAGATTGCAAATAGATCCATACTTATGACCCTGTACAAAATTCAAGTCCAAGTGGATCAAAGACCTCAGTATAAAACCAGATACAATGAACCTGATAAAAGAGAAAGGGGGAAATTACCTTGAACTTGGCGGCACAGGAGATAAATTTCTGAGTAGAACACTAATAACGAAGGCCATAAGATCAACAATTAATCAGTAGGACCTCATAAAACTGAAAAACTTCTGCAAGGCAAAGAACACTATCAATAGCATAAAATGGCAGCTTACATAATTGAAAATTTTTTTCACCACTTTCATAACCAATAGAGAACTAATATCCAAAGTATATAAAGAACTAAAGAAACTAAATTCCAAAAACCAGATAATACAATTAAAAATGGGATAGATATCTAAACAGAGAATTCTCAATAGAGAAATCCCAAATGGCTGAGAAACAAAGAAATGTTCAACATCCTTAGGCAACATGAAAATGCAAATCAAAACTATTTTGAGATTGCATATCGAACTTTTCAAACAACAGCACACTCTCCAACTTTTCCATTTCAACAAGCAGTTCCACCATGTAACTGTTGGCTGAGGCAGCCATCTTGGATTGCTGGTTATTGCTTGTCATTCTTTCACTTCACATACTATCTGCCTCAAGCAATTCATTTCATAATTTTAATTATTTTTTTCTCATATATTTCTTTATATTAGATTAATTCAAATCAATATTGCCTGTTACTTGGTGTATGCAGACACTATTTTGTTATCCCTAATCTTTATCCTTTCATATCCACGACTCACAGAGCAGAGCTTTGCAAACACAAATGGGCACATGTTGCTCACCCACAAAATACCCCTGTGGTTTCCCATCATGTAGCTAAGAAAATCCAAACTCCTTTCATGCTTTTTATCCTCAATTGCAAGACCTGCCTGACATTAGCCTATACACACACACAAACACACACACACACACACATTCACTTTTGTTGTAACCTGCTCCATACTTCAGCTGGGTTGGTTTCTGAAGTAGAGAAGTTCAATAAAGAAGCGTGATCATGTGATAGTCACTACAAGAGAAATGAACAACAAGGGAACTCATTGTGGTAGGAAGTGAGGTAATTTATTTTTTCTGGCAGAATCCAGGAATTTTGTTTCTGCTCATAGTGGTATAGATATTCCTAAGTATGTTCTGATTGAGTTGTGGGTGTTAATGAGTAGGGTACAAATTCTGATGTGTTTGCTGATCTAAAAAAAAAAAATATGAGTAAAATCAATATAAGAGACCAGTTTGCACTTTGATGTTTTTATTGTTATCATCTGTTTAAGCCAGAGTTGGACTAACCATTGCAGAACAGAGATTAATCAACTTTTAATTATGTGATTGTAATAAAAAATAAGTATTTGGAAATAAGATAATTAGAATAATAATAGGTAGCTCTCTCTACTGCTGCAAGAAAGGCAAGTGAACTTTCATTCATTTTTTTTTTCCAATAGGCTTCATATTTTAACATTTCATGTTTTGTTTTTCATCAGGGGCTTAGAGAATAAACATGTTTTGAGGGTTTTAATTGAAACAGAATAAATAGCACAGGGGTTATTGAGAAAATACTAGTGAAATATATTGCTGTTCCTAGTGGCATTTCATTGTGAAGAGGTTAATGATTTCTGTCTTTAACTTAAAGGGCTAGTGCTTTAGTTTCATAATTTAGTTTTATTGTAACAGTGCTTTAGAATTGTTTTTTAATGTTCAAAGTCCTTGTGTAGAGCTAAGTTGGGTGTGGTAGGTGAGGAGCTATGGATGGATCTGTATGTTTCAGACTCGACCCTAGTACAGCCCTGGTTATGTGAATGCCAAAGTTGTTTGATTCAAATACCCTAGAATTGCATGTTCCAAAGTTGTTTGTTTCAGATACCCTAGAATTGCATGTTTGGTGGTAAAATGATAGACAGCTCAAAAATATAGCGCATTTCTAGATAACATTGACACATGAATTGGTGTTCTTGTGGCTCTATCCTACAGCTTGTCATATTGCTTCTCCCTTAGAGACTGTCAGCAATCCATTCCATCTCAGTGCAGCATAATCTCATCTCAACACACGGGATTACTATTGCTTACCAATTCTTCAACCCTCAAAATACGCCATTAGTGTTTTTTTTTTTTTATGACTTAAGTATCTTGTATTCTATCCAATTTTTTTTTATGTACTTCAGGAAGTTAAAATTAGTTTTAAGTGTATTTTGCATATTGTTACTATTGGTGGGCTGTGAGTTCCTCTGGAACACAGACCAGTGAGCACGAGTCTGTTCTATGAAATAGAGATATCATCTGATTTATGTACCTGCTCTACTCGTTTTTAAATCATATGAAACAAAGATGGCACTTGATGTCTTTATACCTTCGCGTTACCTATGACAATGTCAGTGCTCAGTAAATATTTGTTGAATAAATGAGTAGATCCTTAATAAGTTAAGGTCCTCAATTATTCAAAATTGCCTTAATGAATTAATCTATTTAGCTAAGTTTTTCCAAAAGGAAAAGAAAAAGCCTGTTGACAACAATATTTATAAATGAAAACTGGGTCAGCTTAATCAAAATGTCTAGATTTAGAGAAAGTCTGGTATCAGGAAAGCAGCAATATATCTGACAATTATAGAATCTAGCATGCAATGAAATTCTTTAAAGAAATCAACATGGGTTTACTTAGTGCTTTGAAGAAATTTCAGTTTGGAGAATTAGTACAGCATTTTCTCTATTTGCAAAGCTGCACCAGCCATGATCAAACCAAAACCACTTTCTAGGTTTTAACCATGACCTTCATCATTCTTCATCACTGGATTCTTTACAGGATAAAACCTGAGACAATCGTTAAGGGAGAAAATTGATAAACAAGTAGATTTTTAAAAAAAGAGTAAGAGTATGTTGCAAAACAAAAGCATAGACATCAAAAGTAGCAGGGAGGCAAATGCAAATTTCTCTTTGGCTCTCTGAAACTTTACTGGAATAAATTCACTAAGGCAGACTAAGCAGAAGAAGCATATAATTAATATGCAAATAGAGGAATGTGGTTACTAATTCTATGTGATTTTGAAATATATATGTGCCTTCTTTTGTAAAGCAGGAGTTGAGGGAAGAAAGGCTAAAGACAGAGCATTGGCAAATGAATACGAAAGGAATTTGGCACACTTGGAGAATGACCTAGGACAAAGTGTATTGAATCTAGGAGCAATAGGTTGTAAGTGAGTCTCTTTAGAAAGAAAGGGACAATGGTATGTGACAAATATCTGTCCAGGTGTATTTACAGACTCCCCATCCTTTTTTTCTTTGAAGAGTTAAGTCTCTTTAGTTAATGCAGTCTCAGTATAGAGAATGGAGACAATTTTGTTTATCTTTGGAAAATCTGAGTCTGGTTGATGAAGAAAATTCCAAAAAGCCTTGCCCTGCATGGAAAGAAGAAATCGGGTGAGATCAGAGGGCCATCTGTGCTGAGGTGTATTCTAAGGCTCCTCAGCATGCCTAAAGACTAATCTTAGGGTATTACTTCCTGGACCCCAAAATTGACGAACATAGTTGGTAAAGTTAAGTTCTTGAGGTTAGATGCACTAAACCACAACCTCACTATTAAATGGATGCCCTATGGGAGAGTTCATCTGTAAGTAGTCCCGTTAAGAAAATAGCATTTACATGAGATTGTGTGAGAGGGAAAAAAAAGTAAGATGTGGTAGATAGATATGTTACTCAAATGACAATGTACAAATGGGAAAATATACCTAAATTATGCATCTGAGATGGAATTCACACAGAAGAGAAAATGAATTAGAGACTGGCACTACATAATACAATATTTCAATTTTTCTCAAGTGTATTTTTTGCTAGATATACTATAACTGCTTCGGCAGGGTTAAGATATTCTAAAGAGATACTTATGCTTCCGTCTTTATCCGTCTTTCAGATTACTGAAACAGTGGGCCCACTAATTTCAGTGTCTTCTGCAAGGAATTTACGAAACTGAGCTGAGCCTGGCCCTGGCTTTTCAAAGCAGCACAGTTTGTGTATCACTACATTACAGTACTTGAATGGAGCTGTCCACTGTCTTAGCTATAATCAGGGGAAAGAGACAGAACTAGCCCTTCAGAATATTGATTTCAAAAAGCTGATAAAAATCATTAAATATATTCCTCACATCCATAATCTCATAGGAGAAATTAGTTTTAGATGTCACAGTTTCTTAACAGAGAAAATGCTATATATGTATATATGTAATCTATATATGTAGATGTGGAAAGTATGCAATTATTGAAAAATAACACATGCATTTAAAAATGATCATTACCATCTATATCTGTATTTATTTTTGCATGTTTATATGTGAGTCGTATTCATGCATTTGTGTGTGTGTTCACATGTGTATTATGGGCACATGTGTGTGTGGAGGCCAGCAGTTGATGTGGGGCATCTTCTTCCATTACTACCCACTTGACTGATGCAAGTTCTCCTCGTGAACTGAAAGATCATGGAATTAATAAGCCTAGATAGCCAGTTTGCCCTGTTAGTACCTGTCTCCAGCTTCCAAATCAGAGGATCATACACAGACAACCATACACTCACTTATTTTATGGGTTCTGAAAACTGGAACCCTGAATTTCAAGTCCCTGTGGCTAACACATTTTATACTAGGCTATCTCTTCAGCCTTACCTTTACACTTGGTATGAAGCTATAATAGAAATAAATCTGTTTATTCCAAGTAATTTGAATTAGTTTTTGCAAGTACATAAAATAGCTGACCATGTGCTTGTCTTTGTTTGCTTATTACTAAAAGATATACCGTAACTGACAAGCTCTGTAATGTAACATCAAGGATGTTCCAAAGAGAAAGGTGAGCTGACCACTTCCCAATCATGAACCCTATTGTCAAAGCAAGCTCTGCAACCTTCTGTTTGAAAGACTGAAGATAAATACTTTTCTTACTCCAGATATCAACAAATAACAAACAAAAGCCAAATCTTTTCTAAAATCCTCTTAAACGCCTCAGATTATGTCTGTCAGCAGTGCCTATTGTTGCTTGGAGATTTAGAGGTTTCATGGGAGAAGCCAGGAGAAGGAACACTGTCTGCTTTAACAGCTTTGACTTGAAAACATTTTTTTCTCAGTCACCTCACAAGCAAAAGGCGTCTGTCTGGGGATAAGACAAAGGGGTGTCAGAACAGAGGTATCTATCAGAATATGACTTAAGGGGAAAGACTGTTCATATTGAGAAAAATAAAATAATTGAAGTCTGTAGAAAGAAGCCTGAACAGATATTTTGTATGCTAACAGGAAGGAAAAACTCAATGGGGAGTGTTGGGAAGTGCAAATGTGTTTTCCATTCACATAAGAGGAAATGTGATGCCTTCTTTGTTTGTTTGCTTGTTTTTAAATGTATTTTATGACAACTCAGTGGTTATCATTTCTATCTGTCTTTCCTGCTTTGGGTACACAGAATGTTGGTGCTACTGCCCAAGAAGACAAAAGGAATGAAGGCTTTCTCATTGCCACCAACAAGGCTGAGGGTACTTGAGGCAGACATTTGAGTCTTCCAGGATTGCTTGGTCAAGTAGGGTAGGGCTGGAAGTCATCTACAAGCAATGTTTCCTCTTCCTGGCCAGAAAACTCTGTTCACACTGTACTCTATACTGTCTTAGCTGGGAGCTGTCTGCTCAGCAAGAACTGACAATTCCCATTTGAAAAAGCAATCTTCCACAAGTTTAAAGGGCAAGCAAGTGAGTTGAATGAGATCATCTGAATTTTGATAGATAAAGGCATGTTAGGGAAATAATAGCTTGATTAAAAGTCCACAGTCTTGAACAGTTTTGCTTCTGTTCTCAGAGGAGCTGCCATTGTTTTTCATTATCCATACTTCTTCAATGTAATGACATTTTTAGAAAAGTATCTATAACCACAATTTTTATTATGGTTTCCAAGTATTCTCTATGGGTTCTAATAATAAAAATAAATAAACTTCTTGTAATTTAGAGTCAAACTCTGTGGTTTAGGGTTCATCCAAGTATGTATTTGTCAGAAGTGATATGTTTTCCAAGTAAGTAGAAAATTAATTTTCCTCTTTCATTTAGCCATGATCACTGCCTTAGTGTATTTTTAAAATCTTTTAATTTTGCTGTTCAGTTTCCATGCATTTCTATTACCACTAAACAGAAACTCAATTTTAAGAGTTTTGATAATTCTGGATAAAAATTTCAGTAAAAATAACAATTTAGATATGGAATCTAAATACTTAAGTGATGTGGGACATCTCTCTGTATTTTGTGAATATGTTTTATTACCATTAGTAAATAAAGAAGTTGCTTCAGACTATGGAAGGGCTGAATATAGCCAGATTGGAAGAGATATATAGAGAGAGTAGGCAGAATCAAGGAGATGTCATGTAGCTGCCAAAGGAGACCCACTTCATACACCACTAAACCACAGCCTCATGCCAACACATATATTAATAGAAATGGATTAATTTAAGATGTAAGAGCTAGCTAGAAATACACCTGAGACATCGGCCAAATAGTGATGTAATTAATATAGTTTCTGTGTGATTATTTGGGTCTAGGTAGCCAGGAAACAAAAGAGCAGCCTCCATTTACACTTAAGAAGAAAGTAATGTTGGAATGATCAGAGATGGATATTTAACATGCCAATGTAAATATGTTCTCTTTGGGAGTATGAAAATAAAGCCTGAGTTTTATTCATTTTTTATGCAAAGAGGTTCTTGTATGAGCTCACAGTCCTCAGATTTGCCCTGGCATAATCAGCATGCCCTCTAGTGGCACTTCTGGGAGTTCAACTAAAACACTGTGAAAAATTCCAACTGCCTTTGTCACTCGTGACCCTGGCAAGTCACAGTCCAGTTTTACAGCAAGCATTGATTAGCATCTAGCTCTTCCAGTTGTGTTTCATTTTGTGCTCTAGACATGACATATGGCTGTGAATGTCCGGTCCAACACAGATGTGACAAAGAAATAGGTCTTTCAAGTAATGAAGATTTACTTCGTATTTATCAACATTCATACCTGCTAATCAAGAACTTTTAATTGGTTCCTCTCCTTATAGTTGTGAGTTATGGAAAGAAAAGTAATGAACCCAGCAGAAATACCCAAGTTTTCCCACACCAATTAAAATAAACTGATTTTGTCTTCAGAAAGAAGTATTGTCTCTGTTTCATGATGCTTACAGTAGACAGGGTAGAATGGCATTTCACACAGTGTGAAATGTTGGGCGTAAACGGTTCTGAGCAATGTTTTGAACCTAGTTAACGCTCTCATGGCCACACTGAAATATGTACTTTAAGTAGAGTCTACTTCCTGGGACTAATACTAGGTGGTCTTCCCCTTAGATATCTGGAGGGCTAAACACAAATCACAAATCACAGCCCATTGAATTAATGCTTATATTTTCCTTTTCCATATTTGCATGACCCACATTCATTTTTTTATTTAACATCCCAAAAGAATTAGTTATGTACAACAGTGAGTAATACATAGTACACACTACAATATTACCCCATATGACATTCATAGTACATGAAATACCAAAATAAATACCAAAAAGGAGTAAATGTGAGCACACAACTTAAACAAAAATTTCACAAACTAATGCTAAGCCTTCCATATATTATTCCTCTTGGACATTTTTAAATTTTAGTCAAAGAAAATATTTCATTAAAGTCTTCTAACACATTGTAATCCCCAAGTTTAAAACCTTATACCAGGTATACAATGAGTTGTATTATATTGTGTAACTAGTAGCAAAGATGATTCTACAATATAAAGTATATTTTAATAGACAATGTAAATGATAAGATTTATATTTATTTTGTTACTTACTTGTAGTTTACTATGAATATAGATATTGTGGTTTAATAAATATATTATGAGAATAAGAATGATTATTTTCAGTGTGTTCTTTTTTTCTTGATTAATCATTTCATTTGAAATTTTTAAAAATCTCTTAGATTAAGTTTGGTGAAGTGACAAGCAATTGAAAATACCTGGAAAAATTAGGTTTGTCATGGAATTTAAGGGATCTTGGCAAATATTTGTAATTTGTTGTTTGTTTAATTCTTATGTTACTGGAAATTGTGTGTGTGTATACATGTGTATGTGTTGGTGTATGTGTGTATGTCTGTGTGTGCTGGATGTGCTTGTGAGTGTGTTTGGGTGTGTATTTGTGTGGGGGTGATAAACATCAGGTGTCTTCCTCAATTGCTTTTTACCATATTTTTTGAGACACATTCTCAAACATAAAATGGTGCTCACCTATTCTACTGTGGGCTATTCAAGCCCCAATGATTCTTCTATCCTTGCCTCCAACCTGCAAGAACTTCATGCATGTGCTGCCATGTTAGACTTTAATTTGGTTGCTCAATATCCACCCAGCTTCTCATGCTTTCATGAAAAGTATGTTGGTCATGAGTAATCCCCCTAGTCTGTGAAGTTATATATTTTAACTCTTCATGTAAAGAACATGGAAAAAGTCCTGCAAAAGTTATCCACAGAAGAACCTTAAATGATTAAGCCTTGAGAAATCATTTTGTAAGATAAAATAAACCCAATGTCGAAGAGAGGTGTCCTTTACAAGTGTGTCAAATTAACAGAGAAGACAAATTGAAGGATTAAACTGTTAATATAGAATGAGATATGAGGTAGGAGGAACTACATAAGCAGATTTTAAAAGATTACTTGGGCAAAAGGGTGTGCATGCCCAGTATTTTATATGGGAAATATGTTAGGAAAACAAGCAAAAATTTTCAGGTACTTTTTACCAAGAAAAACAAAACAAAACAAACAAACAAATAAAAAACCATTTGAAACATTTGAAAGAAAAGAAGGGGTTTATAATTACATCATATAATGAGTAGGTGAAAACTGGAAAACTAAGAAAAAAAGAAAAGAAAGAAATAGTTACTTCATAAGATGAGTCAATATCTCAGAGTATTTGCTATACAAGGATGAAAAACCTGAGTTTAAACCCTCAGAACCCACACAAAAGTACACCAAAGTGTTTGTAATCCCAGCACTCCTACAAGGAGATGGGAGGTGGAGACCAAAGCTTCCCGAGAAACTCTGAGACCAGCTAGTCTGTCAAACAAGTGACAAAACAACAAAGAGGTATTTCTGAAACAGGGTGGAATGTATATCTGACCCTCAGGCTGTCTTCTTAAACAAGGTGGAAGGTAATAACTGATACTGAGGCCGACTTCTGACTACCTCGTGTAAACCATAGCACATTCATGGAGACATTTACATAAGAATGCATGAACACACATTGTACAAATACATAGACACACAGAACTAAATTATTCTTCAGTCAATCCTGGATCTGGGTGGGACCCACAGATACAACTCAACCTTGTTGAACCACTATCTGCTGATGAATTATGAGGAGACACAGTCACTGTTTTCAGTTTTGTACCCACAAGTAAGGCCATCAGTTCCAATGAATAGCTTGAGACTCCTGGTTACAAACAGCCCTTGGATCACAAGACAAAAATCAAAAACATAGATTTGAAAATGGGACTTACAAGCTGGAGAGAAGTATTGACAGGTGTGTGCAGGAGACAGTAGAGGTTTTGAGGCAAGAGTAGTAAGAACACTTTATATGCATATATGATAATGACAAAGAAAAACGTTAATAAGAATTACATAAAACCTCTATAAATTTCTAAAAAATTATAATTTTAATTATATTATAATTAAATTATAATTTAAAAAATGTATTGAGAGATTACAAATAAGCAACTTAAGTTTGCACCTTAAGGGATTAAAAATGAAGAATAATCCAAACCCCAAATTAGCAACTGGGAAGAAATAACTAAGATCAGGACAGAAATTAATGAAACAAAAATTTAAAAATAATTCAAAGAACAAATTAAACACAGAGATGGTTCTTTAAAGGATGAACAAAACCAATAAATCCTTATCCAAGTTAACCAAGAGAGAGAAACTGAATTCATAAAGTAGTGATGCAAAAGAATATACGCCTACAGATGCCAATAAAATCCATAAAAATATTCTACCAAACTAGAAAATCTAAAAGAAACATGTGCATATATCATAAGAAAGCTAAACCTAGATGAAATAATCACTTAAAACAGACATATAGCAAGAACTAAAAGTAAGCAGTGATATATAAACTTCCAAAGAGTTTGGCTATAGCTGGAGTGGGCTCAACTTCTATCTGACTTTCAAAGGAAAACACCAGTACTTCTCAAATGAATAGAAACTAAAATGGAAAAGGAAGGAAGGCTTCCAAACTCTTTTTACAAAATAATCACATCCTGACTTTGAAACCAAACCAATCAAACACAGACACATTCACACAGATGCTCTCTCTCTCTCTCTCTCTCTCTCTCTCT
>NC_022016.1:30192077-30224904 GCF_000317375.1 Microtus ochrogaster
ACACACACACACACACACACACACACACACACACACACACTGTAGAACAAATTCCCTAAGGAGTTTCAGTGCAAACAATCTCAGTGAAATACTCGCAACTGAATTCAAGAATACATCAAAAGGGTCCTCTCCACGATCATACTGCTTTGATTCTAAACAAACTGGTATGGTTCAGCATACAGAAATCAACAGATGTAATTCATCACAGAAATGCTTTTTATGGAAATGACATATTCTGCATAAATGCAGAAAAGGTCTTTGACAAAATTCAACAATGCTTCACGACAAAAGCTTAGGGGATGCATTGGAGGGACTATAGCAAACGTCATATTAAATGCAGAAAAACTTCTAAACATTCCCATTAAGTTCAGCAACAACAACAAAAATGATTCCCCACTCTCCCAACTCCTGTTGAAAGAATGAAGTCATAGCTAGAGTAATTGGACAATGAAGGTGATATGGGATGTCAGTCTGTATATGTGTTGCTTTTATTTGGACCAATGGCTTAGCAGAGTAAAGCCAGGTGGGAAATCAGAACAGAGAAAGAGAGAAAAAGTAGGTGGAATTAGAGAGTCACAATGTAGCTGCCAAAGGAGACAAATGGCAGAAGGAACGTTACCAGTAGGCCACAAACTCATAATTACATAAATTAATAGAAATGAATTAATTAAAGATATAAGAGCTAGTAAGGAATATGTCTAAGCTTTTGGCCAAATAGTACTGTAATTAATATCGTTTCTGTGTGATTATTTGGGCCTGGGGCCTGGAAACAAACGAGCAGTCTCCACCTACAAAATGGTGCCCATTGTAAGATTTACCCACATGACCAGCCACATACTTGGGTCAGGGTGCTTTTATGCCTACTTTGGGTTAGAAGAAAGGTAGCTGAGAATATGCCTGCCACTCAGCAATCCCTGAGGGATCATGCGGTCTTTTGCAAAGTTCAGCAGTCACTTTTCTGTGGGTGGTTCTGCATATCCAGTTTATACAGCATACCATATATACCAGGAAAGAGCAGATTCTTGCCCAAATGGCTAGCCTTGCTACATTAAAGGCAAATTCTATAATGACTTTCTTTAATGTCCATCAACTTCCCCGAAATAATTGGCGGTGCCAGTGGAAGACATGTCTCCACTGTTGAGAAAACTCTAAGTTCTTAAAAACCTTTTAAATACCATGTTCTGTAGGTCTTTGAAAGATTTAAAGAATACCTATCCATCTGGAATATATCTCTATACATCTAGAAAACCCTAACTATCATGACTACAAGTTTGACTACTATAAATGACTATGTATTAATCTTCATTTCTCAACTATAAGTTACATTTTAAAATGAGCTACACAAATACAATACCTTAAACAAGAGCAGAAATACACATACACAGTATAACAAAATCAACCTTAAAAATGTATTTATAGACTAAGATCCATACCAATGTACATTATTTATCTTTTTATTATATATATATATATAAAATCTCTTTTAGAAAGAGATTGACTGTGACCATTTAACCATTTATGCCCAACCCCCTTTAAATAAAAACAAACATTTACAAACAATCATTTTGGGAATTTAGGCATAGTTCTCTCCAAACTACTTCCTGATATTTATTGGGAGAAGTATTTTAGGGTTCATGGAGACCATTCAGGGGGTCTTGTTCCATCAAACTACATTAGCCTCAAAAGACCTCACAGATTCTCATCCTCTGTGGAAACAAAAGCAGAACTTCTTTTCCAAAGTAACACATCCTTAGAGTCAAATTTTGAAGTCAAGATACCTTTATGTTGGTTTAACTTATTGGCCCATACAATGAAATTTTTGTCTGTAGTTAGCTCAATCACAGTTAAAAAATTCAAAGAAAACACAATAAATAATATACATAATCCAGACTCTGTGTATTTTCCATCTTTAAGTGGCTTATTTTTTATTCCTTTAATCTATGACTGTCTGTACTCTTTTTTATTACTTTAACTGTCTCTTTAAAACTACTTACTTCTTTTTATTACTGTCTATACTCTTTGTCTTCTCTCTCCCAAGTCTATGTACATGTTTTGAACACACTGTGTCTTGTTTAGAGGTCTTTTATGTCTGAATCTGTCTTATTCTGTATCTGAAACTCTTTTTTGACAAGAAGTATTTAAAAATAATAAGCAATGTAGTCACAGTGGCCCTGAATGCTGGCTCTGCCTCTTTCAACCTTTCAATATGGCAGAGGTACCTTTACCACCTGCTCTGGGATTGCTGGGTAGGAGCAATGCTCACCACCTCAACTCTGGAAAGGAGTGTGCAGCACATAAACCCTTTTTATCTGAGTCAAAACTAAATCTGCCATGCAGCACACTGTGTGGCCTGGAAATATGTCTGTGTATGGTGGTGGGAATCGGCCATGCTCTCCTGACTGTGCATACCTAGCAGACCCAATCCAGCTGGTTGCCCAGGCAGAGAGTGCTGAGCTGCTGGCATGCTCTCAGCTATTTTTTTTCCTAACCCTGAGCAGGTGTACAAGGACCCTGACTGAAGTGGGTGGCAGGCCATGCCTGTTAGCCCCAGTTGTTCAGGAGCCAAGCCATTTGGGCCAGTAGCTTAGTAGAGAAAATCCAGGTGGAAAATCAAAACAGAGATAGAGAGTAGGTGGAATCAGAGAGATGCCATGTAGCTGCCTAAGGAGACAGAAGCAAAATGGAACCCTACCGGTAGGGCACAGACATGTGGCAATACATAGATTAAGAGAAAGGTTGATTCAAGATGTAAGGCTAGCAATGAAAACAAATAATCTATTGACCAAACAGCTTTATTCATCAACCAATAAAAGCAACACATCTACAAAAGGACATCCCACATCAAGAAGGAATTGGAAAAGCAACACATAGGAAATGAGAGGATAAATATCTCTCTTTGAAAAGGGCATGATGCTTTACATAAGAGAAACTAACACTAATGGAAATTTCAAAGCAGATAAACACTTTCAGTAAATGACAAGCCAAGAGATTAACACATTGTCTTAGCCCCATTTGTATTTCTAACAAGGCAATGTAAATAGTTGCATTTAATTAAAGGCTTACTTTTAATTTCAGAGGATGAGTTTTGGTGAGGAAGGCGACAGAAGGAAGGCACACAGACATGGTGCTAGAGCATTAGCTTAGGTCTTAGAGTTTATCTGCAAGTTGGAGGCACAAAGAGAGGGCCTGGACCTGGCATGAACTTTTGAAACCTTTACACATATAAAAATTAGTAGCTGTACTATGTACCAAAGAAAAACATACTAAAGAAAAGATCAGGGAAACAATACCATCAATGGTAGCTAAGGGGGCAAATAGGGAAGAAGGAAGGAAGGAAAGGTATCTTGGAAAAACCCTACCAATGAAAGTTAAAAAAAAAAAAAACAGAACAAAATAAAACCTTCTACATTGGAAACTTTAAAATACAAAAGAAAGAAGTTGAAGAAGACACTAGAAGATGAAAAGACTTTCCATTCGCTTGTGAACTTGTAGAACTAATATTTTAAAAAATGGTGATTCTAACAAAGAAAATTTACAAATTCAATTGCAATCTTGGTCAAAATCTCAACTTAGTTTTTAAAATAAATATTAAAAAATACTCCAGAACCACATGGAAGAATAAAAGACTTCAGAAAAAGCAATTTTGAATAATTAGAACACTGCTGCAGGTATGACAATTATTGGGTTGCAAGTACTACTACATATTACTCCATAATAATAGAAAAAGCCTGACATGGATACTGGGAACTAAACTTGGTTCTATTAGAAAAACAATACTCATTCCTAACTGCTCAGCCATCCCTTTATGTCAAGCTATTTCAGGATTAACGTATGATATCACAAAGAGACCTTAACTAAAACTGAAGCATTTCTTTAAAAATGTCTTTTAAGAATACCCAACAATGGGAAGGGTAGACCACATGTCTTGTATATGAATAAAAATGGTAAATTACATGTTAGTTATCCATCCTTTGGAAATATCATTAGATTTCTGCTCTGCATTAATTAACTGGTTAAGTACTCTGTGAAATTAAGTTCTATAATTTATATTCTTTTTTACTATTCAGAATCTTACCATCCATGGCAAAATTCCTGGTCTCTAAGGACCATGTAGCTCACTCTCTACTGATAATAGGATAAGTCCCCAGTTACTTGATAGTTGACAGATGGGGGGGGGAATGGTTCACTTCCCAACTAGCCTACATCTTCCAACATCTTGAAAGAGAAATAGAAGGAAAAAGTCAGATGCCCTTTCTAGTCACCAACCAGACAATGCTAACCTTAAAAATCTAAAGAGATTTTACCTCTGTGATATTGTTTTCTTATCCCTTATTTACATAGATTTTTTTTCTTTGTTTTTGTTTTGTGTTATAAGTTAACAAGGTCAGAACCTGTCGCCCAGGTAACCTTGTGTATGTTATTTTTAAATACAATATTTATTGCAGTTGCAATCCCATTAGATGTTTAAATCTTTTTCACCTATTGCAAACAGTGTGCAGTGATTCATCAGACATCTGTGTGAAGCAAATATACACAGTGTATTTTTAGAAAAGCAAATACGTGTGCATGCTTTCATATTACAAGCCGATTTAAACTGGGTCTGAAAATAGAAACCCTTCAGCCTTGACGACTTGTGAGCTATTTTCATCTTTAGAACCTTTATTTCCATGCTAGAATCTTCAGATCAACTTCAACCTATAATACCACACTAAATGGAGCATCATTCTATTTTCTGTAGATAAAAAAAAGTCCTGTAAATGAATAAAAGTTGCATACTGATAATTCCTCTTTAGGGCTTTACTGGCTTTGCATTAATGAAAAAAAAAGTCTCTTAATTACCCACCCCTAGTTCATCTAGGAAATACTATTTTGTCGTACTACATAGTCAAATTGATTTCTGGTGAAGATAAGACAGAGAAGAAAAGGAAAAGGAAGAGAAAGAAAAAGAAAGAAGAAATGGAGAGAGGGAAGGAAGAAGGAGAGAAGGAAGGAAGGAAGGAAGGAAGGAAGGAAGGAAGGAAGGAAGGAAGGAAGGGGAGAGGTTTCATCTATGAGTGGATAATGAAATGGCTTGTTTTGTCACAAACACTTGCATCATGTTTTTTTTTTTATATGTGTGTTTACTAATGCTTGTCCTTTGATATTTCACATATCCTACATCCCAGATCCTGAACTGTTTATGTTTGATAACAGAAAAGGGAAGGTTAGATCCCATGACATTTTTATTTATAGTGTTCAGAGTTATTTGGGTGACTGGGAACTTTTACTCTCAGATAATTTAGTCTCTTTGGCAACTGCTCCAGGTGTTAATCACCATGTTAGTAAACATAAGTAAGGCTATTTTCAGAAGCAAGAAGTTTCTAGGTACATGTGTATGTGCATATACATATAATATATATATATATATATCATTTTCAGAAGCAAGAAGTTTCTAGGTACATGTGTATGTGCATATACATATAATATATATATATATATATCCCACTCTTCCTTTTAAAGTGTTTAGAATTTTAACCCATCAACATTTGCTGAATCTCTCCTTTTATAGTTGTCAAAAATAGCCTGTTTCATCTATTTTCAGAATCCTTTCCATCTCAACAGATTCCCATGAAGTGAAGGAGGCATTCACTATAAATGAATTTCATCAGTGAGATGTTTGAATGGTACCCTAAACAGTTATAGGTAAGTTCTGCAAAATCATAAAAGAAATAGTTCTTTGTTTCAGTAAGCTAAAGTTTAAGCCCTAGCTTTATTCTTCAAACTGGACAATATAACAGTTCTCTTATTTCTGGTATTTAAGTTGTATATGGACAACAGACAAGAGTCTGGGGCAGAATCACCTACATCCATTCCAAGCAGACACGGAAGTGTAAAAGTAAGACTATAGTGACTGGGCATCTACTCTGAAACTGGCCAACTCTGAGACTGGAAGTCATGTTCCTGCTAAGAGAGGGCTGGTGTTAATGGCATGATTGATTTCCAGAGCCACAGGATGCGGAAACCAGAAACTCAGTAATGAGTTTTAAATGTGAGATCACAAGATGAAGCAGGAACTAAATTAAGTAAAAAGCAATGGGAAAGAGGTGATAAGTACCGGCCAGGGCAGGTGAGTCCAAGTCAGAAATATTTATGGATTACAGATGTTTATCTTTGTTTAGAGTGTTGGTTACAATTTGTATGGGTAATGATCAAGAAGAAAGCCAAAACAAGGGAGATTCTATTCAGAGTTCTTCTTTTGAACAATAAAAGGGAGGTAGTGCTGTGGGACAATGATTATATTTGTTTACCCTGTAAAGATTTGTTTCTTGTACTTGTTTAATAAAATGCTGATTGGTCAGGAGCCAGGCTAGAAGTATAGGCAAGACGACCAGGCAGGAAGTAGAGACAGGGCAATGAGAACAGGAGAATTCTGGGAAGAGGAAAGATTCAGTCTGCAGTTGTCACCCAGACACAGAGGAAACAAGATGAGATTCCCTCACTGACAAAAGTTATCAAGACACATGGCTAACACAGAGAAGCATCATGGGCTAATATAAGTTATAAGAGTTATAAAGACTGAGCTCCCAAAGTCCCAATGAGGAACAGAAGGAGGGAGAAGATGAGCAAGGAAGTCAGGACCAAGAGGGAGGGGTGCACCCACCCACGGAGACAGTGGGGCTGATCTACGGGGAGCTCACCAAGGCCAGCTGGATTGTGACTGGAAAAGCAGGGGATAAACCCGGACTCTCTGAATATGGCAGACAATGAGGGTTGCTAAGAAGCCAAGGACAATGGCACTGGGTTTTGATCCTACTTCTTGTTCTGGTTTTGTGGGGGCCTAGCCAGTTTGGATGTTCACCTTCCTAGACCAGGATGGAAGGGGGAGGACTTTGGACTTTCCACAGGGCAGGGAACCCTGACTGCTCTTCAGACTCGAGAGGGAAGGAGAGAGGAGTGGGAGGAGGGTGGGAGGAGTGGGAGGCTGGGAGGAGGCAGAAATTTTTTTTTCTCAATAAAAAAAATCTTTTTAAAAAAAAAAGTTATAAAGAAGCCAGAGCTAATAGGCCAACCAGTTCAAAATTAATGTAGACCTCTGTGTGTTTCTTTGGGGCTTAATGGTGGGACCAGCATGACAGAAACCTCTGTCAACAGAGAACAGTTTGTAAAGATGGCTCTGAGATTAGGAGGACCAGCATACACATAACAAACTAGATGTCCTAAAAACTGCAGCTCAGAGAGATCTAATGTTCTATGTACACAGGAATACATGTACATGCACATACACACACACAGAGTAAAAATAACTAAATAGCACACACACATGAAGAAACATATGCACACAATACACTTTTTGTACTTTTAGGATTATAGCAAAGTCTTAAATACAAAATCAATAAATAAACTCAAATAAATACATGCATAGATATGTTGTGAAAATGAAAAACAAACATTAGCAAGTAAGTCTAAGTCTTCTACAAATAATTTCACTCACTGAAAGGGTCAGAGAAACATACCTAAATTAAGCAATTTTATTAAAAATGTTTTGATAAGACACTGTAAAAACAAAATACAAAAGCAATTATACACATATAATCAATCCCAGTTTGTATATTTTCTTCTCACCATCCTGTGAACTAGCAATGCTGGAACAACTGGATGTGAAAACATCTTGAAGAATTAGATGTTGATGGATGATAACAGTGTTCTCACTGCCAGGGAGGAGACTGTGATAACACAGTGTGCTCACCGTCGTGGAGGAGACTCACAAAAGAGTTGATGGAAAGTCCTGAATGAGCTCTGTGATACTGAACTGGTATTCCTAGTATTAGCTGATAGTCATGGTTTTAATTATAAAAGTGTATATATAAACATATGCATACGTGCAGAGGTATGTGCTACTGTGCACCTATATACTGCCTATTTCTCTTTACAAGAGTAATGGGACACCAAACATCTGGATCTTTGCTCCTGGTGGTGATTCTTCAATAAAATCAAGTAGAAATCCTCAAAAAACTGTTGATTACCGAGCTAGGAAATTATCTTGCCAGTGCAAGTGTGTTCAGAATACTACTAATTGATAGAAAATAATGCCGTAAAGGACAGCTTTAAAAAGTCTCATGGGTGAAAAGAGCTCCCAATGATGAAACTATATCAAGTATTTAATTAATGCCTAGACAAGATTTAAATAAAAAATATGGAAATTGTACAAGGACAAAACATGGAAAACTAATGTCCAGGTTAAGATCATGTGTGAAATCTGTCACTTCTGGAGACAGTTCACTGAGAAATGCAGAGACTCACTTCTGGGCATTCTAATATTTGACACTTGTCCTGGAAGAAGTGCAAACTAACTTCTGTTTATCCCAGATAGGCCATCAACAACAGACCACAATTCCTCTCAGTTCTTGCTTGGTAAACCAGTAACTTCATCTGAATTACCAGTAAGGAGCATCAGTGACAGAGTTGTGTTGACTCAAAAAGCAGTTACTTTATTGAAAAGCCATCTCAGCATGGCTTGTGGCTCAGAAAGTCGGCATCCCGGAAGCTCCCTACACAGTTTGCAGTGATCTGACCAGGCCCCAGGGTCTCCTCTAGCAGATCTTACTATTCATAGAGCTTGGGGAAATAAACCCTGTAACTTTCTGAACTCTCTGAGCCTGGAAAGGCACATGAGCTTCTCTCATACCCCTGAAAGAAGTTGTTTCAGCTCAGAGGGTCCTGCTACACATTTCCTCCACACATGTAACCTCAATCTAATATCGTAAATTTAGGAATATGCTGGAGCTGAGCAGACGTCTCAGTAGGCAGTGCATTCACTGCATGAGTATTCACAATCCATATCAGATAACTTTTATATGTAATCCTAGTACTCCGGAGTAGATATGAGCACTTGGGAAAAGAGATCCTTCAGAAGTTTTCAGGATACTTAGCCTAACAAATTCAAAGAGGTCCTGTCTCCAACAAGCTGAAAAGTGAGACTACTACCCTCTAACTTCTAAATGTGTACATCCACATTTTCACACCCTTGAATGCACACACATACAGACACATCTTGCACAAAAGATTAAAACATCAGGGCCATTTTACAAACTCAGTAAGAAGTTGGACATGGTAACACATTCCTGTAATCCCACACTTTGGAGACTAAACCAGGGGACAACTTGAATTCAAATGTTAGAGACAAGCATGGGAACAGCAAGATAGTAGAAAGATAGACACATTGTTCGTACAGGTAATAGTCCTATACGGCGAAAAAAAAAAAAAAAACCTGAAAAGCCATTCCACACTGTAAGATAATGGGAACAACTGACTACTAAAAGGAATTTGAGATCTGAAGTCAGATCCTGAATCAGAAAAAGGACACAATCAGGAAGATTTGAAACATTCTAATACCATAATACAAATTAGGTAAAAATACTATATCAATTTCTTGATTTGCATAGATATATTTATGCAAAACATTTTCAATGGTAAAAGCTACATGATAAATACCCAACCTCTATGTTTTATTGCAATATTTTTATATCTTAAACTATTTTAAAATATGAGATGGAAATTATAAGTACTGGAAACACAGCAGCTAGAATAGCATGACAAAAATTATTTGTGCTAAATGTATTAAAAGAGATTTTTCCACCAGCAATCACACATCATCAAATCACGAGCTCTATTATCTTCATTTGGCAAAATCCTTGCTTACTGCTTAGTTTACTAAATCCTATAATCATTTTTTTCTGACACCTTTACTAACACTGAATCAGGAGAAAAGAAAAAAGAATACACTTCCTTTGGAATAATCTTTCCTTTCAGACTTTTAAAGTACAGTGTACCACAGAATATACCAAGGTGGGATAGGGAATAAACAGCATGTGAAACTCTTGCATTTTGAGTCTATCTACAAAAATCGGACTGGTTCAATGGGTTCTATAATTGTTGCCAGGATATGGTACAAGAGCTAAAAGTTAGACAGTAACCCACATGAGAGTTCAGTTCTCCCTAATACCCACAGAGATAATCTGATCAGGGCTTTGTCTAACATCAAGATAATGGACATTGCACCAAATTTAGCTCATTATGCCTTAAGTTTCTGTTCTTTGGTTTTGCGTTTTTGAAACAGGATCTCACTCACTATGTAGTTGTCTCAGGCTTCCAAGTGCTGGGATCACAGGCATGAGCCAACAAACTGAGCCTGTTTAGCCTAATCCTTATCCAGAGTTGCTGACCATCATCCAGGATGTTCGAGAAACAACAGTCCTAAGCCATATACTATACCCTCAGCTGTAACACTAGTTTTATTTTATTATGGCCAGTGCCACTATTTTGTAGAACGGTATTTTTAAGGATGTGAGATAATGTTCACTACAGAGAGAAAGAAAGAGCTTTCATTTATAAACATACTTATAGAAAAAGATGAAGTAGCCATGTAATTTCCCCTTTCAAAAATGAAAACAATTAAAATTTAAATCATCACCTTTGGTTTCCTATTCTCAATTAAATAAATTCAGTTATAATTCTTATGGATTATATCAGATTGCATTACCCAAAGTTGATTCCTGATTTTAAGAAAACTTAATCAACTTTTTCTTTATTATGCAAAACTTGAAAGTTTGTCTATAAATTGTATTGTATAGTTTAAGAGGAAGAAATTGGTGGATAGCATTTTATAAATTGATTTGATTATTTTAAATAGTTTATATTATTAATACAAATATAAAAACCTTACCACAAATAGATTATATCACCAATTTCATGATGTTTCTTTGAATTTGTAAAGAAGAAACATTCTTGGAAAAGTTATACTGAGAAATGTACATTCAGGAAGAAGTCAATGGCAAAGTCTCCTTCAAGTATAATTAACAGTGGCAGAAAACAGAATTGTCTGCTTATAACTGTACTGAGAAATTGAGAAATTTAACTTTACTCTTGAAGAACAATAAGAGGTCATATCATTGCAATATATTTTATTTGTTTATTTATTTATTTATTAAAGATTTCCGTCTCTTCCCCACTACCGCCCCCCATTTCCCTCCCCCTCCCCCAATCAAGTCCCCCTCCCTCCTCAGCCCGAAGAGCAATCAGGGTTCCCTGCCCTGTGGGAAGTCCAAGGAACCCCCACCTCCATCCAGGTCTAGTAAGTTGAGCATCAAAACTGAATAGGCTCTTATAAAGCCAGTACGTGCTGTAGGATCAGAAACCCATTGCCATTGTTCTTGAGTTCTTAGTAGTCCTCAATAAAACGCAAAGGTGTCTGGCTCAGATAATTATCATCTGAGGAAAATCTGACATTGAGGAACAGTAGCAGAAGTAAAAATGGGGGAGGGGAGAGCAGAGTTGAGACAAGCTTTCATATGAGTAGATTTTGAGTAGGTACAGAGCAGAATTGCACATAGAGTGCTCCACGCACTGCAGGTGTTTATTAAATGCTTGTTAATTAACCAACTAAACTAAACTATATAGCCCTCAAAGGAAGCATGACCAGGTTCAGTCTGGAGAGGAGCCACTAGAGAACCTCCCATCTGGCAGAGATGCATGGAGAAGCCCTTGCAGAAATGTCATTAGAGCCACTTTCAAGAGGCTGTCCAAGGCTCTTCTCCAGAAACCTGCAGTGAGATCACTCAGGATGTTATGTTTGTCCTGGAATTCTTCCCTTGGAGATAAAAATTTGGCTGGCATTGAAGAGTGCTTGATAGTGTAGGCTACATCTCTCTCAAAGAGCATATACTAATATCCCCTTGTTAAAGGAGAAATAGCCATTAAGTTATGCCCATATTATCACTCCTTATTCCAACTTCTACTCAGCCCAGGCACTCACTTAGGAGATAAAAAAAAATGGATTATAACTGTATAAGAGCATGTAGGAAAACTTATTCCAGGTTATCTAGAAGGGAAAGTACTCCATGTATACTTTCTTCAGCAAAAGCTTTTTATCCTGCCCATCTCTATATCCCACTGCCTAGTATATACTCTATACATATCTTTAGTATACATGGTTCAAGGAATAATTTCAGAAAATTAGACAATATTACCGTATCATAAAGAAGCCGTTTATAATGAGCTCTGAAAAATCTGGCTACACAGCAGTCCAAAGAAATGCTGAGCTCCCATTTCTGTAAAATGTAATTCAACTATAACAAAGTGTTGGGAAATAGTGTATTAGCCTCCATTCCTATATTACAAAGTCAAAAGTTTCATTGTAAATCATGGCTTCAGAGGTTCCAGTCCAGTCGGTTGACCTTGTTGCTTTAGGCCAGGGGTAAAAGAAAAAGAAGGAGGAGGAGGAGAAAGAAGAAGAGGAGAAACAGGAGGAAGAGGGAGAAGGAGAAAGAAAGAGGAGGAGGAGGAGGAGGAGGAGGAGGAGGAGGAGGAGGAGGAGGAGGAGGAAAATGATGAGGAGGAGGCTAGGGTCCCATAAAGCAATTTGAGAGCATGTCTCTAATTAATGGAAAACCTTCCTCTGTACTCAATCTCTTAAAGATTGTATTTCCTTCCAGTAGCATCACAGGCTTGGGGACTAAATATTTATACCAGGAAACTAGAGATATTCTATATCCAAGTTATAAGTGGGATGGAAGATTCACAGTAATAGAATGAAGTAAGGATTCTTTTAGTGATTTTTATATATTAAGAAGAATAAGAAACAATGCAGTTTTATATGGTCTTGAATGTTACTTACTTCACCCCTTTCATGGTTTTGTTTCCTATGATCTCAGTCACCTGCTGTCAATTATAGTCTGAAAATAATAAGTGAAAAATTCCAGAGATAAATAACTTGTTTTTAATAACTGATTATAGAACACAGTCTGTATTATTGCTATTAGTAATCACTTGCATTGTCTAGTTTATACTACATTTTATCAAATGTACATCTATATATGAAATAGCACACATACATATAGAGTAGAAGTTGAATACATATGGAAATATGCATATATTCAAATCATAACATTATCATATAAAAGGTGTTAATATTTGAAGCTATTAGAAGTAAATAGATATATTTTAAAGTTATTAGGGATTTTCCCCCCATGATTTCACTGTACTCAGCCTAGCATTGTTAAATGTGAAACTGAACTGGATTTTGTGGGTTGGAGGAAAATATTAGACAATGCCATTCTGGCTGCAGACTCATAAAAATACTTTTGAAGGCATCAAGGTCAAAGTTCTAATTGCATAATTATGCCATGCATTGGTATTTAGAATAGGTTTCTCTTTCTTAAAGAATTGCATCATTTAATAAGGTATAAAAGCAGACTGCATTAAAGTTCAACATTGCCACCAAATGCCAAAATAGCTATAAAATGATCTGTTTTAAGTTTAGGAGTGACTGGGAATTTTCATAAAAGATAATTTGTTATTTATATTACTATATCAGATATTTTTGAAAATCTCTTATTTTTATGTATACATGGACAAATGAGATAATATTTCCAGATATTTAGCACTGCTTTTCAAAATGTACACTTTAAAAACTCAAGTTATTTTCTTAAGCTTGAATTTTGAACTCAGGAGCCTATGTCCAGGTGTAAATTCTTAATAGTTATATTTTATTGGTAATGCAAAGATTTTTTTCTTTTATATATTTAAAATTGTAGGTGTCTCTTGAATTACGTATATTTTGGTATAGTGTTGTATATTATAAATATTAAATATTTGGAAGTGCTTCTACAACTTGACACTTCTCAAAGCTTATATTCTTCACCATCAGAAAGCAAGTCTGTGTGCAGAAAATTATAGGATTGATTTTTATCAAAAATCAGGGCTCAGTACTCTAAATGTCCTGGCTTGTGCCTTGTTCAGAAGACCAGGCCTGTAGCAGAGGGACACGTTGAGGAGTATCTGGAAGGAGAGTGGAGTTTGGGGTGGATAACAAGATACATCATATGCATCTATAAACTTGTCAAATCATAAAGAAAAGATATTCTTTTAAGAAGAGAATAGGAACATTGTTTTGCTTAATATGTTATCTAAACACCAAGTTATGAGTTAAACAGCAAGAATTAACATGGGGCATGGGCCCAGGTAGACCACCAGGGAGTCTGGCCAGATTCTAGCCTGTCCCCTACAGACCTCCAGGGACTCTCCGGCCATCACACATAATACCTAGATACCTAGAGATCTGCACACAGCCTGACTGAGACACTCCCATTGTTCAGCTTGTCCATGAGACCCACTCCATATTGCTAGGAAATTTGTTTTAGGCTCCTTGTGTAAATTGCTGAAGGCACCAGACTCTAGCAGGGAAACAGAAGACCTTGGTGGAGCTTCGGTCACAAAATAGATGAATAGATGTCACTGAAAAAAAAAGATAAACAAAACCCAAACAACCAACAAACTTCTTCCAAATGTACAAACCCAATGTAGAATTTAATGCAACTTGACAAACACAGAGAATACAAATTCCAATTTTATATGGCAGATCAAAAATGAAAAAAGGATAGCCAAAGCAATTTTAAATTATTTCATATTATACTATAAAGAAATAGTATTACAAACAGCTTGACACTTCCACAATCAAAGGACACCTAGATCAAAGGAATAGAACAGAGTTCCTAAATGTTACTCTACACAGACATAGATTCTTAATTTTTGACAAATAGTCCAAAAATATATTTTAGATAAAGGCAGCAATTGGATTCTTATTTCCTACCATCTATAACACTCATCTCCAAATGAATCAAGGACCTCAGCACCCAACGTGACACTCTGAAATTGTTAGAATATAAAGTAGGTATTGTGACTCAACATACAGGTACAGGCATGGACTTTCTGAACAGGACTCTCTAAATATAAGAAACAAGATCAGCAATCTACTAAAGGGACACTTTAAGACTAAAAATTTTGTGGGTGGTAAAGAACACTGTCAGTGAAGTGAAGAAGCAGCCCACAGGATGGGAGAAAAAATGTTGCCAGCTATATACCTGATAGAGGTTTAGTGTCTATGATTTATAAAAATCTGAAATAGTTACCAAATAAAAATGCATAAGTCTCACAAAATAAACGAAGAATTTAAATACTAACCATCAAGAAAATAAACAACACAATTAAAAATTGTGCCATGGAACTGAAAAATTCTCAAAGCAATGAATACAAATGGCTAGAAAGCAATTGTTTAAAGTGTTTAGTGTCTTTCATTATCAAGGGAATACAAATTAAAACCACTTTAATTATTCTAAGCAAAAAGGTCAATATTAGAATTAAAATGACAAAAATGCTGTCACAGACATAGGGAAATGAAAAACTGAACAGATTCTGGTGAAAGTAGAAACTAATAAAGCCACTGTAAACATCAGTCTAGAGGTTTCTCAAGAAACAAACAAACAAAAAAACCTATCATGTGGTCCATTACATCACATTTACCCAACGTACCAATGTACTCTTTATCCTACTACACAGATATTTGTACATCCATATTCCCTGCTGTTTAGTCCTCAATAGCAAACTGATGTAAATAACCAAGAGGTCTACCTGATGATGAATGGATAAAGAAAATGTGATATATAATCTAATGGAATATTACACTGCATTAAAAAATGAAACCATGCACTTGAAGGTAAATGGATAGAACTGGAAAATATTATTAAGTGATGCCACCCAGGCCGATAAAGACAAATATCACATGTTCTCTCTCATATATGTATCCTATCTTCAAGTCTTTTGTATGTTTATTCTAGATATACATGGAAGCCTGGAACTAGATACAAGACACTAGAGGTAGACAACTTAAGAAACTGAGAATAGAGAGATACAGATTTTTTAAAAAAAAGTGCAGAGGGAATTTCTGGAAGCAGGAAGATTTAAGCATAGACAAGGGTTGGCAATAAGGAAATGGATGCTAACAGAAGAATTAAACAAAATGAAGGGAGTATAGAAGAGCTATATGGAAACCTACAATCTTCCAATCTTAGGGGAAAATTTCAATTACAGGGAAAAGCCAAACACAAGTGACATAATAGTTTGGGTGGGAGATACACAAGATTTCAGTAAGGACAGAAGAATTAGGTGGAGGAGTGAGCAGAGGTTCTGCAGACAAAGACTCACGAGGAAGCCTTATGGAGATGCACTGGTTTCTATGTGGTTTAAACACAAACTTATTAAGCACAAACAAACACCCAAGTTTGAACAGAAGTACCCTGTGTGGGTGGGCAATCCTACTCTCAAAAGACATGCATTATTAAAGGACAGCTTTAGTTCCAGACATAGGAGATCTTCCTATGAGTTACAGGTCTGGGAGTCCCTGAGGCACCAATAACAGCACTGGCTATTGCAATTACTTTTTGTGCCCACAATAACTTTATGATAAGACATCTATTTGAAGACGCCATTTATTGTAGATAGAAGACATGGAGAAATCAGCCTCAACTAAGAAACTCTCATTGTTGGAGCTCACACAATGCTCGAAGGTACTGTGTGGTTTGTCTGAGAAGACATCAGTTTTCTTACCCCAAAGATGACCATACAAGCTACAGTGCTAACCTGTTGGTAAGATCTGCCCACTTGTGAAATAGTGGCATTAAAATCATAGCAATAACCAACTGCTCTCTGGTTCCATGGGAATGGCTCTGAAGGGGATTTTGTACCTGGTAATATAAACCTGGTCCCAAAAGTACGTAGCTTGGGAGATCATAGACCCTAAGGAAGAATCTACTGGTTTAGTTTTAGTGCATGTCATACTGTAAAACTTCATTCTGCATATTTACATTTATACCCATAGATTCATGCTGCTCTCAACTTGATTCTGAGAATATTTTCTGCAAAGGGCAGTGGTTAGTGCAGAGAGCCATAACTGTTTAAAGTGTAAAGTATAAATACCACTAAGCACTTGGTTGTGAATGAATCCAACATTAACCTTTCATCACAAGACTCAAGGAACCTTGAGAGAGAGAGATTGAAAAGGATATTGGAGCTAGTGGATGGGAGCAGAGCTGTAGAATGGTGATACCGAATATACCATGGCTGATGTAGGCATCATCTCATAGCACCTGTCATTATCTGCATACAATCACGTCAGTCAGACTTTCAGTATGAACTGTAGAGGAGAGGCACTCAAGGCTCTACTCCTATTGGAGGAGTTATTAGCAGCTGATAGCTGCTGAGAAGGGAGACTCACTATTCTTTGGGGGCTATGGCCACTGATAGGTTGATTATGCACCAGTGGTTAACCACCAGTATGTATTTGGGGGGCACTGATCTGATTCAGAGTGTTATTAGTAACAAAAAATGAGGTTAAGAAGTTAGAAGGAAGACATTAGGGACATTAGGGGAGATGGAAGGGGGTAGTAGTAAATCAACACGATCAATATATATTTTATAAATGCATAAAATTTTCAAAAAATAAAAATATTACTTATATAAAAAGAGAAGAAGAAAGGAAGGAAGGAAGGGAGGAAAGAAGGAAGGAGTGATGCAGAAACAGGGGGCTGGACAAAGCAAATCTTACAAAATATCATCACTTTACATCAAAAAATTACAAATTAACTGTATCTTTATTTGAAAGAATTCACTAATGCTTAGATCCCTTCAAGAAATAAAAAAAAAAAAATTAAGAAGGAAAACTGGAGCATCCAGGAAGTAAGGTTCCACCAGAATAAGAAAGCAGAACAGGGAGACTCTTGTATGTTACACATTTTCTTAGTGTTTGCCTATGCATAAAACTGGATGCAAATTTAACGCTGAGAGAATTCTAGCACATCTTTTAAGGCCCAATTCTATTCCAAGCAACATGTCTAGATAAAAGACACAGTGTTTAATTTTATTTGTAACAAATAACAGCAAATTCTCCTGGCATCTCCTTGAAACAATCATCTAAAGAAAGAGAAAAAAGTGTTTTAAAATGTTTGTAATTTTTCAACTCATTTTACTAAAGATTGAAAGTCAAATACAGTAAAGCATCTTAATGCATTTTTTCTCAAGTTCATTTCCTGCTTTTCTAATAGCAACTAATTTATCTTCACTGCATAAAAATTTGACTTTTCATAACTGCAAAATAGAGTACACATCATTTAAAATCAAGATGAGAAATCTACATATGAACACTAAGTATAATAAACATGTAAAATGCAAATGGAAGACAAACCTCAGACAATGAGCCTACACAAACATTGTGATATTTAGACATTTGTCAGACTCCCTTTTTCTGTTTCAACAGTCAATGACTGGTATATATAGAAGGACTCTCACTGAGAAGGATTTTTTGCCTGGTTTCTTTTTCTCTGAAATACAACTATAAGACATTTCAATGTGTGGGCAGCATCCATGGTGCAGAGTTGGAAAACATTCAGGCATAAAATACCAAAACATTCAAATACTTGCAAATCAAATTCACTCATCCACAAAGATTCATTCTCTATTTAAAACACACTCTCAAAGTCTAGGACAGTTCAACCTGTGCTGTTAGCAAGTCCCTTGAGAGTTGACCTTCTAGAGAGTGTTTCTGTGCCACTGCTTTGTGTGAGAGAAGAACTAATGGTGATGGTTGTCTCTTACCATCTTCTCGAGCCTTTGTACTGATTCTTTCATCCCTGGTTGGGAGAAAGTTTCAAGATGAAAACCAAACCTCACTACTGCCTATATAAAACAAAGCAGAGAATTCTAGAATCCTGATTTTAATTTGATTAATATTCTAAGCATGGTCTCCACTATATCCAGCTGGATAATATTTTTGAGATCTTTGTAAATGACAAATGTGTGTGAATTTTAAAGTGGTGAAACAAAACTATATTGTTGATGATTCATCATTCAAGGCAAATTCCTGGCAATTTTCCCCCTACATAATTGTCAGAAATTCAGCACAACAAATAAGGGAGTTTCTTTCTTTTTTTTTTTTTTTTTTTTGGAGTCTCTTTTTTATTGTGCTCATGTTCTTCTTTTGAGGAGTTCTTTAAATTGCTCTACCATAAGAAATATACGTCTGATAAAACCTTCCTTCCCCTTAAACTTCACTTACAACTAGTGAAAAAAATGTTAGAGGAAGGAAAGAATGGAGGAAGGGAGGAAGGAGGGGGTAAGGAGAGGGGGTGGGAGGGAAAAGGAAAAGAAAAGAAAGTCCTTTCTGGTCGATAGAAGTCTAGTTTGAATGGAAAACTATAATTCTGGGTGTATAGTTCCATCAGCTGGCTCACCTAAAGCCGCTCAGGTGAATAACCAATCCTTGAGAGGTTGTACTTTTTCTCACAAAATCCCTGTATTTATAGCAGCCCGCAAAACAGTCCTGCAGTCCTATAGCTTGTATTTCTGCCCGGTGCTGGATTATTCGGGAAAGTGTAGCTTCTCCTTTTCTCCTTTCTGTGTTTGCTAAGCGTGCATTCCCTACACCGCGGACTTCCTGTGTTTTCTAAGCTTACGTTCCCTAACTGTGGGCTTTTGGATCAACACTTTGGGTTTCCCCACTGAAATCTCCCTCCCAATCACACTGTACCTTGCACTCCATGTGCGACCTGACCAGCATAAACAGCAATCTTTATTTCTTCCCTATGTTTTTCCTCCAGGCTGATGTTTGCCTGACCTACGGTTTTTCTCTTTCAAATTCTAATTGAAATTCTTCTTGGGCTTCTGTTTGAGTCTATTTTTAAATTCTTTTATTATTGACAATAAAAACCCTCTGTGTCAAAAAAAAAGTTTTTAGTAATATAGAATAAGCCTTTACAAGAAAGAATAAACATCAGAAAAGTGTGCCTTGAGAGACAGTAGCGCTCTGACAACATTAATTTTGTTAGTACTGTACTGATATGTTCTGAGCTGCATAGCAGCTGGATCTCACATGAAACATAAGTAACTAAGAAAATGACCATATTTCAATCTTGAAATTTTATTACATTTGTGAAACTAATAGGTGTGGAAACTGTCGTATGAAAACTTCTTTCAGATATGACCAAATAAGATGAAGATTACAACATGTGGAAAGAATGGGAAGAATGATTTTTGACAAATTAAAAATTCCCATATTTACATAGTGTTTTCATAACAAAAAGGCATTGAGGAACTCATGAAATGGGATCATAGCACCCTTAATATTCTAATTAGGAAGACAGAGCCCTACATGTAAGAATATGTATGCCTTATTGAAATCTACATGTTTTAATCACCTGCCAAAGTGAAAAGAATCAGTTTTGAAGCCTATCCAAATGCTCTTCAAATTTATGGTTTCGTATAAATAGTAAACTGCCTCTATTTTAAAAGTATAGTTGCCCTTCTCTGTTTATATAATTTAGATGTTTTTAAGATAACAATCTCCATAAAAGCTAAAGAAATACTAAAAAATAAGATAGAAAATAGTACAAAAAAATACTAAAAGATAAACAGATGCCTCAGAAAAGC
Source organism: Microtus ochrogaster (assembly GCF_000317375.1). Lineage (NCBI taxonomy): Eukaryota > Metazoa > Chordata > Mammalia > Rodentia > Cricetidae > Microtus > Microtus ochrogaster. The sequence continues at coordinate 30,212,370 of NC_022016.1, forward strand.
AGATGTCAAACGGTGAGTAATCACAGATAGAGAGTAATTAAGGATATTTGAAATGAAAACAGTCACCAGGTTTAGGTCAAGGCAATTTGGAAACTGATACATTTTGAATGGGTTTGCTGTCACCTAGTAAAACTAATACTGTTATTCTGTGGCCCAGCAATTATCACTCCAGATATATAACTACACTGTATATCAAAAAATGCATAAAATAATGTTCATAAAGGCATCAGTGTCCATTGAAAACTGCACAATGTCCATCAAACGCAGAATGTGAGAGTAGGTCGCAGGAAACTGAAACGGTAAAATGTTATATATTCATGAAAACAAGGGTAGTGCTCTGTGCACAGTATAAGTGAGCACTGGGAATACTGTATTGAGTTACAGAGAGCAGACATGAGTAATGCCTTTTATATGAATCTGCATAAAATACAAAAGGAAATACAGCTAAGCCATGATTTTCAAAGTCAGAATGGTGATTAACCTTGTCCAAGGTGTGGTATTGTGTTTAATTTTTAGCTTAGAAATAGTAGTATCAATGTGTTCACATAAAAATTTATCAAGCCATACATTTATGATTTGAGGAATCTTGTCTTCAATAAAATATTCACATTAAAATGTCATTACCACAAGTTCCCAGATAAGGATTTTTACCAAGGGGTGACCTAAAAATATGACTAAGAAAAAGAATTGTATTTTTCAAAAACTTACTTGAAGAATACTTTGTTCTGTTTTGTGTTGCTAAGGCAGAATCTGCACATAGAGTAAGTATTTGTAAACAATGTGAACTCCCCCCCCCACAGTTCTAGAGACTGGAAATTCAAAATCAGACTATATTCAGGTTCAGCTGACTGGTGAGGCTATGGCCACTCAGGAAGTCTTTCCACATTCATGGACTGGCAGAATCAGCTTTGTAAAAGCTGCTGTATTGAGAATGTAACAGATAGGCTTAAAATGCAATTTATATCTAAAAATTCAATGTCATTCATCACAGGACTTGAAAAAGAATCCTAAAATTCACGTGGAACTACAAAAACCCCTGGGTAGCTAAACCGATAGTGAGTAAAAACATTGGCTGGAAAAGAGATTGAGCTGGAAATCACTGTCTCTGATTTCAAGCCATAGTACCAAGTTACAGTTTTTAAAAAAACAAAAAAAAAAACATGGTATTGGCATAAAAACAGACATGTTGATCACTGGAATCAAATTGAAGTCCCACATATAAATCCAATCACCTATGGATACCTGATTTGTTGTTGTTGTTGTTGTTAAAGAAGCTAGAAATTCACATTGGAAAAAAACCAGCATCTTCAAGTTGATCACACTGCAAGTTGGTATGTAGGAGAATGAGAACAGATCCATATTTAACACTCTGCACAAAATCCTCAGGTCCAAGTAGATGGAAAACTCAGTATGAAACCAAATACACTGACTAAATCTGACAGAAGTGAGAACTAGTTTTGAATACATTGCCATTGGAGAGAATCTCTGAACAGACAAGAATATCACAGGCACTAACATAGACAATTAGTAAATGGGACCTCATGAACCCCCCCAAAAAAACTTCTATAAGGCAAAGGACACTGATCATCAGACAAAGTGGCAGTCTACAGAACACAAACAGATTTTTACCAACTCCGCATCTGATAGAGGACTAATATCCAAATACATAATAATTCAAGAAGCTAGAATCCCAAAAGAAAATAAAACAAATAATCCAATTATAAAACGAGTGCAGATCTAAACAGAGAATTCTCTTTAGAGGGATTTCAAATTGCTGATAAATACTTAAAGAAATGTTCAACAACAACAAAAAAAGAAATGTTCAACACCCTTAACTACAAGGGAAATACAAATCAAAACTACTTTGAGATTCCATCTCAGATATAACTGCCAGAACAGGTATTATTGATAACACAAGCAACAGCTCATGTTGGAGAGGATGCAGAGCAAGGGGCACTCTCTTCCATTGCTAGTGGGAATGTAAACTTGTACAGCCACTATGGAAATCGATATGACAATTCCTCAGAAAATCAGAAATCCATGTACCTCAAGACCAAGCTATACCATCCTTGGGTACACACTCAACTGCATTCCATCCTACCGCAAGGACACTTGCTTAGCTATGTTCTCTGTTGCTTTATTCATAATAGCCAGAAACTGGAAACAACGTAAATCTCTCTTAATGGAAAAATGGATAAAGAAAGTGTACATTTACACAATGGAGTATTAATCAGCTTTTTTAAAAAATATTATCATGGAGTTTACAGGCAAATGGATGGAACTAAAAAAAAAATCATCTTGAGAGAGGTAACACTGACCCAGAAAGGCAAACATAGTATGTACTCACTTGTAAGTTGTTATTAATTGTAAAGTATAATCATACTATAAACCCACAGACCCAGAGAACAAGGCAACAAGGAGGGCCTAAGGTGGGGTGGGGGGACGGGACTGACTCATGGATCTACCAGGGAAGGGGAAATAGAAGAGATCTCCTGGGTGCGGGTGAGGATAGGAACATGAGGGAATGGGTTGGGAGGTGTGTAGAGGCTGAGAGTGCTGAGAAAGATGAGCACAGGCTTTAAGGAGTCAGGTAGAAGTTTGATGCTAGGGAAACTTCAGTCTACAAGGATGGTCCCAGCTAAGACTCCTGGCCGTAGTGCATGCAGAGCCTGAAATGGCCATCCCCTGTCTTCAGATTGGTGACTACTGTGGTTAGCCTTCATCTTGTGACTGAAACAGGCAGGTTCAGAGACCCACAGCTAAATGTTGGGCCTAGCTCAGAAAGTTCTGCTGAGGAGAGGAAGGAGGGATTGTAGGAGCCCAGATGAGGGTTGGGGGTGGAGGTGTTGGGGACATAGGAGGAAAATCCATAGAAATGGCTAGCTTTGCTCATGGGAACTGATAGTGTCTGAACCAACAACCAGAGAGCCTGAATTAGACTGACCTAGGCCCTCTGCATATATATGGCAGCTGTGTAACTTGGTGCTTGGTCTATTTGTTCCTGGAGCTTTGGCTGACTCTTGGGAACCTATTCCTCATGCTGGATGGCCTTTTCCAGCCTGAATGGGGGGGGATGCTTGATTTTATGTCAGCTTGAATAGAAAATGCTTTGCTGATGCCCATGGGAGGCATGCCTCTTTCTGAGAGAATATGGAGGGCAGACAGATTGAGGGCACGGAGGGAGGGAATGGCAAAAGGAAAAGGAAGTGGAGGTTTCAATCAGGATGTAACATAAATTAATTAATAAAAAATTAAAAAGAACAATTTTCAAAAATTAAATGTGTGTTACCATGTCCCAATGAAACTTTATGAGTTTCATTAAAAATATTAAAGGTTTTTCTGTCCCTCTTGTTTTATTCTGAATCTAAATTTAACTGGTATAGTACAGAAATTTTTTTTTCAGTATTTCCTAATATATTCTGACCAATAATAAGGACAAAGATAGGCAAAGTTCTTAAAATAGTCATAAATTTTTGCCAGGCCAATACAAGAAAAGTACTATAAAGCTAGAATGAAGCACTGTAAAGGGTCCATCTGTAAGTCCTTACTGGTAACTTACCTGGTCTACTCTTGGGATGCCATAGGCCAACAGCCTTAAGTCTTATGACCGTGAAAGCCCAAAGTCTGGGAAGACATCTTCAACCACTTACTGTGTGTCAGCTGTTACTACTTACAGTGATTTTCCCAAAGCATTGCTTCCATCTCCCTTATGTAAGGGGAAGTGTAAAAAGCTCTGCTCTGCTCTCCAAGACAAGTGTTCTCAATGCTGATGAGACACTCCCCAGGTTTCCCTCAGAGGAATGGCAGCAGCCAGTACTTTGTATACATGCTCACAGTTCCTGCAGAAAACAAGGCAAGATGGTTCTTGGGAGGACGTTTTCCTTCTCCGTGGAGGCATGTTTTATGCCTTCTTTATCTAGAGCATTCCCTCAATGCTAACAAATTATGAGCACAAGCAAAATGCAAATATATCACGAGTGCTGATTTTCTCATTTAAAAAATCCATTTGAAAATATTTGAATACTATTTTCAAGTCTCAGAGCTTGAAGAGTTTCTTGCCTTCATCCTTTCCCTTCATTTCACACTGAAGCAAAATGGCAAAACAGAACTGTATGGGTGGATAACTATCGCTCGTAATTCATTTTGTTTTTACAGTAATTTCTGAAGGAATTGCAATTATTGGATAGAATCTAGGATACAGGAGAATCAAAAGAAGATTGTCTTCCAAATGCAAGTGCAATAATAGGACACAGAGATTTGGCATCTCTGAGAAAAATAACTCCAAGCTTCTGGCTCCTTCAGCACAATTACGTCTTCTGAGTAGGGCTGAAAGTGAGGTCTTTAGTGAAGGCAAAGGTACATACTCTTCCCCATCATGTGCTCTGGAAGCATCTGTGTAGACTTAGCATGAAAGAGTATGGCCTTGGTGTAGTGATATTTTGTTTGTGATCTAAAAAATAAAGCTTTCTTGAAGATCAGAGGGCGTAGCTAAGAAACTAATTAGGCATAAAGGCCAGGTGGTAGTGGCTCACACCTTTAATCCCAGCACTCGGGAGACAGAGGCAGACAGATCTCTGTGAGGTCAAGGCCACTGTCTAAAAATCTGTCTAAAAGAGAAACACAAAGGTGATAGCACTTTTGGGATCCCACATCTTTAATCCCTGCACTAGGAAGGTGGAGACAGAAGTGATATGGCTGGGCTGAAAGAGGACTCTAAGGAGGGAGGAAACAGAAGCTCAGATTCAGTCTGAGGATGCAGTCTGAGGATTCACAGAGACGGATGCAGTCTGAGGTTTTGTGGAGACAGAAGCAGGCTGAGGATTCGTAGAGTAATCCTCTACGTCAGAACATTGGAAGAAACAAGAATGCTCTGGTGGGCTCCTCGCTTCTCTGGTCTTTCTGCATTATCCCCTATATCTGGTTCTGGGTTTTTATCATTAAGAACAATTATAATTCATTCTCCACCTTGGAGGTTATGCTTACCATGAAGTAAAATCTCTGTGCTTTCTAAGATAGTCAATACCAGCTTCTCTTTTGGAGGGTCGAGCTGGTAGTACACACATAGCAGAGCCTAAAATGGATCCCCTCTGTCCAATAGTCAGCAGACCAACTTCTCCCAGGTTCTCGTGAGAATCCTTATGGATCTTATCAAGTACAATGAGATGACTGTAGACTAAGACCCAGTTTGTTTTCTTTTTTTGTAAGATTCATTTATTCACATATATGTGTGCTCTGTCTTTGTGTGCACAATTAGAGACAATCAGGTCCCACTATAGATGGTTCTGAGTCACCATGTGGTTGCTGGGACTTGAACTCAGGACCTCTGAAGAGCAGTCAAGCGCTCTGAAACACTGAACCATCTCTCTAGCTCTCCAGACCCTGCTTCTTAAACTTTGGGTCACAACTTCAAACAGGGTCATGTAATTGAATGTGTGGGTCATGGAAGATTTGGCAAAGTAAAAGGTTTTTGAAGCAGAAAACAGAAATTAAATCCAACATTATGAATCTGAGTTCTTTCCCCCAAAACTTTGTTCTGTGACCACACAGTGCACATGCTCTACCTGTGCTGGCCCTCAGGCTTTGCGAAGCCAATTAGAACTTCCTGAAGCAGCTCAGTTCAGATTCGACACTGTGGGTGTTACAAATTTCCATGTATCTACTACGTTTGTTATCCTCATAGAAACATTATGCTTCTTACTGTCATTCATTGGAAAGTATCAAATTAGAATATCTTTGGATTGTATTATGTTAGAATGTTTGATCTCAAAAGTTACCATTTTAATTGCTAACTTAATTTTCATAAAAATGTTTTAAATTAATTTGGATTGAGATTAAGAAAAAAATTCCAATAATTTTTGAAGTGTTCACAAACACTTCTGTCATTTATGCAAGGTATCATTTTTTTTAGCAAGAGTAATTATAAAATCAAAGTCTGGGTCTGCTCTGATAAGCATTGTAGATGACCTATGACCGACAGTATCAAATATTCAGCCAAGATTTAATTTTGTATGTAAAAATAAACAATCTAGTTCATCCCATTAGTATGAAAATTTACTTTGACCTTCAGTACCAAAGGATTTTTACGATAAACTTCTCTTTGATTTATTATGAGTGAATGTTTGATTTATATGCCTATTTCATACTCCTGTTTCTTGGGGTTGTATACAGGTATTTTAATTAAAAGAAATTATGGGAAAAATGAAGAAAATTTTGCCTAGGGCATGTGTGTAAAATGATACAGTGATTGTTTTAAACTGCATTCCAGCAACAAATTTCATTTTCATTACTTTTTTTTTTATTCTTCTCTCATACATTTCATCCTGACCACAGGTTTGCCTCCTTCCACTCTTCCCAGTCTTTCTCCATCACATCCCTCTCTCCCAGACCCACTCCTCCTGTTTCCCTTCCAGGGATATCAACCAAGCATAGCACAGCAAGTTATTATCAGACTAGGCACAAATCTTCTTAAGAAGATTGCGCAAGGCAACCCAATAGAAGGAAAAGTGTCTCAAGAGCAGGCAAAACGTAATGTCCATGCAGAGAGGACTTAGTTCAGACCCACGTAGAGTTCATGATTGTCGCTTTAGTCTCTGTGATCCCCTATGAACCCTCCTTGATGGAGGAAGGTCATTGGTTAAAAAAATAAAGAAACTGCTTGGCTGGCCGTCATAGGTTAGAACATAGGTGGGTGGAGTAAGCAGAATAGAATGCTGGGAGGAAGAGGAAGTGAGCTCAGACTCGACACCTTTGCTCTCTGGAGCAGAGATGCCATGCTCCCCTCTCCGGGTCAGACGCAATAGCTCTGCTCTCTGAGGCACACGCGATGAAGCTCCAACCCAGGATGGACGTAGGCTAGAATCTTCCAGGTAAGACCGGTGCTACACAGTTTATTAGAGATGGGATGATCGGGATATCAGAATTAGCCAGTAAGGGCTAGAGCTAATGGGCCAAGCAGTGTTTAAAAGAATACAATGTCCGTGTAATTATTTTGAGGCATAAGCTACCAGGCGGCCGAGGTGCTGGGGACGCAGCCCCGTCGCTCCTTATTACAACACCTCCTTAGTTGATTCTGTGGGTTATTTTCATTAACCTCAAATGTTACTATGTTCCATTATAAAACAATGATTTCATTTTGGTTAGGGTTTAATGCTACAAGTGGTTTTTTGTTTTGTTTTATTTTGCTTGTTTTTTGTCTTAGGTTTGGTTTGGGTGTGTGTTTTCTGAGATAGGGTTTCTCCGTGTTCAGCTCCAGCTGTCCTGGAACTCACTCTGAAGACGGAACAGGCCTTGAACTCACAGAGATCTGCCTGCTTACCCCTGAGTGCTAGGATTAAAGATGTTTGGTACTACTGTCTAGCAATATCAGAGGTTCTCACTACTATTAAAAAATATGGAGGCTGAAATACACTGGAATATTTAGTTTTCTTGTGGAACCCTTGAAAGTCTGATGCACTGGAAACTCTAAATGAAGAGGAATGTTTTGACTTATTTAACTGATACAGTTAATTAGAAGTAAAAATAACACCAGACAGGACCAGTTTTGTACACAAATTCCATGTTGCCAAGTGCAGTGCTACTCTTTTACAGTTCTGTGCTGTAGTATCCTCAAATGAGAACAGAACACAACTGTGTGCTATCTATCACTCCCACTTTCTTCTCCCTTTAAAGAATAGTTGCTCATACTCCACAAACTTTCAGATGTGCAACTCACCATTCTTTTTTGGAAGACTAGCCAAGACAATATGATTTATGCACATTCCCAGATTTATACTAGTTAAGAGGTTTTACTTTATTTTATTTTTAGATGTGATCCCAGTTCGTTCTCGTAATATCCACCATTTCTTTGATGCTCATTGTGTCTCATGAAATATTCTATGCTGTCTACATATTATCAAGGAACTTAGGGGTCTTTCTTTGGGTTCTTGTCCATAAGAATTTTCAGAAGAACTCAGTAGGAATCTCAAGAATAATTTTTGTAAGCCTTTGAGAGAAAGCAGTACAGGAAGCAATCTGTAAATCTTGGCAGCCAAGCCGAGGAAGGTACGCAAAGGAGGAAGCTATGGTTTGGGTTAGGCAGGCACATTCAGCAGTGGATACAGCAGCAAGCAGCCATATGGAATTAAGTAGTTCTTTGGTAGAGGCTGAGTTGTGGCTTCAGAGAAAGAATCAGAAAGTCCAAAGTGGCAAATAAAACAAGCTTAAGCTTTGGTTGATATCAGAAGAAAGAGAGATGAAGAGAAAGGGGAAGGTGCACTTTCTGAACTAGATTATATGCTTGTCTGACTTAGAAATCAGAAAGGCATGCAAACTTAATGGAGCCTCATCAGGTGACTTGCAGCAATTTCAACAAGGGTGGAGCTCTGGGAGGGCAAAGGGCATTATCTTATTATCTATTTAGGAGAATCAGTCTTCTTGAGGTATGATAGCTTGTCAAGGTGACTGGCAAGCCCGGTTAAATTTTAAAAGAGAGACAAGAATATGAACTGTCCCAATCTTTGAGTCAGATCAGAATGTCAGGTGTCCACCCAAGATCAGGGTTATTCTACTTTTTAAATCTAGGCCTGGAGAGGCAAAGTTGTTGTTTCCCTTTCTAATGTTATCAGGGAAGCTGGAGGTAGGATCCAACGCTTTAATATCTCCCAAGGCTGTTGTAACATTCCTACACTAATCTGTTGAAAATTCACCAGAGTTACATGGTAGGTACTCATTTTTATCTTCCTCATTTTGCAGTTCAGGTAAAGCTAGAACAAAGGTTCTATAACCTATTCAAGTTTACTGATATGTAATGTCAGAAACATGAGAAAATAACTAGCTGCCTTGTTCTAGAGAAGATTTGACCATTATGCTATATTGATTACATTATTAGCACCAGTTATTTCTTGAAAAGTAAGAAAATTCAAGATAGTAATTTAAAGTATATTGTAAAATCAAAGAGATTATTAATACAGGGGGTTTGCTTCATTTTATTTTACTCCAAATTCTGATTGTTTTACCTGTTTGCTTATGATTTTAATTTGCTAGTAGGAGTATAGAGAAACTCAGGTCAATCAGTCATTTGCCATCCTTGGGCCTTGACGTCCACTATGGAACAGAGGAGCTGTTGCTATCATCTCTACTGTGTATACACACTAAACTTACTGTGTATGGGCTTCTCATTCTTGGATTTAGTGGTGTTTCTCTTAGCCTTTCTGCCTGTCTTCATTAATTTTCCTTTTATTTTTTTAATTTATATATTTTTAAAGCTGTTTCTTCTCATATTACATACCAGTCCAAGTTTCCACTCCGTCCCCTCCTCCTGCTCCTTCCACATCCCCCCCCATACCACCTCCTAGCCACTCCTCAGAAAGGGTAAGGCTTCCCGTGGAGAGTCAACAAAGTCTAGCATATTTCTCTGAAATAGAACCAAGGCCCTGCCTGCTATATCTTGAGCAAGATATCTCTCCAAGGAGAATGGGTTCCAAAAAGCCAGTACAAGCAGTAGGGATAAATCCTGGTCTCACTGTCAGTGGCCCCACAGTCTTTCCCAGCCATATAACTGTCACAAACATTCAGGTAGTCCAATTTGTTCCCATGCTGATTCCCTCACTGTCAGGCCAGAATTGGTGGGCTCCCATGAGCTCAGGTAAACACTTTCAGTGGGTATCCCCATCATGATCTTGACCTCTTTGCTCATACTCTCACTCCTCCCACTATTTTGATTGGACTTTGGGAACTCAGCCCAGTAGCCCAGTGCTCTGCTGTAGATCTGGGCAACTGCTTCAATCATTTGCTGGATGAAGGTTCTATGATGACATTTAAGATAGTCAGCAATCTGACTACAGGGAAAGTCCAGTACAGGCACCCTCTCCATTAGTGCTTAAGGTCTTAGTTGAAACAGAGAATTCTCAACAGAATAATCTCAAATGGCTGAAAGACATTTAAGAAACTGTTCATCATCCTTAGGTATCAGGGAAGTGTAAATCAAAACTACTCTGGGATACCATTTTATGCCAGTCAGAATGGCTAAGATCAAAAACACTAAATATAGCTTATGCTGGAGAGGATGCAGAGTTAGGGAAACACACCTCCATCACTGGTGGGAATAAAAACTTGTACAATCATTTTGGAAATCCGTATGGCGATTTCCCAGAAAACTGTTAACCAACCTACCTCATGACCAAGCAATACCACTCTTGGGCATATAGCCAAAGGATGCTCAATCATAGCATGAGGACATTTGTTCAACTATGTTCATAGCAGCTTTCAACAATGTTCATAGCAGCTTTGCATTTATTAACCAGAACCTGGAAACAACTTTGATGCTCCTCAACCGAAGAATGGATAAAGAAAATTGTGTTATTTAGATGGTGGGTCAAGCTTTTAACCTGAAGAAGAGAAAGGGTGAGAGGAGGGAAAGAAGGAGGAAGAAGAGGGAGGCTCAAGTTATTCAGTCATCACTGTCTCATGAGGTGCCAAATAAAAGGAAACTCAGAAATTCATTTGGAATTCCCTCATTCTTAAAGAAATGTGACACCCCCTACTTTCCCCTTATAAAAGAGTGTCTGCCATACAGTACATTGTATCAGTGCAAGCATTCAACAAATAAAGGAAGAAGGAGGGCAAGAAGGGAAAGCACATTGTTAGTATCCACTGCACTTTCCAAGCTCCTGTCTTCCTGGTACACAAGCAGATATCAGCCCATGGACCCTCTTTTCAGTCTACCAATACCTGCTCTGAATTTAGCATAAGTACCTGCCATCATGTTTTCCATTGTTCCATATAGCAGAGGATGAAGAAAATTAGGATATGAAACATCCTAAGCATGGTTTTTAAAGGTACCAAATTACAATGGAGAGCTACACAAAAATTAGTGAAATATATTGTTTTCTTACAAGCCACTTTCAGTATTTTTACTCATTTGTTCATCTATTTTTTGATGATATTTTTTTCTCCTTTTTACAATGCAGCACAGGCTGCCTTTTAATTCACAGCTTTCCTGCCTCAGTCACCTGTTTTGGATTACAGGTGTGTCCCCGTGATTGACCCAGTTGTCAATATTCTGAGAAATTACTTAGAACGATTCTATCATATTTCTCTTAATAATGTGATGTTTTCTATCTCAGTTACTGTTCTGTTGCTGTGAAGATGCAATCTGACCTAGGCTACTTCTAAAAGAAAGCATCCGTTTGGGAGACTTGTTTACAATTTTGGAGGGTTAGACCATGACCATTATAAGAAGGAGCATGGGTGGATGGTAGGCAGAGTGCTGGAACAATAGCTAAGAGCTTCATCCTGATGCCCAGGTAAGAGGCAGAGAGAGGGTGAGGCGGGGCCTATACTGGGTGCTATGTCAAAAGTGCTACAAAAAATCTGAACCTCCTAATCTTCCATAAATGGTCCATTAACTGGGAGAAAGCATTCAAAAGTGTGAGCCTATGGGGCCATTCTCATCCAAACCACCACACCTTCATTAACAACTAAGTACGCACCTGATTTATTCTGGTGTTCCTACTACCTAATATAAATTAAGTAAATACTGGCATATACCTGAGGGGGGAACATCAATTCAGTTCTGAAGGAGATATGTCTTTGAAAATGTTTTTAAATTAAAGTTATGTTTATCATTTAGCATATGAGTTAGAGAAGATTTGTTAGAAATATCTTGAGATTCACATTCTATGGTTTATTTTAAATATGTGAGTCATTGATAATGTGTTTATAATTTGTGTCCATTTTCTTCATGTCCTGGACAGTCAGCTATCACGATAAATAAATAGATTGCTACTGTAGTAAAGTCATTTTTTTTTTAAATTCTCTGGTTTTTCTAACATTTAATATCAATGGCCAATACATTCCGAAACTTGTAAACATTTCTTCCTAAATTTCTCTAAGATACGCTGGAATGGAGTACAGAGAAAACAGTGTCCAGCATACGATGATGAATGTGTGCGGGAGGCAGCGTGTAAGAATGACTGGTATGCTGTTAATATGACTTTAGCTGAACACACGGCCTCTAAATAGTGACATAAATTACAGCCAGTGTTCACATCGCTGTGGCTTGATGCTATTACCAGAGACAATATAAATTTTACACTCGAAGTCAGTTAGCTAGAGCCTTCAATAAAGATCAAGCTCCCTCCACGCTGTGCCTCCCACAACAAAACTAATTAGGACATTGCAGCAGCGACAGCTAGAATCCCCTGGCTGTTATGTGATCTGCTGGGATTTAGCACTCTTTTGCCCCATTAGCTTTTTTTTACTCAAAAAGAAAAGCCTGGATTTGCTTTTCTTTGACACTTTTACAGATGAAACATGAGTAGCATTACATATACGAATGCGCACCATTCCTGCAATTGCAGCTTCACAGATTCTTACTGAATAATGAAGAACGGTGATTACTAACCAAAGAGACAGACAAGTTCATATCTAAACATTATAGTACTTTTTCCTTTAGAATAGACTTTGGAGGTAAATAATTAAGAAGTGATTGCTTTTAAGGAGGTGAAGGATGAATGTGCATATTACTCAATGTCCCTTTATTCTCCCTATTGTTTTT
>NC_022016.1:30230789-30239540 GCF_000317375.1 Microtus ochrogaster
GGGAGCACAAGCTGAAGGTGCCCAGGCTCCCTTACAGGGGTCCTTGAGGCCTGCCCGGTAGGCAGGCACTCACTGCTCTCTATTCTCCCTATTGTTATAACAATGTCCAGATTCCTTTAGGTGAGGATCAGTTTGCAAAATTTACTGGAGCATCATCTGATTGAGTCGGTGGCTTCATTTTTCTCACTGAAGTTTTGAGACTGTAATTTTTCTTGCTTCTCTAATCTCTTCCCATAAGAACATATAACTGTCTTTTTCTTCCATAAAATGTAACTTAATACTCTACTACACAGAAGGATTTATGAATCAGATACCTAATTATTCCAATAAAATGGCTTTTAACAAAATAATTAAGTGAATGGAGAGTTTAGAGATATGAATTAGCTTATACAAAGACAATATACAAACACAAATGAAAAATATATTTGCCTAAATATTTTGGCATTTATTCATTATCAAAAATCTTGGGGGGGGGGGAAGTAACATCAAACTGTCTCATTTTGCTTTAATTGGAAAAAAGTGACAAATCTTTGACTAGACACAGAATAGTTTTTACTCACCTGTTCTTACTGAGAAAGTATGCCTGTCACTAATAGTAATGCTTTTATTCAACTTCTTCAAAAACGACTTTTTAAAATTTTCATCTTTCCAAGATGCCTCATTCTTTTTCATTAAAGTTTTCATTAGTATACAAAGTAATGATAATAGTGTTGATAGTTTTATACATACACATCATTGTGTATTGCAAAGATTCTTCTGCCCATTGCTCACCCCAATGCTTTGTCCCATCTCTCTGCTTTTCTCCTTCCACATTTGAGGAAAACTCAATATTTCTCTCTGTGTGTCTGGCTTATTTGGATTAGCATGACCTCTGTTTACTTGCATATTCCTTCACATGGTATTATCATTTCAGTTATTACAACTGAACAAAATTCAATGGCACACATATAGATGTATATACCATATCTTCTCTAGGTGTCTGTTGATGGTCATCTAGGTTGGGTATCTATCCTGGGTACTGTGCATAGTACAAAAGCAAACATAAATGTGTGAGCATCTTTGTGGGGTGTTGACTTGCATTCCTTTGGGTATATACCTTGAGGTAAATATAGCTAAATTATATGATAGACCTATTTCTCTTTTTGGGGAACTGTCCTGCTAATTTCCACAATTGTTCCACTAGCTTATGTTATCTTAGACCAGCAGTGTCTAAGGGCTCCTTATCCCTTCTCCCTTTAACATTTGTTGTCATTTGTTTTCATGCAAAGTAATTTTCCCCCTGTGGCCTCCAAAACACCATCCTCCTTTTACAAGTTTGGACCAGTTTCTGATATTTTTATTATTGACATATTAGCATGATGGAGTATCACTAGAGTTCCTTTAACATTTTGGCTGTAATTACTTCCTCTTTTATATCACTTTTCCACCACATCTCATTTCTGTCAATAAAGTTTATCTTCATTTCTCTGGCTGCATTCTTATAGAATACCAGCTTTATCAGACACTAAATGATGATGACTTTTGCACATCTAATTCAAATTCTGTGTTTATTTTCTTTTGTGATGATCTATTTTTACAAAATGCCACATGGACTTGTTATTAAATGATAAAGACATGACACATTGCGCATCTCACTATCTATGCACAAGCCAACCAAATGACAGATACATCGTGACCAATCACTGACAGACTTTTAAAAACTGGTGATTTATTACTGATCATGGTACACATTGGTTACAGGTATTGTTTGAAGACAGAATAAGCAGCAGTAGGAATTACTTCATATACCTGCAGTTTGAACATGTTAGTAGAAATCAGGCCACTCTTTTCAGATTTGTGCTATTTAACCAAACTGTGGTAACTGGAAAGTGTATTTATCAAGCTGAGAAAAGTGAGGACTGTCTGCTTTTGTTTTCCTTTTTAAAATTCACAATATTTGAAACAGTGCATGCCAGTTTCCTCTTCATAATCATCTCAGCTGGAATATACACTTGCAAAATAAATACAAACTTGAATATATAGACACGGAGAAGTTTCTGACTTTTGGAAATGAGTTAATATAATCATTCACACCATCATAAAATAACAAGCCCAAATCTTCTTCAGCTAAGAGATTATTAGTCAATCTGGCTAACTCAGTGATCTCTGGAATTCTTTTCTTCAATAGACAGAAATTTATCAGCAAAATGTTATCTTGATGTTAATAATTCTACAATGATTTTTAAGATGATGGTTTGAACACTTTCTTTAGTTAGTAACTTATTGGGCATTTTGAAAAGTGACATCTCTGTCTTTTTATATTATATATCTATGTTTCTCACTAAATAATAATTAATTTGAATCTCAACAATATGCTTCAAAGTAAGCATTATGAACTGCCAAATTCTTGATGGCTCCAGGACTTAACCTGATTGGAGTGGCAAAGAAATGAAGAAAAGACAGGGAGAGAGGGAGAGAGAGAGAGAGAGACAGAGAGAGAGAGAGAGAGACAGAGACAGAGACAGAGAGACAGAGAGACAGAGAGAGAGAAGCTGGGATCAGGTACACCGACTGGCCTCTCTGATGGAAAAGGCTTAGCATTCCAGAAGCTCGGTGTGTTTTTTCTATACAGTTGAACAAAGGCAGGATTATTGCACTCAGCAGAACAAAGAGGCAGATTTAGTAAGTTTGGTAGATAACAATGGGAATAGTCTTTTGCAGAAGCAATCTTCAGACCCTACATATCTGTGGGGAGGAAGCACACACTATCAATATCCACTCACAGATCAGAGAGAGGCTGTGTTACCCTTTTCAGCCTCATGGTGCAGGGATGAAGGCCAAGGTTCTGCCATTTTCTCATGGGACTGAACTTGACATGGATGGTTCATGTGAGAAACATTTACCTAGGACTTCATTTTCTCAGGGCTTCCTACATTTCTCACAAAGAATGATCCGTAATTATGGGGAAAAAAAACCAAAAGCTCAGGTTCATTCAGCAACTTCTCCAAGTTACACATTTGTGCCTTTAAACTTGCAAATTTTGCCCTCTTCTCTGAAGGGATGTCATTAACAATCTTCCCAGATCAGCTAACACTTACTTGGAATGATTGCAAATAGAGCAGTGTTTGAATTAAAACCAATTTTTAGAGAATTATGGTTAAGCTCATGAAGTAATTCAGACCTGTGCAATGGTACCCAGAAATCTTAGAAGTTCCTTTTGAAGATACTCTGTATTGATCACTGAGCATAATTCCCATCTCAGTGCATTCCTATTTTTCTTTCATTCCCACCTTTCATCAATTCTACTGAATATATATATATATATATATATATATATATATATATATATATATGGTTGGGTATTTGTTGAAACACTAAAACTTCCCACTTGCAATAGTTTGTCTTTTTATGTGTGTCATTCCATTGCTCATAATTCTATGACTGTCTATTTTTTTAAAACAAATTGCAATATGTCTTTAAATGTAACATATCTTAAAGAAGTGAACCTCAAAGATATAACTCATTTTCATTATGGCATGGGACATTGCCATCCCATTTTCTGTGAAATATAAAATTTACGTTTAGTTTTGAAATATAACAGATTGCTTCTTTGTAATTACAATAATAAATGTGGAAGTGAGGAGTTGCATTTGAATTTGTCACTAAATGTCTCTAAAAACCTTTTAATTGTGACAAAGAAGCACAGCTTTTATGTGAATAATTCTTAACAAGTGTGGATAAGGTATAATTTTCTCATTGTGCTTTGAAACCATTTCAGTCATAAAATTGAGAACTGCTTACCACTTAATGGGGTTATTGGAAGATAAAGCAAATATTTGTTATTTTTCCTAAAATTGTCTTGCGTTCATAACAGAAATTCAACTGCTCAGTCTATTTCCAACTTCCCATAACCAACCTATAAAATTTATCTGCAAAGCATCCCACCCTACCCCTTGCATCCTTGTTAGGCAGGCTGTCATTCTTGTCTACAGTACCTTCCAATCTGTAACTTGAACTTCCTGTTTCATTTCTCATTGCTTGTAGTCTATATATTTTCCTTCCACTTTTCTGCATCTCTCTTTAGTCTTCCTCATTACAATGTAAGATTAGATAAAATTTTGATCATATTAAAACCTTTCACTGACTCTACAAATTTGGTCTTTATTTTCTCTTTTCTTCCTTAGCTAAGATTCTCAAAGTATTATTGCTTTTGTATCTATTAATATCTAAGGTAATATGTTCTCAGGAAAAGGGTTCTGCTTCTATGTACTATGTATTGAAATTGTTCTGGAGACATTTTTAGTGATATTCTAAATGTCTCTGGATATCTATTACAAATCTTGTCTTTCTGGACATTTCTGTAGTGTTGGCCCCCAGTGTATTAATTAAGGTTTATATTGTTGAGAATAAAACACTGCGACCAAAAGAATCTTGGGGAGGAAAGGGTTTATTTCTGCTTACAACTTCAGGTCATACTTCATCACTGAGGAAATTCAGGCCAGAAACCTGGAGATAGGAACTGATGCAGAGGATATGGAGGGACCCTGCTCACTGGCTTGGTCCTCATGGTTTGCTCAACTTCCTTTTTTAAGCCATCCAGAATCACCCATTTAGGGTGGCACTATCCACAGTGGGCTGGGCCCTACCACACCAACCATTAATGAAGAACATATCCCACAGGCTTGCTGCCAGGCTAACCTGATGGAGCTATTTTCCCAGTTGAATTTCTCTCTTTCAGAATGATTCTAGCTGATGTGAAGTTGAAAAAAACACTAGCTGCCATCACACTCAGCCATGGCCTATTTTCATATCTCACTTTGTTTACTTGATGAATTTCCTTTATTTACTCATTTATAAAACTGTCACCCTTTTCGAGACTCCCCATGGTTTGTTTGCTTTTTTCGTTTTTCATTTTGTTTTGTTTTGCTTTTTGCTCTTTGGCTTTATGTCTTGTTATTCTTGACTTTCTCACTTTATATAAAGTTCAAATGATATTTCCTCAGTATTTTTTTTTTTACATAGTAGAGATGTGAGAGGCATCTTCAGATCTCTCACCTAAGCTGCAAATGATAACTATAGAATGCCTTTTTAAGCAGCTGGGCTTTTTATCCTAAATTTTCTCTTCTGTCCAAAACGATTGCTCCTACTCTCATAATCTTATAGCCATGGCCCCTTGTTCAGTAATTCTGAAGCTTTCTTCTTTATCTCATTTCTCACATTTTTTTTGGTCATCATGCCTTAGTTCTGCTTCACACATGTTCCAGAGACGTCTGCTGTCTTCCCACTTCAAGTGCCTATGTGATGTCCTGTTTATAATGGACATTAATAACTAGAGTTCTCGTCTTAAACGTCCACTTTTGTTCCTACAATTGAATTTTGACCTTTTCATCTTTACCGAACCAGTCACTTTCTATATAGTAGAACCAGTTACTTTCTATAACTTGTTTCCTTCTGGTGTGACTATCATGATACAAAGTAGACATCAGGCATCATCACATATTGAAGAGAAGAAAACATACTTCTGTGATTCAAGCGAGGTCTTCTTTCTCCTTTATTATATTGCGTTTTCTTTTGAATGGAAACACTCCATCCAGAAGAAATCAGTGAGGCTTGTGATACTCAGAAAGAAAACAAACTTCTCATATCTGGGAAAGCTGATACTTGCAAGATTCTAAAAGAGCCCTTTCTGCTTTTAGAAGCAGCAAACAACTGTTGGAGGAAGAGAGTGATGGGCAGAGCTGCTGAGGGGCTCCCCTCCATAGAGCTGCTAGAAAATCGTGCAAGGCCTTCCAGGCTTGTGATATTAATGAATCATCAGCCTTCTAGGGGTACGCTTTCTGAAGTCGCAGTGGCTTTTGATGCATTGGAACTTCTGTAAGTAACCCCTTATCATGTGCTCCTGTTATACATGTAACAAGAAATCACTGGTTCACTAGGCTGATTCTGGCACACTGAAGTTTTGGTATGTCGTGGGTTCCATGCTCGGAAGTGTAGATAGGTCAATGTGCTGTGTCTCCCCTGGAAGTGATTCACACAACACTGTCGCATCATTTACACCTTGTGATTGTACCCAGAGTGTTCTTCCAATGTCACTTTTGTCCAAAACATTCTCTAATATCCCATGATGCAACACAGGTACTGTATGTGTCTTTCTTTCTGCTTCTTTAGTAGTTTCACATGTAATTTTAACACTTTTACTATGATCCTCGGCTTGTGTCTTACACAACACTTGAATTCCCTAAATGTTGTACACAACTTGCCCCTGTATATCCTCACTGAACACTGTGTCTAGAAGTTGATGGTACCTAAATACTACTGTAAGTATTATGAAAATCCAGAGATTACCAATGAGATTTCCTATTTAGGAAATGACAACTTAGACCAACAACCCAGGACAATTCTGTGATGCTGTGATTGCAAGTTTTAACAATTTATTTGACATGGTATACATGTTTTTTGGAATGAAAACTCATTATAGTCATGGAAATAAGTTTCATTAAGCTTATATTTCATTTTTAGAACTCAAATTTGTTAATTAATCAGGAATATGAACCTTTATGTAAGTGTAAAAATAGTATATACCAAAAATACATTCATCATCGGTAAAGAAAATGAGGTTATGATTAAAGAAACACAGAAGAGCAAATCTCAAGCAGGATGCTGCTGTCCACAAATTCTGAGCAATGAGGCTTTATATCCTTGCTCAAGGAGACCAAAACCATTCATTCTAAATTCTCTTAAGAGTGGCAGTAGAAAATAGAATCAATACCACTAGTCATAACACCCATGATGTAGAAGTAAGACTTCACTTAAGGAAAAACATTTAACCCATGAAGCAGTGGCACACCTGAAGGTTTTTCTAGGATTCCTCATTTTGTGATCAAGCACAAACTCATAGTAAACACAAGCTCAGATGTTATGAAACTACCTTGAATACGTGACTCAATACAGTGCAATAGTCTCGGACCTTTGCTTTAAACCCACCCCGGCAGAGCCATCAATTTTCATGTGGTCCCTGTTTGTGATACCTCTCTATGTTTCACTTCATAAAAGGATAGGTTTCAAGTGAAAAACCACAAATTAAAAATCTCTTACAGCTCAAGATCACGCAAGGAAAATTAAAGTAAGATGTAAAAACTAACAACTCGTGTAAGCATGTCTAAAACCAAGAAATTTAGATATTAAAAACAGTTAACTGTCTAGATACAACAAAGAAGGTAAGATGAAAACTAGGTTAGATAAGAGTTAAACAATGACTTCTTGAATTTTGCTTGCAAATGGACGGAAATAGAAAACACTATCCTGAGTGAGGTAAGCCAGACCCAAAAAGAGGAACATGGGATGTACTCACTCATATTTGGTTTCTAGCCATAAATAAAGGACATTGAGCCTATAAATTGTTATCCTAGAGAAGCTAAATAAGAAGGTAAGCCAAAAGAAAAACATATAGTCATCCTCCTGAATATTAACTTTCATCAGGCGATGAAAGGAGACAGAGACAGAGTCCCACATTGGACCACAGGACTGAAATCCCAAGGTCCAAATCAGGAGCAGAAGGAGAAAGAGCATGAGCAAGGAACTCAGGACTGCAAGGGGTGCACCCACACACTGAGACAATGGGGATGTTCTATTGGGAACTCACCAAGGCTAGCTGGCCTGGGTCTGAAAAAGCATGGGATAAAACTGGACTCACTGAACATAGCAGACAATAACCCTATGTTTGAATCCTTCTCTTGGTGGTAAAGGTTGTCCACCAGACAAACTCCTAGAATTTTCTACTGGAAGAAACTTAAGGTTGCTTTTTAATCTAGGAATCTCAATGCTATCATATCTTTATTAATCAGCAAAAGGGCACAGTATTTTTGGATGAGTTGGCATGAATGTAATGAAGTATTATTTTATTCTCTTTTTCATTTTACTACTTATTATAAAGTAACTATGAGGTTGTCATTTTATCATTTTATCAGAAAAAGGAGAAAAAAGAAGAAAACTACAAAAATTTTTATTTTCCCCTTTCAGTGCACATTAATCCTCAAGTATTTGGACATTACTGATTTTTCTCCATGGGGTAGAAGTGAACCAGTGTGTTAGTGGGTCATTGGAAATAAGATATTGTCAGTCTGCTTTATGACCAAGGAAAGATCTTAATGGCATTGAGCATAATGACATGTACCTGAAATCATGTACATCAGAATGGGCCCAAAATTACCACAAGTTCAAGATTAGCCTGGACTATAGTGTGGCACTGTCTCAAAAGTGCAATGTTGGGGTGTGACACAGTAACAGAATGCTACAATAGTATGTGCAGGGTGACCCTGGGCCTTTCATTCCTATAATCTTTCTGAGCCATCTCAGAACACTTCCTGAGCATTGAGCACAGGACTTGGGCTATAGATGTTTCAGCTGAGGCTGGGGACCCCATAGTTAGTTGTTCTCTGAAGTTTGACTACTGGAGGCTTTCTGTAATAATCTCCTTTTAAAAATATCTAGAAGCTATACTTTTATGAAAATATAATAAAAATAATATAATATTTTAATTGTTTCAAATACATGTTGATAGTCTTTTATAAACCACTAGAATGGAAAGATTATACTGAAAAAGGAATACGGATGTGAAAGGAGGGAAGGTCACAGAAAAGACACTAAAGATGGAAGAGAATAAAGGAAAGAGAGGTCAAATTTCTGTCTGCTCACAATAAAATTCAGATGAAGACAAACATATAGTGCAGCCTGTAGCCCCGCTCACTGGGAAGTCATTAGTTATCACAATTT
>NC_022016.1:30239997-30242745 GCF_000317375.1 Microtus ochrogaster
CCCCGCCGCTCCTAACACTACACTTGTCTAAGTTGTCGAACCACTTGAAGGCTAATCTGTGCAATTAAACAACATTCTGCATCAAAACAGAAAATATTATTATATTTATATATCTGAAGAATCAGCTGCTTCACTCCTGGACATATACTCAAAGGACATGACATTTTACTACAAGGACACTTATTTAACTATGTTCACAGCATTTTTAGTCATTATAGCGAGAAACTGGGAAACAACCTAGGTGTTTCTCAACTGAAGAATGGATAAAGAAAATGTGGTACATTTATAAAATGAAATAATATTCAGTTGTTATAAAATAACATCATGATATTTCCAGGCAAATGGATATAACTAGAAAAATATCATCCTAACTCAACCTTACTTGAGGTAACTCAAGACTCAAAAAGACATACATGGTATTTACTAACTTAAAATGGATATTAGCTGTTTAATAAAGGATAATCATACTACAATCCAGACCAAGAGAAGCTAAGCAACAAGGTGTGCTTAAGGGGGAACAAAAGTATCTTTTTGGGAAGGCAAAATAAATAAAAATTGCAGGTAGAAAGGAGAAGGTGAGGATGGAAACAGAAGGGATCAGGTGGGGGGAAGATGGAGGGAGAGTAGTAAAAGAAACAACTGGAATTGGGAGGCATTCTGAGGGCAAGGTAGAAACCTAGTACAATGGAACCTTCCAGTAATCTCTGAGGGTGATTCTAGCTAAGGCTCCTAGTAATGGGGGATATGGACAATGAACTGGCCATCTTCTGTAACAAAACAAGACTTCTAGTGTAGGGATTGTATCACCAAGCCAGACACAATACCTTCGACCTACTATTTGTCTTACCTACAAGATGAGTTGGCGTACAGATGCCACAGAACTTGTGGGACTTACCACAACTGGTCCAGCTTGAGACCCATGCTACTAGAAGGAACCTACCCCTGACACTGCCTTGTGGTGATATCTTGTTTGTACAAATAAAGCTTGTCTGCAGATTAGAAAGAGGAGCTAGCCACTAGGTAACCGTAGAAATTTGAAGGTCAGTACAGACAGACAGGAAGTGATATAGCTGGGCAGAGGGAGGAAGTGATAAGGCAGGAGGAAACAGGAACTTAGTCTCATTTTGGCTGGGGAGTGGAGAGGTAAGGTGGCCTTGTTTTAGCTCCTTTGTCTCTCTGACCTCTTAGTATTTCCCCAATATCTGACTCCAGGCTTTTATTATTAAGATCTGTTAGAACTCATGCTACATATTGGTGCCCAACTTAAAGGCAGGAATTCACAAAAAGGTCACTTGCCTGTGGCTGTAGCCACCAGCACAGGCTGAAGATGCACTTAGGACTCTCACTGGTGCTACATACTTGGCTCCTGCCCTGACTGTCTAGGTCTTCTTATTTTTATACAAGCCTCTGACTGACTTTGAAATTTTCCCACTGTAGCCTTTCTGAAACAGTCTCCAGCTGCCACCCAGACTCCAGAAGCACCTGGGCTCCAAATACCTGCCCTAGACTGCCTAGACTGACTGGCTCTGCCATCAGGCAGCCCTCTGCCATATGTGCTTTTTCGGCACAATCCCTATGTGTTTTTAAGACAGCCATATGCCTGTCTGTCTCCCCTCACCCCCCTGTCCTTCCCTCCACCAGGGGTTGCTGACTTTCCCTACATCCCCTCTCCTCAGGCTGCCACTTGCTGCTCACAGCTACAGGCTACCAGCTGAAGCTGTCCTCAGCTAAGCTGTTCACCAGCTAAGCCATGTTATTAGCTCAATGTGCTATACCTTACAGTTCACTGACATTGTTGGCAGATTTGGTAAAACAACTGGGATTTCTTAAAAAGAGTAACTAGTTAAAAGAGAGAGTTTTCCCACATTAAAAAATGGGAAACACTATTACTATGAAGAGATTTAGGTCTCTGTATGGTATATAATACACTGGACAGTTTGAAAATGGGACAATTAAATGGAAGGATAACTAATTTAGATGGGACTAATGTAATGTCAATTATAAACAACAGTTTTGTAATTTTTGTCTTTTCACTAAAATGTTGATTAATATGAGTACTAAGATACAAGTTTTAGAAAAACTTAATAAAACAGATCATAGAGATATTCAGATCCAGACAGAGAAATTTAATGTAGAACCAACTTCAGCATTGTATTATAAAATTAGGGGAAACAGCCTATGGTTTTCAAACAGCCAACTTTAATTTATCCAGTCACATTATAGGAACTGCCAAATGATAGATACCCCAAGGCTGTATAAGAATTAAATGGACTCCTGTGAAAATGTTAGATTTAAGGAGACTTAAGGAAGTGATAGTCTCATATAGCATGAATTCACCTTTTGTGAAGCAGATGTTAAACTCATGACCAACTTGTAATAGAATTATCCCTAGAGACTGGAAAGACTTAGTTAAAGCAGCCTTGGAGTCTGGTCCTCAATTACAACAGATGACCTAGTTAAAAGAAGAGGCTAAGATCAATGAACAAAAAGTAGGACTAGAGATATGGAAATTTTACAAGACCAACTTGGAGAGGGAGATTATGCTGATGTACAAAGGCAATCTTTATATGATGATCATTTCCTAGATTTATGCCACAAAGCAGTTTTGAATGCTTGGGGGAAAATTGGAGAAGTAGGAAATAAAATTAAGTCATTTACTTAGGTTATAGAGGGCCAAAAATATGCCTTCACAGAATTCTTGCAAAGACTAGCTTCAACAGTTAATAGAATGATACCAGATAAAGAAGG
>NC_022016.1:30243570-30247288 GCF_000317375.1 Microtus ochrogaster
TAATTGAACTTGTACAAATTAGGTATGTTTTCAAGGTCAAACAAAGATATATTTTATATAGATAGGTCATCTTCAAACATTTCAGAGATCTATACAATATATCCTTTAAGATATTTTAATAACATAGGCTCTTTTCTTTTTTATGACAATGAGATATGTCTGCTTCTCGCAGTACCAATATACTTCGGAGAAGATGATGGACATTGGAGAAACTCCACATGGAGTTTACTTTCTTTGTGGCAAAAGTTATCCACTGGGTAAGAAAGTGTCCTGCCTCCACTGCTGACAGTATGCTATACAAATTGGACAAGCAGACCCAAAAGAAAAGTCTGCTGAACTTTGCCAAGACAAGTCCTTCAGAACATCCTGATTCACGGAAAAGTCTGCCAGATATGGTAGGTCTACAGGCTGAAGATGAATGTCTCAACATTTCAGAAGAATATGGATGGCTTTCTAGGCTGCCAGGTATTTCCATCATTTCTCACATTCTTTGAAAGTCACTTGCTTACACTTCCTGCTTACTCAGTGAATATTGTTTTTTTCTGGGGTCTCTGATAGCATTGAAGACCTTATAGTTTTAGTTTTCTTTCTTACCAAATTCAGAAAAAAAATCACTAGAGAAATGGAGACAGGGTATAAGGTTGAAAGACATAAAAAGATAGTTTGTTAATGCAGTTTAGAACAGAAAGTGAATTAGGTACAACCTTTCGACTCATGAAGATAGGATAGATATGAAGTATTTTCGCTAGAACTGTCAATTATTATTTTTTTTTTTGTTTTTTGAGACAGGGTTTCTCTGTAGCTTTGGTGCCTGTCCCGGAACTAGCTCTTGTAGACCAGGCTGGCCTCGAACTCCCAGAGATCTGCCTGCCTCTGCCTCCTGTGTGCTGGGATTAAAGGCGTGAGCCACCACCGCCCGGCTAGAACTGTCAATTCTTAATGGACTAGACATTGCTGATGTATTCATTGCCTGTATACATTGTATATAGTTATTGTAATTAATGTATATAGTTTTTCTTATATTAGTTATAACCTTTATTTTTAGACAAAAAAGGGAAAATGTGATATATTGTTTATATAAATAAAGCTTGCCTGAAGATCCGAGAGCAAAGCTAGCCACTAGTTAATCATAGAGATCCGGTTGTCTATACAGACAGACAAGAAGTGATATGGCTTTGCAGAGAGAGGAATTGATAAGGTTCAGAAACAGGAACACAATCCTTTTTTGGTTCTGAGGTTGAGATGTAAGGTGGTCATGGTTCTGCTCCTTTGTCTCTCTGATCTTTCAACATTTTCCCCAGTATCTGGGCTTTTGTTATTAAGACCTATTAGAACTTGTGGTACACTACCCAGAGACTCAGAATAGACCCAAATATGACTAACAAAAAGAAAGAGTCAATGAAATAATGCTGTTATTCTTAATGATACTTTATATACTCATAGACAGAAGCCTAGCATAATTGTCATCAGAAAGTCTTGATCCAGCAAATGATGGGAACAGATACAGAGACCCACAATCAAAAATTAAGTAGAGTTTAGGGAATTCTGTATAAGAGAGAGATAAAGGATTGTAGGTGCTAGAGAGGTTAAGGGCATCACAAGAAAACCCACTGAATCAGAGTTCTAGGAGCTCACAGAGACTGAACCAACAATCAGGGAACCTGCATGTGTCTGTTCAGGGTCCTGTGCATATATGTTATGGTTATTTAGGATGGTGTTCTTGTGGGAGCAGAGGCTGTCTATACCCTTTTGCCTGCCTTTGGGACCTATTACCTCCTATTGGGTTGCCTCATCTAGTCCTAATATAAGGCTATGTGCCTAGTCTTATTATAAATTGATATGCCATGTTTGGTTGATAGCCTGAGTAGGCCTACTCTATTCTGAAGGGAAATGAAGGAAGAGTGGATCTGAAGAATCTTGCAGGGAGCATTGGGAGGAGATAAGATAGGAGAAATTGTGGTGGAGATATAATATATGAGAGAAGAAGAAAATATAAATCAATAAAAGGGGTTCACAAGGCCTCCTGTACTCTACAGCCTTGTGAACTCCTTCCAGACAGTTCCTCAAAACAAACAAAGAAATATACAATCCCCCACCCCAAAAAAAAAAAAAAGGAATTGAGGACCTAGCTTAGTTATAGAGTACTTACATATAAGGACCTAGCTCAGTAATGGTATACTAACCTAGCATGTACCAGACCTTAAATTCAATCTCTGGTATTGAAAAACATAGATTAAAATATGTCTTAAAGATGGGTAAGAGGCAAGATATTAGAAAAAAAAGTTCTACCCTTCATCATTTGATAAAATGATACTCATATGACTATGTTCCATACTCTGTACATTAATGCTTTATTAGGTTGGGATAGAACCAGAAATTTGGAAAAAAAAATGCTGCTGATTTTTCTGAAGGAAATTTAAGAGCTACCTTGAAATACAACCTTTCTATTTGTCTGTGTAGGGAGAAACAAGTTCACTTTGTCTGGATTATTTTCATTAATACCCTTTTATTTTCATCCATTACTGCCAGTATAAAGGTATCTCCTTTTCATGATATTTTAAATTATAGATAATTTTAGTTCTTCTACATGCTTTTTCTCAAAATGCATTGTTATTGGGGGAAAACAACTGGTTTCAGGATGATAGTGTCTATTCTTTCCTTTCTATAATGCAAGCCTCTGTGTTTGTACTTTCCAGTGGACAGGTGTTCTGGGAGGGGAGATTAACATTTTCTTGTACATAGTAGTAATAGGAGGACTGTTTACAACATTCTTTACCACAGAATGTCATGTCCTGTATGGAATATCATGCAGTTTCCTACATAATTTGTTAAATCTCTGAGAAAATAGCAGATAATAGCCATGTAGATAATTTTGGATTGTTATTAAATACATTATATTTATTCGTGGTAACTGGAATGGAGCATGAGGGTTAAGGGACTTCTTTTTGTCTACTTGGAGATATTTTCATATTTTCATTATTCTCAGAGGAAGTGCTGAGCCAGATGCGGCATTAAGGAATGGATGATATCCCTTCTCCTGTAAAGGGGAAGAAACTTTGCCTCTTTATATTCCCCCTTCTGTCTGTCTGTCTGTCTCTCTCTCTCTCTTTCATTTTTTTTTTCATTCTCTGTCTTCATCCTTGCTTTCCTTTAATTCCCATTAAGGAAATAAATAATGGCAGCAAAATCATCTGCACGGTTAGAAGCAATAATTTATTTATTTTTCTTTCTCTTTTGTTTCCTCTATCTTTTACATGGTGTCATTTAGAAAGTGGGTAAGACAGGCTACAAAATCACAGAGAAACCCTGTCTCGAAAAACAAAAAAACAAACAAACAAAAAAAAAGTGGGTAAAATGAAACAGGAAAACCTGTTTGAATGTTAATTTCAAAATGGAAATGAAGCTTGCAGTATCAGGATTTAGTATGAAATGTGAAATAATTGCATATTCTTTTTTAATTAATTAATTTATTTCTTTATTAAAGATTTGTCTTCTCTCTGCCACCGCCTCCCATTTCCCTCCCCCTCCCCCAATCAACTCCCCCTCTCTCACCAGCCCAAAGAGCAGTCAGGGTTTCATGCCCTGTGGGGAGTCCAAAAACCACCCACCTCCATCCAGGTCTAGTAAGGTGAGCATCCAAACAGCTTAGGCTCCCACAAAGCCAGTACATGCAGTAGGATCAAAACCCAGTGCCATTGTTCTTGACTTCTCAGCAGTC
>NC_022016.1:30247739-30251327 GCF_000317375.1 Microtus ochrogaster
TTCCATTGAAGGGCATCTAGGTTGTTTCCAGGTTCTGGCTATTACAAACAATGCTGCTATGAACATAGTTGAGCATATACTTTTGTTGTATGATAGGGCATCTCTTGGGTTTGTATATTCTTTATAATAGTTGAGCCTCAGATCCATTCTGAGGGTGATCCCTGGGTTATGGAGTAACGTTTTACTTTGGCTGTTAAATAGGGAAGAAAACACGTAATGAACTTATACACATGTTAATTACTTTTTGTTGCTATGGTAAAATTCCATGATTGAAGGAAACTGATGGACATGAGAGTTGATTTTAGATTATGATTTTAGAGGGAAGAGTCCATCATGGCATGGAAACATGGCTGCAATCTTCAGCCATGTCAGATCAAAAGCAGAAAGTTGAACTCTTCCATCTATCTTTCCCTACAAGCCCATAGTGGATACGGTAAACTCAATATACTCCTTGATGGAAATGCCATTCCTCTGCTGGAGTTCAGGTGAACACGTTCCAGCCTTCGCTGGTCTGTTGTGTTTGAAAAGTTTACTGGTCTCATTTGTCTGATGAGGATTTAATAAATCCATGTGACATTGTGTTCTCAGTCTATGTTGATAGATCCGTAGGTGGGAATGCTTTTCTTTGCGTAAGTAAGTCAGAGCCTCTTAGTTTGTGTGAGGTAGGCTTGTGGTGTCTTTGAGCACGGTCACCCTGTCTCTGTATTTGTCATCACAATGCAGTCAACTGATGCTTTGTAAGTTGAAGACACCCAGGGCAAAGCAAACCACTCTAGTCTCTGCAAGATGGAGTAACTTAGGAAGTGGAGTAACCTAAAGCAGGGCACAGCCTGATCTCTACCATGAATACAGAGGCCAGAGGTGACTAATTCCAAAGGAAGAGTCATAATTTCTTAAGAAGTGTCTGAAACAGAACTGATCTCAGGACTCTGATTATATATAAATAATAAGACCCAATGATAGTGACTGTCAGTAGTTACATACACACACACACACACACACACACAATAAATAATATAATATAATAATATAATATAATAAAAGGGAAGTACTTTGTTGAAAAAATTGAGGCATAAATTAGTAGGTTGAAGGAATTAAAATGATTTCAATCCAAATATTTTCTAATAGAGTTTCATCACATTATTTTAGAATAAAATATTAAATATGGGGTGTATGTGATATATCCAATAAGAGGAGTCTAAAGCCACTGATATATTAGTGAAGAGTAAAGGAAATGTATGCACTTTTATGCAACCTTTGAACTCCCTTTTCTAAGGAAAATTCCCAGGACACTTCCTGAGGTTTACACAATGTGAACAACATTCAGAAAGACAACTTAGAGGTACTCTAAGATCTGAAGTTATTAAGGCAAAATGTAATTTCTATGGTAAAAGTTTATATAAATCACAAATAGAAGTATTTCTTGAAGCTGATGGGATGTCTCAATGGGGAAAGGTTCTGACCTCCAAGCCTGAGGGCCTCAACTCAATCCCCAGGACCCACAAGGTAGAAGGAGAGAGCTGATTCCTGCAAGTTGGCCCCTGACCTCCACATGTATGCAAGTTCTTTCTGTGTGTTCACATGTAATGCATACAATAGAATACATGTTAAATGTAATACAATAAAATCAAAAGACATACCTCTTTGAAAGAATTGAGGCATAAAGTAGTTTAAAGAAATTAAAATTCTTTTAACTAATTTTTTCCCAAATAGAATCTTATTGCATCATTTTAGAATAAAATATTAGATCTGGTGTGTATGTGATGTATCTTTCAAATGCAGAGTTTGAATTACTTCCTGGGACTATTTTATAACACACTGTTTTGTACTTCTGCTTCTTATGAGATGTCTCTTTAGAGTGGTTGGAGTTCAGTACATCTTCACAACAAACTAAGCCTTCGTTAGGAATCATACTAGGGTCATTAAACAAATTATGAAGGTCAGAAAGTCTAGGTTGCCCTAGAACAGAGAAGAGAACAATGATCTCATACATGAGTAGAGTATTTTTCAATCTTTTGCTGTAATAATTGCCATTTTGGAAGAGTTGAGCTCCCTATTACTAAATAAAGCCTTAGGCATTTTTTATTCTCTGTTAATAAAATTTCAACTCTACCTAAAGAATTAAGCTATGTGTCCCAGGGGAAATGTGATTTTAAAATATAGTTTTAAGTTCCTTTAGTAATTTGTAGTCAACTTTATGTAATATATATATGTATGTATATGTATAAAACACACACATACTGAATCTCCCTTGTTACTTAGCCTGTCTCAGTCTGTGGATTATATCATTATTCTTTAATTTATACCTAATATTAACTTATAAGTGAGTACATGCCATGTTTGTCTTTATGGTTCTATGTTACCTCACTCAGGATGATTTTCTTCTAGTTTAATCTATTTGCCTGAAAATTTCATGATTTTATTTTTTTAACAGTTGAGTAATGCTCTACTGTGTTAATTTATCACTTTTTTTCTTAATTCATTCTTTGGTTGAGGGATCTTTGGTTTGTTTCCTTTGCTATTATGAATAAAGTTGTTTTGAACATAGTTGAATGAATGTCCTCATGGCAGGATAGAGTGTTCTTTATGGATGTGCTGGGTCTTGAGATAGGTTGATTTCCAATTTTCTGAGAAACTCTCAAATTGATTTACAAAGCCTGCTAATAAGTCTTGATGCAGAATGGGATTTCCTATAATTTAATTATTTTAGACAATATTTGAAAGACAATTTCAACACCTCTCTCTCTCTCTCAATAGAAATTCCTAAAATTGGATCACAAATAGTCTAGGATTCTGTATTTACTTCTTTGTGTTCATTTGATCTGCGTTTTTTTGTGTGAAAGTCTTATTAATGTTTTCCTTTTCCTTTGGAACTGATAACTGAGAAATTATAAGCACTTTTCTACTTATCTTTTTCTACTCTTATATTCTTGTGTCGGGGTGCTGGAGTGTCACAAGTATCAAATGTGAGTAAGTGGTCAGAGACTGTATTAGTTACTTTTCCCATTGTTTGAGCTAAATGCCTTTTCAAAATCAGGTTAAGGGAGGAAAGGTTAATTTTGACCTACAGTTCAAGGGAAGAGTCTGTCTAGTTAAGAAAGTGATGGGGAAGGAGGCATAGGAAGCTGGTCAGATTGCGTCTGCTGTAAGGAAGCCCAATGATATGAATGTTTATGTATGGTTTACATCCCCATTTTTACATAGTTTGGGAACCCAGCCCGTGAAAGGTCACTTCCCACATTTAAGGGGGTATTCCCATTTAAACTGACTCACCTAGAAAACTCTTTAGAGACATACTCATGGAAATTCTGAATCTCATCTGTTTAATAATAGAGATAGATTAACCACTATAAAACAGGAGTTAGGTTCATTGATACTAACATCAACTATGCAAGAAAAAGTAAAAGATGAGATTTCTATTTTGGAAGAGATAAAAGAGGAACAATGGAGAAGTGACATCAGCACAGCCACTAAAATTTCATATATGCAGCATACTTTCAGTAAATTGACACAGTGCTGTGAATAAAAAATGATGGATGAGATAATACATTTTTTAAAAATATGTATTTGCTTTTATTATATGTGTAG
>NC_022016.1:30251917-30257901 GCF_000317375.1 Microtus ochrogaster
GCAACTTTCAAGGAAAGGGTTTGCTTCATTTTACAGGTAATAGCCCAATCTAAAGCAAAGTCAGGGCAGGAATTCAGATCAGGGTCTTGGAGGCTATCATGGAGTAATTTTATTTATGAATTGTTCCTCATGGCTTGCTCAGTCTAGTTTCTTATACAACCCATGACCATCGTCCCAGAGGTAGCATCAACTACATTGGGCTGGGGTCCTCTATCACCAATCATTAATCAGGAAAATGCCACAAAGACTTGCCTTCAGGCCAATCTGATGTAGACAAGTCCTTAATGGATGTTTCCTCTTCCTCAAGCTTGTGCACAGTCCTACGAAATGCAGGATCAAGATGCTGCCTCTCAGCATCCACCAAGGACCATTTTGCTGTTCTTACACAATAAATAAACACATCAGACAGATAGCAAGAACACTGTTTCTCATGTACAGACAACAGAATGGCAAAATGTGAGGGGACAGTTCTCTAAAGCAGTGCCCCAGAGCTTGGACATGCTAGCCAAATAGCATTTTGACACCAAAATATCATTTACAAGGGCTTTAATTCACTTCTCATGAGCAAATAGCTTCCTAAAAGCATTACCTTCATATCACATCCCCTTAATGATCAAGCTTCAACTGATAGAGGTACACTCACATTCAAGCCATACCCAAGCTGACTATGATCCTGATTTGCCCAGTTCAGTCCATGTCCAAAACAAGAGTATTAGTGCAGTCATCAGTACCTTTATCCACTATAAAAGTAAACCTGGTTTTATATATCAAAGGAAAAAAATCATTCAATACAAAAATATTAGTATAGATTAAAAATAAAAATAGAAACTGAGGGACCTGAAGCTACATACATAGCTTGGTAGGAAGAGTATCACTAAACAAACATGGAGATGCACATAAGCACATAAAAACGAGAAATGGCAACTCCTACTCAGCACTAGGAGGGTGGGGACAGGCAAAACCACTGAGCTCCCTGGCCAATGTGTTCAGCTTCATCATTAAACTTGGGTTCAATGAGCTATCCTGTCTATAACAATAATAATAATAATAATGTGGAGAAAGACAGGAAGACACACACACACGCACACACGCACACACACACACACACACACACACACACACACACAGAAGGGGAAAGGAAGGGCAAGAGGGAAGGAGAAAGAGAGGGAGGGAGAATAGCAGTTAAGGCACTTGTGAAATCAACAATGTTTCAGTTCTTCCTTTTCGACTCAGATTACAAATGTGCTGATTCATTTCCTGTATCTGGGTTTTTACTGCTTTTATTTCTTAGTCATTGCTGTGCCAATATGATTCTAAAGCGCAGAAGCAAACATCAAGTTATCTCCTCCAGTCTCCCTGCCTCAAACACACAGATTCTGACCATCCAAGCCAGTGATACTAACTTGCCTTCAGCTTTCTCCTTCCTCATGAATGTGTACTATTCTTTTGATAACATCAAAACAGAACAAAACAAAAACTAAAAAACATGGTCTTGTTTTCTTTATAATATTAAAAGTATAAAATTCAGAATCATAATCTCTTTTACTATAAGGGGATCACTCAGTAATGAACCAATCAAATTCAGTGGATGTTCAGTTGCTCAGGGATGTGCTGGCTGCAAAATATTTGCTGCCTGCTACTTGGCCTGGGTTGCCAGACAAATATCACACAACTGGGTTTCAGTATGTTTTCAGAATCTCCAGTTTGAAAGAACTGAGCTTGAAGACTGTCCCTGATAGGCGATCCTCTGATATGGGGCTCTGGTGGGAACAGGGCCCCATTGCTTCTGTTTGTTTGCCATGCATCGGGTGTTAGGCAATCTGACAGGCAACTGCTCTGTGCAGTCTTTGCTGGAATGATCCGGAAAGATCACAGAGTCTAATCTGACACAGTGGCTATGTAAATGTCACATAGGTCCCTTGTACATTTCCTGAGGGCTCCTTGATGGGGCACATTTCAAAACGATAAAGGTTACAGCACCCTGTGAAGGATTTATGTTACACAGTCCGTTGGCCATGATTTAGTTTTGTAGCAGACATTCCATTTTAAATTTAGGAATTAATCATTTAGCAGAGCTGGTTTTATCGGGTACTGTAGAACATACAGAAAAGAATAAGGGATGAAATTTCTGCACATCATTGATTTTATAAAATAAAAAGAACACATTTTTATGGATTTTATTTCTGATGTAATTCCAGTAGAGATTAAATACGTATTAGTTGAAAACTGCTTTTACTTTAAAATGTTTTTAAATGAATAAATTTATAATTAAATAGATCATTGCCAACTATTCATTAATATTATCCAATGTACCAAATTTCCAGATATCAAATATATAATTCATATAGCAATACTGAAATAATGTATAAACTATTCTAGTTCTGATGAAGATACACATAAATATACATACCAACGTGTGGAGACATTTCAACAAAGATGTTATTTTCACCTAATAAGCATGCATCAAGCACCTAGAGAGACCTTAAAGGTGTGTGTTCAATGGAAGATATTTTTTCTGGTCACTTTGTAGCATGATAATAGAATTAAAAGAACTTTTAAATAATGAAAATGCTGAAAACACACCTCCTATTGTTTGGGGTAGGCAGTTCTTTCTCCAGGTAGGATAAAACAATGCCAATGCCCATATTTGAAATATAAATTGTACCAGCTCATTTAAAGGCACAAAGCTCATATGAAAGGAAGGCTGAGATAATGAACATATGAAACACAATCATGCAAATGCAGTTACTCAACTGAGAATTTCTCTGGACTCATTTTACAAGGTATTTTAGTGAATGAAGAATTGATTCAAACCATAACAATTGGAAACTACTGAATAACATTGAAATGTATGAATCCAGAAATAAGGTTGTTATGAATCCAAGAAAGAACAGTTTGGTTTCTGTAAAAAAGAAAGAGAGAGAGACAGACAGACACACACACACACACACACACACACACAGAGAGAGAGAGAGAGAGAGAGAGAGAGAGAGAGAGAGAGAGAGAGAGAGAGAGAAAGGAGGGTGGGGAGGAGTCCTGTGAAATTATGTCTTCTTGATATGATATTGTCCTTGCACTCATATAATCTCAGTAGCTGTGATAACCTGCCCAAGACCTGCAAAAGATAAAGACAGCCTAAATCCCTTATTGGCAAATGATAGTTGTCCGGGAAAGGAGAATCAGTTTTCTGAAGGCCTGTGGCTCCTGGTGGTTTGCCAGTGCTCCAGTTGAAGGTTTCACATCCATGGGCATGCAAGCAGCACTCACTGATTCAATGTGTTATTTACAAAAAAAGAAAAGGACATGACGTTTGAAGGGCAAAAAGACAGGGCAGTTCATGGGGAGGAAGAGAGGGAAATTAGGGGTGGGTATGATTTAAATGCCTTTATATGTATGAATGTGGGAATCCAAAGATAAGGACAGGGCTACAAAATTTCATCTTCTGGGTAAGACACCACCATTGCAGTCAGGAACTCATAAAAACTGCTGATACTGCTCCTGGTCAGCACAAGAATGTATCTGTCAACGGCTAAGCTCAATGATCGGTCTCAATAAAACAGTCAAATCTATAACCCTGGTTAAATTAAATTGGTCAAAACCAAAACCAAAAGTCATGGATCTAGTGAAAGGAGTATCAGGGAGGAGAAGGCATGATAGAATAGGAGTTAAGACAGAAAGAGGAAGAGGATGATCAGAATGCATTGTGTATAGTTATTAATAGCTTAATAAAACAGCATGTAAAATTTCTTGCTGTCCAAGTCCTATTAATAAAGAGCCAGATTATTTTAGTTTGAAATTGAAGGATTCTTCAAAAGTGGGACTTTGAATATAGAAGTCAGAGCATTTCCAAACTCTAGGGGGAGAGAGAAGAAATGACCAGATGACACACTAAACTTGAAGAATTTTGATACCCTTCCTGCAAAGCAATAACCAAGGGTCAAGGAGCAGCTCTCCCTCACACCCCGTAAGTTTACAGTTTTGAATCCCATTTACCCACACCCCCTCCTTCTTCGCAGAAGTAAAGCACTTTGTTTGTTGCCCACATTTATAATAATAGTGAACACTATCTGTGAGCAGACTCTGAAGCAGCTTCCAGTATATCTTATTGTCTGTTCTCATTTGTCTCTGTCTCGTTTTATTCAGATTGTTCTTCCTGCATTTTATACTGTGTCTACTTTTTACACATTGATTCATTTTCTCTTTTATTTATGTTTGCTGTTTAGCTTTTACAACAAGAGTGTCCTTTTCAGTAAGAAATGCTGTAGACATACAAAATTTGAAAAATACAATCTAAAATACCCCAGTACCTAGTAACAAGATTGAATATGAATATTAAGATGAAGTTATAGACCACTTACCTCAATTTCTTAGTCCCCTAAAAATTAGGACTGCTATGAATTTTGTGTTTATGCCCTTTAATAGTCACCTTTCAATTATAATTTATGTAAAGTATATAAATATATGTAAATATGAGCAATAAACTATGCTGATTGTCGCAATACTTTTTCACAAGCATATATCTGAAATCTTTCTGCACCCATCATTTGAAAACTTATATTTTTCTATCTTGAATATGAAAAATTCACAAGATCCAGCCATTAACACAGACTTTATTCAAATCTTTTAAAATAATATTTCAGTTTTTGTATATGCTATAATTGCATTACTTTCTTTGGATGAATATTTAAATTGTTTTTCTTTCACTATTTAAGAGAGCATAAAATGTAGAAAATGTGTCCCACTGATGGAGAGCTTAAATAGCATTTTCATGACCTTTGGTTTTAGCACAATCATAGAAGATTAGCCAACTATCTCTCCCAATATATATACATATATAGATATTTATTTTCTCCTCTTGACTATGTAAAACAAATCTTACAAACATTATGCTAAGTTCTTTTTGTTGAACATATTCATTTACTTATTGACTTACATAAGGCCTTTCTATGCTAAGAATATATAACCATATATTTCAATTAAATGTACTTCACATATGTAGTCTTTGGGATCCTATAGTAATATAATCATATTCCTTTTTATAGTTTCTGCTTTGGCTGTTTTAATTGGAAATGACTTCTGCCATTTGCTGTTTTGAATACTCCCCCAATATTCTGCTCCAGGGGCTGCTTTTCATACTGTCTATTCACATAAATATTGGAATAAGCTTGTTAATTAGTTGACCAAAAATAAAATTTAAATAGTCTATTTAAATTAAGTCATGTACTAAATTTGTAAACAGAGTTTCTCTGCCATGCCCCATCTTGCAGCTGCGTCTAAGCAATCACTCAGAGGCTTAATATTAATAACAAACTTTTGGCCTATAGTTCAGGCTTATTACTAACTAGCTCGTACATTTAAATTAACCCATTTCTATTCATCTATACATTGTCACATGGCCATGGGTTTTACAAGTCTGCTGACATCTTGTTTCTTGGGTAACTGGCTTGTCTCACTTCCAACTCTGCCCTTCTTTCTCTGTGTTCAGCTTAACTTTCCCTCCTAGCTATATTCTGCCTTGCTATAGGCCAAAACAGCTTTTAGTATCAAGCAATGAGAACAACATGTATTCACAGTGTACTGAAAGCCTAACACCAGCCTAAACTTTTCAATACCAAGTTATTCTGGTCATAATACATCATACCTCTTAGTTGATCTTGGTACTTTTTAGTATATTTGATCAAGAGTTCTCACTTCCACAAAATCTAGGATATATTTTGTATTAAATTAAACTATTCTCAATTTTTCTCTTGGGATAATGTAATTGTGAGGACTGTTTCTTTTTTTTTCTTTCAGATATTTTAATTTTATTTTTGTGTTTTCAGACACAATTTTGTTTCTTTTGATTGCCTTTATTACAAGCCTGTTGTATAAAGTTACAGTGTGGCTCTAACAGTTTTTTGACTACCTGTATTTTTTTTAATTTATTTATTTATTAAAGATTTCTGTCTCTTCCCCACCACCGCTTCCCATTTCCCTCCCCCTCC
>NC_022016.1:30258251-30273258 GCF_000317375.1 Microtus ochrogaster
TAGATGCCCTTCAATGGAAGAATGGATGAAGAAAGTATGGAATATATACATATTAGAGTACTACTCAGCAGTAAAAAACAAGGACTTTATGAATTTTTCATGCAAATGGATGGAAATAGAAAACAGTATCCTGAGTGAGGTAAGCCAGACCCAAAAAGAGGAACATAGGACTGTTTCTTTTAAAATGTTTTCTCACTGATGGGAGAGCATAGTTGTCTCTACATTCACTTAAATTCTGTTGCATTAACTCATCAAATCCTCTAGTGTTTAGAACTTCTCTTAGTGTCCTGCAATCAAATAAGCTAACTTACTTATACATTGTGCACTTAATTTATTTTATTATTATATTTATTAGATACTAAGATATAACAATGAATAAAATATCTTTATTTGTTTCTAATTTTAAAAAAGAACATTTGACTGCAGCCAAGGAAGCAGGTAAAATGAGTGGTATACTGGTCAAAAACCGAGACATTGCTCTGTGGGTTATGTACTTCAGGCTTAAATAGTCTCCAGCTGCAGAAGCAACGTAATTGGATTCCAAAGTGTCTGAGGCCATCTGCTAAATTCCATGCCTGAAGAAGATAAGGTCAGCCCATCGTGTTATGCTCAATCTGCACAATAAATTATGAATCTGGAAAAAGGAAATGTCTATATGATTTCTTCATATCTTTCTATCTTTTTAACATATAATGTTTGGCAGTGTTAATAAATATACTTCATAAAGCCAAGGAAGAATTACTAAGAACAAATATCTCCAGATTTAGGAATCTTGTTTCTAGGAAGTCTGGCTATCATTAAGTGCATAGTGTGGAACCTCAGGAGATATTAAAAAGTATTATGGCAATATACCTTGGAACTTCTGTTTTTAACTAAATATACTTAAGTCTTCTACACTCACAGAAGTTCATTAAAATCATTTAAAATATATTTATATTATGTTGGCTATTCATGCTTATGTATGTGTGCATGCACATATATACATGAATACTTGTGCTATATCCTGTGTCCGGGCAACAACATGAGCTCGGTCATGCCCAGATTATTTGTCTGTGCTTGGGGGGAATTATGACTATTAAGAAATGGCAGGTAGAAAAGTTGAAGAGATAAAAAATAAAGACAGAGACACAGGATAGGTTCAGGAGAGCAAACCAGTGAATACTGAATCCACACACGTTTGTTTCTCATAGGCTTTATATTCCTCAATCCAAAGAGCAGGGGGAAGACAAAAGACTTCTTTACCATAATACAAGGAAGAAAATAATCACTTTCTCAATATCTAAAGCATCAAACAACCACACCCTAGGTCAAAACAAGATCACCTTCTGTAGAAGAAGCTGTATATTGCCACAAGACTATGGCTTATAGGGAAAAATTCCCAGCGTCTGTCTCCAGCGCTTCCATGATGTCTCTCCCTGAGGCTGCCTTTCTTCCTACCAGCATTCAGTTCTGTCTTCCCACCTACCTAAGTTTTGCCCATCAACCAGCCAATGCAGTTTCTTTATTCATGAACCAATAGAAGCAACACATAGACAGAAGAACCTCCCACACCAACCTTCCCTGGAAGGCACCATATGCAGTGGATATCCTCTGTTTATTTCCACTTTCTTTACTGAGATGGAGTCATTCATGAAAACTAAAGAATACTGTGGTACCCCAGCATCTGCCTGGCTCTGTCCCTTCCCCACACTGTGTTACAGACATGTGCCACTGATGGAGAAAGATCATTGGCTAATAAAGATACTGCCTTGGCCCATTTTATTGGTTAGAACATAGGTGGGAGGAGTAAACAGAACAGAATGCTGGGAGGAAGAGGAAGTGAGCTCAGACTCGACAACTCTGCTCTCTGGAGCAGAGATGCCATGCTCCCCTCTCCCGGGTAGATGCAATAGCTCTGCTCTCTGAGGCAGATGCAATGAACTCCGACCCAGCATGGACGTAGGCTAGAATCTTCCCGATAAGACTGATGCTACACAGATTATTAGAGATGGGTTGATCGGGATATGAGAATTAGCCTGTAAGGGCTAGAGTTAATGGGCCAAGCAGTGTTTAAAAGAATACAGTTTGTGTGTTGTTATTTCGGGTAAAGCTAGCTGGTAGCGGGAGCTGGGTGGCAGAATGCAGCCCCGCAGCTCCCACAACATGCCACTGCATGCAGCTTGTAGGTACTGATACATGAACTGAACTCCAGACTTCATGCTCACATAACAAGGACTTTGCACACTGCTGTTTTCTCAGTCCCCAGGAAAGAAGCTTTGATAAACACAGATTACTCAATAAGAAACTAAGAACTTTGAGGAAAGAACTATTGACTCTATGACATTATGAGTAATGTTTTGAACCATAATCCTAATTAATGAATACCAAGATGATTCTGAATATCACCCCTGTTTGTTAAGCTTAAATCTTTGATTCCTGAAACTCTTCTCACAAGAGTTTACATTTTACTTGGTGTTAGATGTTGCATGTGGAGATGGTGCATACATACAAGTCTGTTTGCATGCCTATGCGGGTGTGCACATGTGAGCATATGGGGAAAATCAGAGCAGGACGTTGAGTGTCTTCCTTGAAGGCCTTTGCCTTGAAATAGGGTGATTTCACTGAACCCAAGGCTGGCCAGTGAGTTGGGGAGGTCTGCTTGTTTCTACCCCCAATGCTGAGGTTTTAGGCATGCACAGCTATACTTGGTGGTTTGCGGGGTTATGGGAATTTGAACTCAGAGCCTCATGGTTACAGAATAGGTGTCCTTAACCCACTGAGCCACCTCCCCAGTCCTTTGTTTTAAACATGTTGGTTGCTATTTAGATTAAATATTTAAATTGAAAAAAAAATGAAAAACAGGAAAAAAATGAAGCATGAAAGTCTCATTCCTGTAGAGTGTTTACCCATTCTTTTAGTCCTGGATTGTTGTACTCTAAATAGAGTATAACTGCCTAAGAAAGAGCGGCTGGTTTTAAAACTGAATTAATTTCCATTTTGTTTTTGTGTAGGGTTTTTGGTTTAATGTCTTGAAACGCCCCCATATATATGAAGGCTTGTCTGATAATTCCACATCAACATAGAATTAAAGGGCTGTGGTGAGGCAGAAAGACCTGCCACGCCAACCACTTAGACCAACCTGGTATCATTGTGACTTCTTGTTTTCACTGGTTTGCTTCCATAGTTTTGTTTCAGTTAGTTTGGTCTGGTTTGTTTTGGTTGTTGTTTTCACAAGCAAATCTTTCCTCACAGTTTTCTACATATATGTAAAGTCTCCAGGTTCCACTTGAAGTGATATTGTTTTGGTCCTCTAAGTCCCTGGTCAGTGCAAGCAAGAGTTGATCGTCCAATCTCTTTCAGGTGTCATGTCTTTCTCTTTTTGTACCTGATGGCCCCACTGTGAAGTACATAGGATAAGGAAGCTAAGATCTTCTTTATGTGTGAGGATAATAATTCACTGAGAAATGGAAACATTATTAAAATCACAGAACAGAATCAAATACATAATCTCTTGTGAGCATGGCCAAGTTTTCTTTATGCAAAATTATAGCAATCACCAGGAATGCACCTAATACCTATAAAACTTGTGATTCTACCTAATTCATAGTAGTACAACATGGCCTCAAATGCATTATCCAAATGCACATTAATATCAACTTGTTCTACATGCCAACGCTTTGTCAAACACAGCTTTAGAGAAATTATATACTCCTGATGGAAGCTCTCAGCTAGACTTCAACAATTTATTTTCTTTTTATTTTTAAAAGGGATTTTTACAAAAGGCATTCTTTCTTTTGAAAATGAAAATATTTCACTCAGAAACATGCTGAATACAGAAAGGAATAGATGCCATTGAATTTTGAGCAGTGTTTGTAATTTTAATTAAATGATAAATATTAATTATTATTTAAAATACAATAAAGTTAAGGCTCTTACTTCCTAACTATTATGCACAGAAATATACCCAGTTAGTTCAAATTTAATTTGTAATAATTGTTTCTGTAATACTTAAATTATATGGTACAGTATAATAAGTGATAATAGTACATATTACAAATGGGCTGACATATTACCAAAAAAACAATTCTAACACATGGCTATTATACTGAGGAAAACAGTATTAGTATTGTAAAGTAGCTACATTTGCAGTTTGCTTAGAAAATGAATCATAATGCATTAAACCTGAATAATTTGCAAGCAAATGAACAAAAATTTTTAAGTGACTGGTCCTACGTCTTCATGCAATTTGAGGGTGAGGGTAGGAGGGTAAGAGGATTTGCAGTAAAACCTTGTGTTAATGAGTACACACATGTATGCTAAGCAATCATATTATTCAACCAGCAGAGGTCTGAAATGCAATTACTTTCTATTTATTATTTTGCTGATTTGTTTTCTAATAAAGTGTTATTGCCCAACGATGATGTTGAATTAACTACATAATGATGCTCTTGAAGATTAGCTAGATTAAATCACAGCATCCAAGGACTGAAGAATTGCTTCTGAGACCGTCTAGGACTTACAAATCTCCCAATAACAAAATCACTTTAAATCATTGTCTAAAGATGGCTTTTTACTCTGTCTACGACCCATCTTCTGTCCCACACTCAAATGAATTTCTCACTGAACTCCTTACCTTTTATCAAAGCTGTAAAGATGTGTAATTAACCTTCACATCAAAGTAAACTATTTTGTTTCATTTGTGGGCTTTTTATTTACTTTTAAGTAGTATATAATTATTATTAGAAATAATGAGATTTGTTATGGCATTATTATCCTTTATGTAATGTCCTCTGATCATGCTTACCCCCAATTATCCTCTCCTCTCTTTGCTCCACTTTCAAGTACAATTTTTATACATTAGTGTTGATTTTTAAAAATAATTTTGATCCTGATAATAAGAGGTGTGATATTTGTCTATTTGAGAATAGCTTATTTGCTTAGCATATTCCGCAGGTCCTGCAGGTCTAAGAAGTGATCTTACTTCATTCTTTTTTTGTGACTGAATAACATTTCATTTACATGTCATATTTATATTTTCCTCATCCATTCATCTTTGATGGGCACCTAAGCTTTTGATATATCTTGGTTATCATCTATAGTGGAATGACCAACATGGTGTGATGTTGTGTAAGCTGTATGCCTTTTTGCTTTATTTGAATAGAAACTCAGAATAGTGTGGCTGGATGATACAGTAGCTCTATTTTTAGTTGTTTGAGAAACCTCTATTCTGATTTCAGAAGTAAGATGATGTCATTGCCATCCTGATCTGTACTGAACGAGAAAGGTTTTATTGCTATTTTTCCTCCTGTTTCCCACATTCTAGCCAGCCTTCCTTGCTGACTATTTTCTTGGAGATAGCTATTCAGACTAGGGTGAGATGGTACCTCAGTATACTTTTGATTTTCTATTAGTGAAGGCTAAAATTACTCAACATATTCCCATGTCCTTGCTATTATTTCTTGAGAACTTTTAGCGCCACTCCCCATCCTTTGGAGAACTATCTACTCAATCCATTCACCCATTCACTGCTTGAATTATTTGTTGTTTTGATGCTTTACTTACTGAGATCATTAGGTATTCCCGATATTAATCCTATTATATATGAATGTTGCCCATATTTTCTTCCATTCTGTATGCTATCTTTCCATTCTGGTAATTATTTTGTCTGCTGTGCAGACGCCTTTGAATAGAATACAATCCTGTCTATACCTTTGCTATTAGTTTTCTAGGTACTGGAATTCTATCCAGAAATTCACAACCATTATTTGTTGTATTTCCCTTACGTATCTCTCTTATAGTTTCATGGTTCCAGGTCTTAACTGAATGTTTTTGTTGTATATCTATTTTTAGTTTTCATATGAAGTGAGAGATAGGGGCTGAACTCAGTCTTTTGCATGTATTTATCTAAGTTTCACACAAGCATTTTTTGAAGAGTCAACCAAATCTATAGTCAAAATTTGTCATTTATTTTAGCAAAAATAAAAATAATAATAAATAAACAAATAAGCACAAATGTCCTGTAGTTCAGGGAAGTATTTTATCCTTTTAATAAAAGTTGAAAGGGATATATCTCGCACCCAATTTTGAATACTGATACAATGGATGAATTTAATATCTATCTTTTTGCCCCAAAAGAATTTTTATGATTTGACTGTAGCACCCATGAACCTTTAATTAACATCTAAATACTTCCAGAGCATTTTATAAAACACAAACACATTTATGATTTAAACTAATATTATCTGACTTTTTTATTCTTGGTATATAATATACTTGTATATTATAAACTAGTAATAAATTTATCTCAGAGATGATAAATTTATAAAACAACACCAAATCTACATCATTGCCTAAACTTTTCTAACTAGATTTAGGGAGGCATTTTGAACAATATACATGCCTAGTTGAAATAATTATGTCTTCTTAAAAGTTTTCTTTCCCTTTTGTTTTCCCATTTAAGTAAGAAAGTTGCTATCCATTGCATCCTTGAGGTCAGATCCTGCAAATTCTCTCCCTGTAGGCAGAGTTCATTTTCTCCTTTGACTTCTAACACTCTGATGACTCACGTATTGCTTATTTAACATATACCAATAATGTGGAGGTGTTTGATACTGTTCTATCATCACACAGATATTTTATGGTAGAGCTAAATGGTGAATACAGACAGTTTGATAAGGAAATCCGTAGCTGATGAATCCTGATAACTGGAATGCTTTCAAAAGGTAATAAAAGCACAACACACTGGGCTACAAAGTGCCTTGATCTCTACAATAACAATTTTGTGACCAATTTAATATTATCAATAGTTCCTGAAGAACCATATTGCTTCATTTTTATTGGTCAATGAGCCAAAATTTCTTTCATATATGACCATATGGTAATTCATCCACAGATTCCAGTATGCATTTATTCTACCTTCGTATTGCTCCCAGGAATTTTCTCCTGTTAGACATAATTGACAGATGAGTAAGTGACGATATGCAGTGCAAGGATATTAGTAGAGACAGTAAACCATCTTGCAAGAGTACTGTGGTATTGCTTTTGGCTGGC
This sequence comes from Microtus ochrogaster, assembly GCF_000317375.1. Lineage (NCBI taxonomy): Eukaryota > Metazoa > Chordata > Mammalia > Rodentia > Cricetidae > Microtus > Microtus ochrogaster. The sequence continues at coordinate 30,265,281 of NC_022016.1, forward strand.
TTTAAAAAGTACCAGTTCCGTCCATGTAGAATCAGTAGCTTAGGTTTTTGTAATTCAGCTACATAATTTTGTGATCACTGATTCTAACTGGAGTTATACACCTGCGAGTGAATTTGGTGGATGGCAATGGTTTCACACTTGAGCAATGCAACACAGCATGCTTTTGACCTCGCCATAGTGGCAGCTTTAAGAGCCAAGCATCAACTGATCCTTGGAAAGTCAGTTCTCATCACAATATTTGTGAGTGAAAAATATCCTTGGTCTGCTTGATTTCTAGAATTCAGAAAACATGCTGCACTATGAAATAGCCTTTGAAATCTCACAAAGAGAAATACCCATTGAGAGCCATAATTGACGAGTGGTCTGGTTTAACGCTCGGCTGAGTGATACCACCTCCTCACCAATTGGCAAAATGGTAATGTGTTCGCGAGCAGAAGTTCCCAGATACTTTTTCACACCCACTTCTCTTTCCCTCTGCCTGTTTTACCTCCTCCCTTTTGTGTCTCATTACCATAAACTGAACGTACCACATAGCTTTGCCATTTCTTAAAAATGTAAATGCAGAAATAAAAGCTTTCTGGGATATCTGGGATGCAGGCTGCCCTCCACCATTACAGAATGTTAGGCTCATTATCATGGAAGCCCTGGAAATTGAAGGCATTAGATCGCAAAATGAAATGTCCTCACGGGCTATTCCTACATGGAAGCCACTGACAAATTTTATGGCCTTGGATCCTGAAATAAACACCGTGCAGTGAGTGTTTGTACAGTCAGGCCATTAAGTGCAATGATTTGTATTTCCTCGAGAGATCCCTTAAACTACAGTGCCTGGTGTTTGCAGCAGCTTGGCAGGAGTTGTATTTTTTTTTTAATCCTGCAGTTCACTGGCCAATAAAGTGTGTATGGGGTACAATACTTCTCTAGCAAGCGAGAAAGGGAAGAGGTGTGACTGTTGGGCTTTGCAGAGGCCCTGGGATACGCATCACATATGTAAAGTGCTTTGGAACTAATGTATTTTGTTTAAAGTAACTGTTTCTTGGGCAAGGGTGCTGCCTTAATCTGTTTATGTTGTTACTAATGTCCCTACAGACTGGGTAAAGAATTTGTAAGGAAAACAGATGTATCAGGAATCATGGTAATGGACCAAGTTTGTTGATCACATCTGGTCTTCTTGCTGTCATAGATCTGAGAAAATACAGGGAATCACATAAAAGGGTAGAGGGTGAAAGACCTAGTTGGTTAAAAGATGTCCTGCCACCGATACATTCAAAGACAATCTGTAAGTCTACTGATCACATGAATGGATTAATCCATTCATAATTATAGAGACCTAATCACTTTTAAGGGTCCCATCTCATAATGGGATTAAAATTCATGAGTGTGACAGTCGGCAGTGACAAAGCATATTCTGACTCAGTGCTCTGGGACCTAGACCCCAGCCATCTTATATAGTGGTTGCTAACAGTTCTTAAGAAGACCCTTCAGAGATAAGAACCTTAAAAAAAGATAAACTAAAAGATGTAGCAATGATAATGCAGGAAACATTCTGACATAGAGGACACTAATTTCTAAGCGGTTTCTTCCACAAGCAAAGGCATTTGCTAGTAAAGAAATGTGTAAAACTTATATTCAGTTAAATATCCTTTCCTAGAGATGGGGAAGCCCCTTCTCCCATTAAACATAGACATTATCATCGAATGTCTAAGTTTTTGTTTTCCTCTTTTTGAATCCTGAGAAGGTTATTAAATCCATTAGTTTGCAAGTGCTCGCTGCACAGGAAGACATTAGTTTGCATTGATTATTGAATTGCTCGTGTTTCCCTTTCAAGCCATCTTAGTAAGTTTATGCAGCATTATTTTTCCTTGTAATTCGCTATGCATATTGCTTTGCATGTTACCCAGACAGCAGCATATATTCATACATTTATATATCTTATCAATCCTGAGTTATGTGACCTTTTTACCTTCTTTGTCTTCAATGTCCTGATCTTTAAGTACCTTTAGTGTAACCTAATGAAGTATGAAGAAGTTAGAAAAATTGAGAACTGTTTTCCATGGGGTGCAAGCTAATGCTCAGTTTGCTACTTTGACAAGGATACAGGACACTGATATCTTTGTCTCTCCCTTTTAATTGTACCTTTCAATAAGTCAAGCTTAGTGGATCACTCCTAATAGCTACAATGTGCCAGGTACTATAGTAAGCTCTGGGGTTGTAAACATATGATCTACAACTTAAAACACATAGTTTTGTAGTTAAAAATATATAAACACATAAATACAAAAAAGATTATCAAGTCCTAACATTTGGATATTATTTTAAATTCTACTCTGTCATTAATTTCTCAAGATAATATACTTGTAGAAAAATAGATTTAATTTAATGGGCTATATGACCACAAGACTATTATTATTAACAGTGTATTAGAATGCACTGTTCAGGGACAACAGATCTCTCTGTCTCTCTCTGTCTCTCTGTATCTCTCCTTCTCCCTTCCTTTCCCCCTTTTCCCCTGTAATGTCTTGAGAGAAAGTATATTGTAGCCTTGGCCTCAATGTTGCTGTACAGTCAACGATGTCACTGAATGAAATGCTGATCTTTCCCTCTCTACATCTTATTATAATTCTGTTTGTGTCACAAAATACACACTTTCTCTTGTACAGTATCCTTGCCCTTCCATGCTCATCCAGTGTCCAACACCAAATCTCTAAAAATGTTTGAATTCAGGCAGTACACCACTACACATCTGTCTTTGTTGCCTTCCCTCCTAAACCCGCAGCTCTCACTCAGGGACATCTAGCCCAGCACCATCTCTTCAGGCTGAGCTCTGGAACTGAATCTTAGGTGGGCTCTGCAAATCTCCACTGTTTCATTTAAGGTTCCTTCGAATGCTCTGGCCTGTCAGGTACGCCACTTAAACAGCATCCCATGTGAGGAAATCACACATAGTTTATTTAAAAGCCCCTCAGCTCCCTTGCAGCAACAGCTATGCATAGACAGCTGAGTCAGTGTGTGCCTCTGCCATTCTCCACAAATCATAACATCAAATATGAGATCAGGCACACCGGGGAATGCCCCAAACAAAATTTATGCTGATGAACCCCAGCTATTAACACAACAGCAATGGCTCTACCAGCCTTGCTAAGAGCAAAATCAGGCTGCATGTTGGGGAATCAGAACTGCAGGACAGTTCAAATCTAGAATGGTTTCACTTGGGCATAATGACAGCAGGCATGCACACACAAATCATGGTTAACATTGTCAAAGTGTCACCACCTTCTTCCTTTTCAAGAATCTAGAAAAATATGTAAAATAGGGATACCAGGGATTAGCATAGCTCCAGGACCACAATTGTCCACAAATAACAAACAAAACAATGACATTGATGAAATTAAGTGTGGGGACCCTAAGGGAATATAATATTGAATTGAACGTGGGATGATTTTACCGAAATAACAATGCAGAAAGCAAATTCCCAGGTGTGCAGTAGTATAAGCGATAGCAGTTTAGGAAGAATAAAAATCAGCAGAATTTTCATCTCTGTCTTGCTTCCTTCACTCTTTAATTGAATGATAAAGGTCAGACCTGCATAGAATCAGTTCAGGGCATGAGAGGAGAGACTGACCCAAGCATGGCCATATAGGAAATTAGAGTGTACCAATAACTCCAATTGCTCAAAGCCCCATCAGGTAATCAGACATCTCTATAGGGTTGGGAAACTAAGAGAAGAGGCATGAAAATATATCTATTAGGGGACAGGGACATGAAGGTTCTGAAGTCACAGTGCCTGGGCAATCAATAGCGATCGATTCTGAAACAAATGAGAAACTAGCCATGTCTGACACAATAGGTATAATGTCATATTTTATACAAGTGAGGTTTTGATGTCATAGCATAAGGCCTCCCTATGTCCTTTTATAAGACAGATCAGTTATTAAGTTTTGGAAGAAGCTTGCTACAGGAAGAGAGGAGGAGGTGTATGATGAGGGGGTGTAAGAATCTAGGAAAACTAAGAAAAATTGAAGCGCCACAGGAGATGTTATGCAAATGTGATTTTGAGGAAGGTGAATGAAGTCTGCAGCTGGCGCTCACTTAAAAAGGACGCCCTTCATTCAGATACACCATGCAATCTATTTCCAGGGAGGACTTCATTTTTTACCCTAAAAAACAATCTTGAAAAACACTTCAACATGTGGTAAATTTGAGCTTTCCAAACTGTCTCTTTGGAAAGAAGACAGCATATTTCCAAAGCCTGTTCTTACACAAGCTGAGCAAAGGATAATAGCAGAGTTAAACCACAGCCTCCTCCTTTACTTTTAAATCGTAACATATGTTTACTGGGAAATGCTGGGCAGCTTTAGTGTTGAAATGCAGGATTACAGAACTCTACCTAGGTTTCTTTAGTGAGCACCAGGATTACAGTCTGCTTAACATTGGGAAGGTTCCTCTCTCTCCCTCTCTCATTCTCTTTCCTTCCCTCCCTCCCTCCTGCCTTGTGCTTTTCCCCCCTCCTTTCTGTCCATCTATCCCTCCTGCCCTCATTCTTATTTCTTTCTCCAAATGCAACATGCTTCAAAACAGCCTGTTATGTTACTTGATGTTGACCTATCACTATGTATAAAATGGCCTATATATCTTCTCATGTGAGTTTGAAGGGTACATATTGGTTTTAACAAATTTTGAAGGCTGTAAATACATTGAATTTCCCCTTTGATATACCAGTGCTTTATTTATGTGTGGTGTCTTCTTTGACTGGTTTAGCAGACATTTGGAGAATGCATTTGGTCCACCACAAATCACCTCTTCCAGTTTTTCCATGGACATCTTTAGGTAGAAAATGACCTACTGTAAGCAAACTGCAGGAAATATGGTAGGTTGCTATCCTGGTGGATCATCATGACAGATCATGAGCTAAAACACTGTGTCTAGATTTAAAATATAATGGCATTGGCCCTGATAGACTTTGGATTTGCTTAGAACATGTATATTCTTCCTTCTCTCCATTTCCTCATCTAGAATAGAAATGTCTATTCTAAGCTTGTATACACTAGCTCTGTACCTTGCTTGGTTTCTCAGTTCACAAGTGAAGAGAAATTTTATTTCAGAATGAATCATTGCTACAGTGTTACCCTCACTTGATTTAGATGATATATTCATTTACATGAGACTTTCAGCCTGAAGTTGATGCTGGCTGAGTTAAGATTTTGTAGGCTTCTGAGCTGGGTACAGATGTATTTTTAAGTGTGTAAAAGACAATATACACTGATCAGATATTCAAACTGAAAAACAAAGTGAATAAAAATTGCAACAAAATGATAATAACAACAAAACTAAAACCCTCAGCCACTTAAGTGACCACAGTGCTTTGGTGAAAGGACCTAATGAATAAGAAAATGTAACCCTGAAAACTTAGAGAAATAATGGTCAGGAACATGACTCACAAGTACCTGAGTGAACCCTAGCTAAAACAATCAGTGAAGCTCCAAAAACAAGCATGCCATACTCCAATTTCATAAGACTAAAGACAAAAATAATATTGAAATAGTCAAGTAAAAAGCAGTTCTTTACATTTGGGTAAGAACAATTCAAACATGAGTTCTTATCCATGAAATACTCTGAAACCTGACAGGGAAAGTCACAGTACTCCTTAAGTGCTGGAAGAAAAGATTTACCAGCCCAGACTTCCCTACCCAATAAAAATGAGCTTGAGTCCGAATGTGGTGGCACATGTTTTTAATCCCAGCACTCTGTAGGCAGAGGCAGGAGAATCTCTGTGAATTCAAGGCTAGCTTGGTTTATAGAGTGAGTTCCAGGACTGTCAGACAGTCAGAAACCCCATCTCGAAAAACTAAAATAATTTTAAAAAATGGTTGAAGTTCTCTGTCTAGGGTTAGACCCCACAAAAATTTTTATCATTTCCTTAGTGTATCTACTTATCTTCCCACTATTATGGTCTTAGTTATATACATCCATTTCTAGGAGAAACTCTTTCACAGAAGACTTCCTATTATTATGGCTCATACAATCTTCCTGTGCCCTTCTGAGATGTTTCCTGAGCCATTGATACAGGGACTATGATGTAGACACATCTGTTGAGGCTGGACTCTCCCCCATCTGTTCATCTCTACATGTGTCCAGTTTTCTATGACCATCTTCGTCTGCTGCAGTAAGAGGCTTATCTGATTAGGAGCAGTTGCAGCTATGTTTATTAAAGAATGGGATGACATGGTAGGAGGGTAGGAGTTTGAAGAGGGTAGTCAGGAGGGGAGTGGGAAGAGGAAAGAGGGGGGAAAGTTAAGTGTTCTATTTCAGCTAAAAACATATAAAATCGCCTTGAGAAAAACTAGGAAAGAAAAAATAAAAGGAAACTCAAAGGACTTGCTATTACTGAACCTATATTAGCAGAATTATGAAAAAATATTCTCTAAAGAGAAAGAACAGAAGGAAAGAAGGCTTCTAAGGACATCAGTAACAAAGGAGAAAGGATCAAGGAAACAAATTGTGTATGACCAGATACAATAATGTTTACCTCTCTGTGTAGTTTCCGAGCTTATGTGCTACAGGTGAAGCAAGAGTTCTGTTTCCAGATGTGTTTTTAAATGTTCAGAGTATATACTAAAGTTACTAAAGTACATACTTTTAAGAGGGAAGCTACAAAGATTTTGAAGGAAGTACACATTGGTGGATAGCAAGTTGGCTCTGTAGAAAAGGACACTCGCAGAAAAGCCTGATATTTTGAGTCAGATTCCTACGTGTAGGAAAGTGAGAACCCGTTCCTTCCGATTGTCATCTGGCCTCTAAATGGGCAGCCTGGAATGGGCATACCCATACACACAGGAAAGAAATCAATTAATGATATGATTTTAAAGACATAAATTATACTTCATTTGAACTGTATAAATGTATTCACCCACAGACTTATACTTAATGTGTATGATAGTTAACCAGAGAAAAAAAATAAAAGGATAAACTAGAATTTTAATTTTCCATGTTATATAATGAAGCAGTAAAAAGAAAATAGAGAAAACAAAAATAAAGAAAACACACAATAAAAGGAAAAATGAAAGACCTAGGGTCCTAAGTTATTAATCGTAGCAATAAATGTATTCCTATTATTAAATCAATAATACTAATATAATAGTAATAAATTATGTAAATATAATAAATTAATGTAATAGTAATAAATAATAGCAATAATGTAAATGCCTTGAGTATCTCAGATAAAAAGCAGATATAAAAAGAGTGGATTTCAAAAAAGTCATTCTTCAAATACAAGAAAGGTACCTCAAATATGATGTTATATTTATTTAAAAATAAATAATAGGAAAATAAATGTCATGTAGAAACAAAACACCAAAAAGAAAAGCAAAATTCTCACACTTCAAACATCAGGCCACATCTACTTGAAGTGTCCCTGATGATCTAGCATGTCTTATACAAACATGTGAAGACTAGCTCCTGTTGACTCGTGCACCTGGACAGATGGCCAGCCTCAAGGAAAACAATTTACAATGCAAATTGAATGCTTAACAAGGTATGGAGATGTCAGTCTATCTATGATATGGACCCTGTACACACAGGTCATAAGATAATGCCAAATAGTTCCCCCATCAATTGTAAAGGATTTTTGCCTTCTTTTAGTAATCCTCTGGGATTCCCTGCTGCCTTCTCATCTTTCTATGCATTGTCTCTCTTTTCATATTGTGACAGACTCTGAGCATCTGTTTTGGCGTCTTTCACTGCACAGTGTTCATGACTGTAGACCTTTTTTGTTCATACTAAAGATTGAACCCAGGGCCTCACAAATGCTCTCCATGTATTCGACTACTGATAACTCAAGCTCTCCACTTACCTTTTTATGTTGAGCTAGGACCTCACTAACTTCCTCAGGTTGACTTCGAGCTCATTCTTGAGCCAAGATTAGCAGTGAATATTGCTTTTCCTCTCTCAGCCTTCTTTTTTTTGTTCTTTTTTTATTTTT
>NC_022016.1:30273439-30275171 GCF_000317375.1 Microtus ochrogaster
AAGCCATTACGTGCAGTAGGATCAGAAACCCATTGCCATTGTTCTTGAGTTCTCAGTAGTCCTCATTGTCCGCTATGTTCAGCAAGTCTGGTTTTATCCCATGCTTTTTCAGACCCAGGCCAGCTGGCCTTGGTGAGTTCCCGAGAGAACATCTCAGCCTTCTTAATAGCCTATGATAGAGGCTTTGTGCAAACAGTCCCACTTCATATAAATATTAATGAAATAGCAGAAATGGGAGGTCTAGATAAAGTAGATCACTAACATAGCCAAAGACACAAGGTATTCCAGTTCATAAGACAAATCATAAGATACTTGATACGCATATACTTTCTAACATCAATGGAATTGAGTTAGAAACCAAAAAATTGAAGATGGCATAAAATTCCCCAAACACTTAAAATTAATTCACGCATTTCTCAGTAATCTATAGGCAAAGATGTAGCCTCAATTAAATAAATATACACTGAACAGAATGGAGATTATAATATAACTAATCTGCAAGCCTAGGGTATAGCTAAAACCATGTTGAAAAAATTATAAAACTAGTGATCACATAAGAAAAATAATCCCATGTTTACCCTCAAGAACCTAAAAATACAGTGTGAAAAAAATGCTACAAAACAAATAAAAGCCTACATGTCAGAATACAGTCTACAGGATTAAAAACAGAAAAATTAATGAAATAAAACAAGAAAACCCTTTGGAACAAGAATAAGTAAACAAAAAAACCTATGAGATTGAGAAGACATTAAGTGAAAATATTAAGAATCAAACCAAAGATTATTGCATATATATTTTGATGTCTACAAACCTTGTAAACACCACTATGAGAAGGATTTACCAAGAACATCTCTGTGTACATAAAATTTCAACCTAGGTGCTTGAAGCAATTTCTTAAACAGATACAACAATATACAATAAATGGTCTGTACATGCCTTTAATTCTCAAGGAAATCAAATTTGGACTTTAAAGCTTACCCAACAATAAATCTAGAGATGCATATGATTTCATTAGCCAACTGTACCAAAAACCCAATTTCAAATAACTGCCACCATCTCTGTTCAGGGTGACAAACATTTCACTCCTCAAAGTCACTCACCCAGTGAAGGTTAAGGCTGATGTGGTAAAATAAATTAGTCTCTGTGTGTTGGCAAAGAATAATCTCAGTGTTGCATCCACAAAGAAAAAGTAACTCTATGACAAAATTTATTTTTGTAAAGTGCGTCCAAGTTGCTAGAATCCAAGCAGGGATGGCATGCCCACACGGCCAGGATGACCTTTATCCATGTGAGTAGGTCGTGACCATCTCATCCTATTGGTGGGAGCTTGCCATCACAGTATGATGCGTTTGGCTATTTTGTCTGAAATGGGAGGAGGAGATTCAGGAAATATGAGCCTCTGTCTGGCTAACTACTGTTGATAGGGTAAAAAATTCTTAAAGCCAGGAGGGTTGGTGAGTACTTTTTTGACATTTCATTCTACTCTGTGGAGAACCTGTTCATGTTGAAGAGTGACTCAGATTGATACAGACACTATTAGGTAGCTGCTGAACCAATTTCTTGGACTAGGTATCAAATGGGTTTCATAGTTAACAGCGAACCACCACCCATAAGAGTGCTAGAGTGGCTCCCAGGAGCCAAGGCGATGTCCCCAGTTAGTTCCTTGGGCAGCTGAGGATAGGGAACCTGAAATGACCCTATCCTATAGCAATACTGACGAATATCTTGCATA
>NC_022016.1:30275706-30277654 GCF_000317375.1 Microtus ochrogaster
AAAAAAAAAAGAGTGCTTAGGTACTGCCGGTTGTGATCCTCCAGCTTCCTTAAGGGAGTGTCCACAGACTTCTGCTTTTAGGATCTGATTAGTGGTAGGTATTCTAAGAACAAAGGAATTGATGATACCTTCTAGATGAAAGTATGGCTATATACCCCATGCCCATTTTCCAAAATATATGAAGTTGTGATTCCCAGCTCTCTTATTCTTCAATTCTTAGAGTGCAAACCTTTGTTTTAGAGTCAGGCATCTGTCTAGTTTGGTGAGAGAATGGAGTGACATAGGTGTGAATGAATCTCCCGTACATATAGAATCACAACTACCCTATCTAGAGATGGGCACTCTCGCCTCTCACTAATTAGGATGCCTCTTCTAAGACCTGGAATTGTTCATTCTCAAGTCCTAATCTGACTGTCTTAGTCATCAGCAGTCTCTGACTGTGTCCTTGCAGTTTAGTTCCTTCCAATGAACTAAATTCCCATAATCTTTGTCCTTGAAAAGGTATCCCTTTTATATTAATAACTTCTGTGGCTATTTGAGCAAAAGCAAGGAAAGAAAAGCACATATGAGTAGAAATCAAGGTGTAAAAGTTTAACAATTTTTAAGATGAATCACATTAAAAGTTTGGAGGTTATATGGAATAAAAGGTACTAAAACAATTAAATAGGGTTCCATCCTGAGATGTCAATTGTCTTGGAACTGCATCCAACAGCAAACAAGTAACACAGAAGGAAGTCTAATGGAAATCTATGGGCATGAATATGTCCCCACACTAATGATAAATAAATGCATTTTTAATTAGAGGAAAGAAAATTAAATCATACTTTCCAATATCCTCACAATGTAATATAAAATAGGGTATAGCTAAATAAGGAAAATTCTATGGTAAGCAATTACTGTTAATGTAATCTTAGTGAACCACCAAAGATTAAGTGAAGTCCACCTTAGCAGTATTACTGTTAAGGAACCTTAACAATACAAAACTACATTACTGGACGTATTACTCTTAGAAGAGATTACAGTAGGGCTTTTAGGACCTTGATTAGTTTCCACTAAAGTAGGCTATTCTCACAAAAAAAAGCAAGTATGTTTCCTGAACCTCTTCCTTCTCATTTTTCCATGAAAGCTGTGCTCATACATAATGTCATCTGTCATATTGCCATATACTCATAAAGTCAGCACCACAGTAAAGCATATACCTGGAATTCTCTGTTATTTATAATACCTACCTTCAGGTGTTCTTTATAGCAACATGGAAACAACTAAGGTAGCAAGGGAAAAATTATATAAATTGGCATATATCCTACATGTTCAAAATATGCAAACATATGGAAGGATAAAACACAAGACACCCAGTCTTGACAGCAATTACATGATTATAAAAAGTGAAAAAAAGATAATTTAAAAGTATTTCAGAATATATGTGACATATCTTATCCTTTAGAAAAATTTATGTGATTATTTTATCTGCATATGTATATGCATCGCATGTATGCAATACCCTTCAGAAGGGAACATCAAATGGCCTGGAACTGGAGTTGCGAGCCACAGCAAGGGTACTAGGAACTGAATCTGCCCTGCAAGTGCATCTCTCTAGTCCCTATCCCCCCTTCCTTTCTTTCTTTCTTTTATCTTTTTGTTTTTGTGAGATAGAATTTCTCTATGTAGCTTTGGAGCCTACCCTTGAGCTCACTCTGCAGATCAAGCTGGCCTTGAACTCACAGAGATTCACCTGCCTCTGGCTACCAAGTGCTGAATTGAAAGGTGTGCACCAACACCACCCAGCTATCTTTCAATAACACCTGCTTTTCCAATGACCTCTCAATTTTCATCAAGGAAGACCGTCTTAAGTTTATTAAATTAAACACATTATTTTTATGTTCTTGGTGTTTTAAATACCTTATTTTGAATACTTTTCATTAAAAATTTGAATAATTTTGTTTTTTTT
>NC_022016.1:30278054-30286747 GCF_000317375.1 Microtus ochrogaster
CTGATTTGGACCTTGGGATTTCAGTCTGGTGTTCCAATTTGGGTCTCTGTCTCTGTCTGCTTTCATCGCCCGATGAAAGTAAATCTCCAGGAGGATGACGATATGTCTTTCTTTGGGTTCGCCTTCTTATTTAGCTTCTCCAGGATCACGAATTAGAAGACATAAGGATATCTCTTTGTGCTCAGTGGTTTTATTTTTTTTCTCCTTCAGGAAACTTGTTCATCATAGTCTTCTATAAATGTAATGAATATTTATAACTGGTGAGCTGAAATAGAACATAGAATGTATTTAGCCCTAGATTAATTTATAAATACAATACTAAATCAGTTCATGAATATCAAGATCAGTTCCAATTTGGATCTTTTGTTATATGGTAAAAACAATCATGTGAAGATGAATTAATGATAAATTATTAAAACATACAGATTCCTAACTACATTTATTTGTTCATTATTTTGTCAAATTGATATTTGAAATTATCAGACATCATCCCACTAGTTACTAAGCAAAAGCACTTTGGTAAAGTATAGTGACAGGATTTAGTTAACCTACAAAGGAAGATGAGAAAATTTATAACTATTTCATGTATATAACTAGTCTGGAAATATCAAGAGATGCCTCTGATTTGAACTGAAAAAATTTTCATAGTCTACAATACCTGTAGGCAATAAGTATTGAAGTAATCAAAAAAGCTAATGGGAGGACATTCAGATGATCATTCTCTTCTTATAAATAATTTTATGGGTAACTTCATAAGAGAAGTTATTTAATCATTTAATTTAATCATTTATGCAACATATGTAATCAGCTAAAGGTGTGACTTCTAGCAACATACTTAGAAAGAGTCATACTTAGACTGAGAAAACAGCCACTTGATTTATGAATCTATGAATGAGAGTGTGTAGAAGACAGAACAGGTGATGGGAAAAAAGAGATGACAAAATTATGAGATTATTCATCATAGAAACAGAGAACAAAATTGTAAAAGTAAAAGAGAGTTTTAAAACTGGAAGCCAAAAATCACAGCAGTGTAGTAAGGAGGCCACTTGTTATTTCTCAGCTGCTCAGCCCTGAAATAATCACACAGAAACTGCACTAATTAAATCGCTGCTTGGCCCATTAGCTCTAACTTTTTAGTGGCTGACTCTTACATAGTAATTTGACGCATTTCTATTATTCTGTGTATCGCCACGTGGCTGTGGCTTACCAGCAAGATTCCAACCGGTGTCTGTCTCATATGAATGAGAATGTGTAGAAGACAGACAACACAGACAGGGTTGAGAGAAAAGAGATGACAAAATGATAAAATTATTCATCATAGAAATAGAGAACAAAATTGCAGAGATTTAAAAAAAGGGGGGGTTAAAATTGGAAACCAAAAATTACAGCAGGAAGATTGGGATGGTGAAAAACTGATCAGGTGAAGGGAAAGGGAAAAAGCTAAAGCGTGCGAATAAAGTGTGCGGTCCTGTAATACCACCATAGAACACAGAGCAAAGACGGTAAGAAAAATACCATTGTGATACACATGATAACTAAAGGAGAAAGAACAATGACAGGGAAACTAGGAAGGGAGGCTATACGAAAATGAGTGTTATGCTTTTAGCAAAGTTGGATGAATACAAACAAGAAGAGTGAAAAGTGATGGTTAATCTTGACTGCTAACTTGATAGGAAGCACAATTATCTTGGAAGACATACCTCTGGGAAGGGATGACGATGATTTCAAACAGAATTAAATGAGAAGGAAAGAACCACCCTGGCTCTGGGTGGCATCATTCTGTGGGGTGGGATCCTGAACTGAATGGAAAAGAAGTAGGAAACTGGGAGCCAGTGTTCTTTCTTTCTGTGTTCCTGACAGATGTGACCAAACACATTGCAGACTTCTACAAACAGATTTTTCTGGGCATAATGGACTGAAGCCATTCTTAAACCATGAGCCTAGTTCTTAAGTTGCTTTGTCAGGTGTCAGATAACGGTAACAGTAACCAATATATAGGAATATCTGAACAAAATGACTCATATAAATCCATTTTTTTTTGTTTTCTCTTTATTATTATTTCTTTGTTTTGTTTTGTTTTGCTTTAGTTTTTGAGACAGGGATTCTTTGTGTAACAGCCCTGGTTGTCCTGGAACTGCTCTGTAGAACAAGCTGTCCTCAAACTCACAGAGATCTGCCTTTGCCTCTTAAGTTCTTAAGTTATCATCCTTTAAGATGATCACCAATATTACATAATTAAATTTCAAAAACAGTTATATATTAGTGTTACCTGTTAATGTGAATAACAACATGTTGACCCTACAGAACAGATGGTAAATGAAAGGAAAGATTATCAAAATTAATTCTCTCTGTGTGTGTATTCCTTTGTCTTCCTTTCCAGCACTGTTAGAGGGAACTCATTGAAGACCACCCCTCACATTATGAGGATCTGGTGAAGAATGAGGGAGGGTGTTTTCAAATCTAAGAGTCTTTACAACTGCAGAAGAGCAAAATTACAGGGAACAGCTGCTCACCTGTGTCAATCCCAACTGAACATAAAAAAATGATAATATCGTTGCTTTTCCCTTCTATGTCTTACTACACAAGAGGAAAGTTTTTGAGACTTTGTGGAGAACTTCAATATCTTGTGTTCACTCCAAGTCTCCCTGACTATGTTATACAGACACTTTAGAATTTACCTTCTCTCTGACTGAGTTCTTGTGATATTTTATTGGCAATGATGTTGCAACTGTTTTTTTTTTTTTTTTGCATGGTTCCATGTCCATCTCTCAAATTTAATAGGCAGGTTACATGCTTTTCATGATGAATACTAACTTGGAGTTTAAAACAACTCCTATCATGATCTTACTTTGTCTGTATGGGTGTTTTGCCTGCACATATGTCTACGCAGCATTTGCATGCCCTCTATCCAGAGGGGCTGGAAAAAGGTCTTGGACCTTTGGAAATATAGGTATAGACTGGGCGAGCTGCTATGTGAGTGCTGGGAATCACACCCAGGTTCTCTGAAAGAGCCCTATGCCGTCCTTATCTTCACCAGATCCTTCTCTACAGCCCTACAACCTGGGCTTCTTAATAAAAATGAAATTTTGAGTGTCAGATCAATGTGCACAGGAATCTATGTTCATTCTACTAATGCCTTCGTCTTCCTTCTGCAGTCCTTCTATTTTCCAATCCATTGTTACTGACATTTTAATTTGGTTCAGTAATATACAGCAATCTCATCAGAAAATACATTTAGCCCATTGGCTAAATTACTGGTTGGAATTTCATTTTCTTTGGCGTTTTAAGAACACTCAAAGTAAACTGATGGTAAACGCTTTAGGGATGGTAGCCCCCCCCCCCTTATCAGTGTACAGCTCACCAATCACTGTTAAATCATTTCTTGAAATGGTTCGTCAGGGAGAATATTGAGCAGAGAAACATTAACTGTGTTTGACTAAGCTAAGAACCTTAGCATATATTTTAAATTAGTGTGTTCAGTATTATCACCCTTAATTCAGTCTCATCACAAATATACTGTGTTGTAGAATGGCAATTTTTTTTAAATAAATAGGGGCGAAAAGCAGTGAAATTAGCTGACACTACTGAATAGCAATTTTATGGGTTCTGTTTTCTGTTGCAATGAACTCATAAGGAAAAAATGTTAAAGACCCTTTGGAAATGGACGAAAATGAGTCACAAATCTATTCTGACACATTTGGATGACAAATACTTGGTAAGAAGAAAAAAAACTCACGTAAGGGCACCGTCAAGGTGAACTCTGAGAGGCAGAGGGCAAGAACACATGATGATAACATCCACCCAAGAGCCAGGCTTTGAAGCCTCGTGTTTCATTTCAGCATAGACTTTCCTTTTCATTCTACTTCTGCTCGTACATGAAAGAGGGCCCAGTCCCTGAAGCCAATTTCTGTCACCTAGTTCAGTGCTCAGTACCTCATGCCTCTATAGAGTGTGTGATCTTTTCCATCATCTGTAAGACCTCCTAGATGTCTGACCTTTTCAGTGCTGTGATCTCTCTGTATTCTCCTGCAGGAAATTGCTCTTGACCTGTAGGCAATCCTTCTACCATTTTCCTCTGACTTTTCATTTGGGAACTTCACATAGCCTTGTCTCATGTCAGTACCAATGATAACATACTCATTTCTGTATATGCATATCAGAATATTATGAATAGGAGAACAAATTACAAATATGCAGCACCACACTAAAGGATAAGGTTCCTTCAATTGTCTCCATATACTGCTTTTAATTGACACATAATTGTACACATTTATGAAATATAGTGTGATTAAATAATGATCAAAGCAGAATAATCAGCATTTAAATATTAAGTATTTTGCATTTGTTTGCTCTGGATATTCTTAGGCACTTTAAATCTATCTAGTTCATTATTAGATATATAACACGTTATAATAAACTATATCTATTGTGCTATTCTGTAGTATATCACATATTATTTTTTCCACCCAATAGTAAGTACAAATCAGAAACGAAAGAATTTTATAAATTAAAAATATGTAGAAGGATATGTAATCTCTTCTGTGAATTAGGTGAGTCAAACAGAATGGTTTAACTTAGATATTTTAACCAAATTTTAGTCAATTCAGGTTTCTTATGTATGCACTCATAAATGAATTCTTATATTGTATGCATTGCTGTAATAATATGCTGTATAGGTTATTTGTAAGAAACAAAGAAGCAACAGCCCAAGTTTCATACAACTGCTTGTATTTTTCATGGAAATTGATGGGATCTCTTATGCAAAGACCCACCAAGGAGGAGGATGAATTATCTCTGGTTTCCATTACACCAAGTTGCTTGGGCCTCAAGGGAAAGTTGTCAGAAAAGCAGGGGTCAGCACAGAAGGTGACAGTCAGAAACTGAAGCACGTTTATTGTGACATCTGATCATAGTAGTGCGCCTTGATGCCACATTATTTGGTATGTCATTCTTAGATCTCATGTTGCCATAACAACAAAATATGTGTGTGTTTAGTAGAAAGACAACCCTTCTTCTTAGTCAATTGTTTTTTTTCTTTGATCTGAAGAACGCGCCTCTTTTCCCCGAGGTTCTCAGATGCAGCATGATAGAAGCGGCACAGGTAATAATTATAGGAACTTCAATAGAAAAGATATATGTCTTAAATGGAAGCTTTAAGTCTCTTGCTTTATGTCCTAGGATGGTTAAAGATGATTGAAGTGTTTCTTCCCTGTATCTATCATAGCGACCTTTCGCCTTATCAGAGACCAGCCAAAGATACAAAGGTTATGGCTTTCTTGATTAATCTATGTGACAGGAGCAAATTGCCTGCTTTCCTTTGTTTCTTTTTTTTTTTCCTATGGAGTGCCAGAGGCAAAAAACTACTATGCTTCACTAGTGCCTCATAAGAAAACTTAATAGAAGGTCTCTAGTGCCCACTGGCCCTACAGTACCTGATTGATGTAGTCCCAAACTTAAGTAGGCTACCTTCATTGAACTGAGCACTTCAGAGGCACAGAAGGAAGTATGGGGGGAGGGTTTTCTTTCAGGCAATGGGGGAAACAAACCTGCCAGATTTTACTGCTAGTCACATTAGCTGCACTTATGAAGAAAGTGCTTTGTTGCCATTTCTACCTGTAGGAAGATGGCATTTTTGTGTGATTTTTTTAAATCATCTTCCTAGTTTAAAAATATATAATAGATTTTGACTGGCCTGTGGCATCCCCAGCGTCTTGAGCTTTAAGTTACATTTAATAACAAATATCTCAGTAATTTTTGTAAAGACTATATCAAATAACTTATGAAAATATTTAAAAGAGAATGTAGAAAAATCTTTGTAATCAGTGATGATTGCTGTAATTGTGTTGATATATGAAAGACCCTGAAGGAGCTCCTTTGGCAAATGTTAAGCTGGTGACAGGCAACCTTCACCCCAGGTGTAATTCTCCCGAGTAACTGGTAGCAGGCTCTCATGCAACTACTAATGTTAAAATTTATAACGATGATGTTGGATGGTGAATAGCATATGATAAATGACATTTTGTGTACCTTATAATTTTAATAAATATCTTTATAAAATTATATATTAAGTATGCAATGTGCACATATATGTGCACATATAATCTTCATTGCTTTCTTCTTACTATGATAAACTAGTCTTATAAAAGCAACTTAAAGAAGAAAGATTTTATTTTGTCCCACAATTCATGGTCTATCTTTGTCTAGACAGCAGGAGCACAAAGCAACTCACCATAGCACACACAATCAGAAAGGTACAAAGGGATCAGTGCATTCTAGTAATCGGTTCATTTTCTCCATTTCTTCCACCCAAAGATCCCTGCTCATGGGATAGTACCACCCAGGCAGGCTTATAAAGCAATTAAAGTCATCAACATAATCATCCCGTCATACCTTTAGGCCAATCTCCTGGATGATTCTAGATGCTGTCAATACAACAATTAGCACTAAGTGGTACTACTCCATTCTTTGTGAATTTCACACATCACTTTTAATCCATAGCCTTCCATCCCATGTCCCCATAGGCACATGACCATGTGATAATGTAATGTGCTCAGTTTTACTTTAGAAGTCTCAATAGTCTTGAAAGATCCTAATACTTCAAAAGTGCAACTGCTCTTAACTGTTGGCTTCTGTAAAAGCAACCCACATCACACGCTGCAAACATAAAAAACACGGAGTAAACTTCCTGTTGCAAACTGGAAGAACTGGGCAGTAGCAAAAAACAATTGTACAAACACCCAACTGAAGTCCAGCAGGGTAAACATCAACTCCTGAACTTTTATGTCCCTCATCTGGGATGGTACTGGAAATAATCTGGACTCCAAAAGGCTTGAGTAGCCTAACCTACATTTGCTACCCTCAGCATTCTCTCCTGCGTGAGCTTCAATCCCCTATCTGCTGCTCTCATCCCTTGGTCCTGACTTTTTTAGTGCCTAGAGCCACCTGTGTAGCCCAGGCTACTCCTAGCTTCACACAATGGGTTCCCTGGAACTTTGACCTCTGATCCTGCAGGAACTCTAACCATGACATACACTACTTAGGTCCAGCTGCTCTCCAAGGTCAAAATTTTATTGTCCCCTTGGTTTGCCATCTTCCATATCTATAAAACAAGTACCACGGCCGGGCGGTGGTGGCGCACGCCTTTAATCCCAGCACTCGGGAGGCAGAGGCAGGCGGATCTCTGTGAGTTCGAGACCAGCCTGGTCTACAGAGCTAGTTCCAGGACAGGCTCCAAAGCAACAGAGAAACCCTGTCTCGAAAAACAAAAAACAAAACAAACAACAACAACAACAACAAAAAAAAAAAACAAGTACCACGGAGGTGAGGCTATGAAGTCCCCCAGCCAGCTCAGTATGCAGCCCAGCCCTCTTGAAATGCGGCACAGGTGGCTGTATAAAAACCTGTCAGGAAACACCTTCCTAGAAACTTGTTTCTTAGGAGCAAGGGACACCTTCGGTTTAAGCTTTCTTCATTTAAATGAGTCTGGATTTTCACAAGACAGAGCTTCCTAGGACTATTATCTTTGCCCTCAGGACACCTTTCCTATTGTTCAAGTGGGGGAAGGAGGTTTCTCTTCAGAGGTAATTATCCACTGGAGAAAGCAATTACAGGTGCTTTCTCAGCAGCAATTTTAATGCTTTCCTGTCTTTAAATTTCCTATGGAAAAAAAATTAGTTCATTATTTTTAAATTCAACTTCACACAGGTTCTAAGAATACAGCAAAAACAAAGCCAGATCCTTGACTAAAATATCACAGATGTGGTCCCGTTTCTGATACAATCCTGGCTCCTCTCTGAAATTTCACAAGGCAGGTAGTCTGTTTGCATGTTTTCTAAACCTTACTGTCTTGTAAGTTTTTACCTGAATGATTCTGTGTACACCGTTTCCACCATGCTAACTAGATCAGTATATTTATACCAGATTCCTCCATGTTCTAGACACAAAATATGTCCCACGACCTAGAAACTTCACCACCTGGTGATAGTCTACTTCTTGGTGCTAGAGTTTTCAGCCTTAGCTACTCTGTGATAAAGTTCTCTGGTAAAAATAATTTTATAAAGGAAAGAGTTTCTTCTGGCTCACCATTCAAGGTA
This sequence comes from Microtus ochrogaster, assembly GCF_000317375.1. NCBI lineage: Eukaryota > Metazoa > Chordata > Mammalia > Rodentia > Cricetidae > Microtus > Microtus ochrogaster. Next base: position 30,286,148 of record NC_022016.1, read on the forward strand.
TGTCCCATCCTGGGCAAGTCAAGGCAACTAGAGTTTTGAAGCAGCTGGTTATATCACATCTATAACCAGAGGAAGTGAGAGGGTGAAATGTATGATATTATTTAGTAATTTTACTCTCATATGGTTAGGAAACCATTTCTAAAGAAATAGTTGTATGCACACAGATTTAATATCTGATGTAATTGTGGTTGTTGATTCCAGACATACACTATAATCTCTATGAGAAATATTAAAAATATAGATTTACAGGCACCTTTATATTAATGTTCTGATTTAGTACAGTAAATTGGCACCACCAGTTTTTTCATTTAAGTAACTTTGAATATCAGTATGCATAGTCTAGGAATTAGAACTCTATAGCAATTCTGTGTATCAAAAGTTTGGAAGTCAAAAAAAAAAGAAACACCTACATCATTTTCCACTTTATTATACCCTTTCCTAATGCATCCATAGCAATTCTAAGAAGAGTATAGGATATGCTGCATTTTATTATAAAAAGTCAGAAAAAGTTGAGCATGACCTTAGGTGTCTTTTGGCCATTTGAACTTCTTCTGTTGAGAATTCTCTGTTCAGCTCAGTGCCCCATTTTATAATTGGGTT
>NC_022016.1:30287853-30297571 GCF_000317375.1 Microtus ochrogaster
ATTGACATGTCTGTATGAAAGAAATGGAATTTAACTTTTGCAGACTTTTCTTTTCCTTGAATGTCAAGTATTAGATCATCTTAAATATTGCACTCTACCCATATTTATATTGGCAAAAGGCAAGGTTTATGATTCCTCATTGCAGCCTATTTTCTATTTTCATTCATGGGGTTGGTCATCATTATCATGTTGAGTCATTAATGAGATACGGAGAGGGAAACTGTTATGGACCCTTCAATCATTTAAGGTCTATTCAGTATTATTGCATCTCTGACAGAAGAAAATAAAATCTGTGATGAAAATGAGAATTACAGCCTCATCTAAACTAATTTAGCTGTGGTTTTAAGTGTCACTGATCATCTCATTAGCTTTCTCTGACAGGTCCGCCTCAGCACACAGATGATTGAGTCAGCCTTATAGCGCTCTGCATAACAATTCTCACCCCGCTGACAGGACTGGCGACATGTAGGATTACTTCTCACGTGTCTCATATGACCTGCATATTAAACCTGGCTACTTGCATGTTCTCTGAAAGTATTCTTCCTTTAAAGTTGAGCTGCCGTGGTCTGTCATTGTTTTCATCTTCAGTTTTAATCACTGCTCCAATCCCACCTAACCTGGTCATCAACAAGCAGCCATGTCAGTTAAAGGCTCAGATGAGCATTTGTTACTTTGAAATGTGTGAGTGTATTCCACTCAGCTTGTTTCATAGACAGCAGTTTGTGGAATTGCTTGAAACGTTTCTCTTTCACTTAAGAGACTGACACTCCACACTACCTAGATCACATTTTATAAACGCAGCCAATCCAGTGTTTTTTTTTTTTTAATGATTCTATATATTCTATTCTGCCAATTCTGCTCCTTCAGAGAACCCTGAAAAGTATACACGTTAAGCTACTTTGGGGTATCCTTTCAAGATAACTGTGCTTTTGTAATACATTCTGTCCTATATGTGACAGCTTGTCTTCTATTCTGAATTGAATTGACCCTGCTTAAAACCATTAGATATATTAGATATAGTAGATATAGCTGGATGGTGGTGGCGCACGCTTTTAATGTCACCACTCGGGAGGCGGAGGCTGGAGGATCTCTGTGAGTTCAAGGCCAGCCTGGTGTACAAGAGTTAGTTCCAGTGAAAGTAGTACTCTGTATAAAAAAAATTACATCAAAATTCCATTAGAAATGGCAGGACTTGATGGGAGAAAAGGGAATGGAGAAATTTTGTAATTATATCAAAATCTCACAAGTTTTTAAAATTAAAAAAAAAAACTTTCCTTTAGAAGTTTGTTTTATGTTAATCTACACAGAAGGAATTTTAGTTCTATTAAAATTGCAAACCACCCACAAGTCCCACCCATGTGATTTGCACATCTCCTGCAATTTACTGAGAGTGTTTACCTGAAAGCTGATTTTCGCTGCTGAGATGAAGGCTGGGAAATGAACTTCAGAGCTTCCCTGAAAATCATAAATAGCAAGAGTGAGAAAAGAGAAAGCATTTCTTACTCTGCCACCCACATCTTACATCCTTTGATGTCTAGAATGGGAAAAATGTAGGCCTCAGATGCAGGCAGTGCTCAGAGTTCCCATGGGGCAGCTTGCTCAGCAGTCTTTGGTCCTCTCAGTCCCTGGTGTGTATCACTGTGATGTGACAATCCCACTTGTGCCGCTTCCTGGATCCTTTCCTTCTACTCCTCTGATCGTATATACAATAGATACCAAGGGTTGGAGGAGATAATGGGGGCTGGAAAAGGGTGGGTGCACTGCACAGAATCTTTGGAAGTACTGCTTCCTCCAGACAGGTACCAACAGTGAAGACTTGAGAGCTGCAGAATCATGGATGGATGATCTCTTAGAAGACAACAGAAAGGGAATCTATGTAAGTTTCCCAAATGAGAAACCATCCAGATGGCAAGCAGGAAAGTCTGTTTTCCTGCTCAAAACACGGAGCTTCATTCAGAGGAGGATTATACTTCTTTAATAGTAGGGAATTGGAGGAGCAATTAGAATTAATCAGGAGTTATACAATTAAATGTGTGCAAGGAATTTATATGTTGATATGTATGTTGAATATATAAACATATAACATATATATAATATGCATATATTATTTCAATCATAGTTTGAAGAAGACATGCACAATGTTTTCAAAAATGAACAAAACTTAAAAATAAAAGATAACCCTTGTACCAGAATAAAATATGCATCACTCAAAAGAGGACTCTTCTAATCAGAGACAACAACACAGAACTCCAGGGATGCCAACACAGGCCAGGGAATAACGTATATTATGAGAGATGACATGACACAGAGGTAATACACACTGCAGAGGTCCTCAGACTGGACTCGACACTCATCTCTATGAAGGAAAATTGCCGAACAGAGCTCATCCTTGAATATTGCATGTAGGCACTTATATTTATATTCAGCAGGTGACCACATTTGCTTAGTCATTTTGGAATTGAATTGGTTTTAATCCATTTGCTTGGAAAATTAAGATGAAACAAATGAAAACCTCAAATGTACATGAAAAACAGACCAGCCATACAATTTTATGAATTGAATTACAATCAGCAATCAAAAGAACAAACTATATTTATATGGCAGTTATATTCTTATATTTATATAAGAAGATTAAGTGCAGTCAAACATAGATGAGTCTAATTCATTATTTCATTTGTATTAAATTATGAGCAAAGAGAAAAATGAATAGACAGTGATACAATGATGGAGATAAATGTAAAATTTTTAGGGGTGAGAGGTGACTGATCAAATCTATAAAAGCAGTGACAGAGGCTCTATATTACTATAGTATCATTTTATCTATATGTCAGTTATTTCAATAACTTAGGAAAATATCTATCTATCTATCTATCTATCTATCTATCTATCTACCTATCTATCTATCTAACTATAATGTATTTATTCTCCCTGTCTTTCTATGTAGATCTGACTGCCCTGGAACTCAGTACATAAACTAGGCTGGCCTGAAATTCACAGCAATCTCCTGCCTCTGCTTTCTTAGTGCTGGAATTAAAGGCATGTGCCTGACTTTTACTTTTATTAAACATGCCTTCATTCAAGTTCAAAACAATCAAAAACCTAGCCCTGACTGTAGAAATATATAGCAAGGCAATTTTCTTTTCAGCAAGTCTTACATTTCCTATGCCAGTTGGAAAACACTTCTTTAAACACTTTTCTATCTCCCATTATCCTAAAACTTCACATGTCTGACTTCGGCTCACTTTATCTTCTCAGCTAGAATCATCTTGCTTTACCTTGTGCTGTAGAAAACCTGTTCAATCCAAAGCATTCAACTGTGACATCATTCTGGACTTAGAACTCCTAAACATCCATGGGCATCTCTACATGGTTCTTTTCAGCTGCTATTCATTACATCCTGTGTGCTTGTGTAACTTGTTTTCAACTTCAAGCTTCCTACAATCAGAGGCTGTTATCTTTGTTTTTCTACACTGAAGGACTTGTAATTGTGCCTGGCCTTCAGTTGGAGTCATATTCTGTCAATATTTATAAAACTAAAATTGGCATTCATACTAATTTTATCTATCATATCTTTATAACTCATTATCTTCTAGATCAGTGGTTCTCAACCTTCCTAACACTATGATCCTTTAATACAGTTCCTCATACTATGGTGACCCCCCCAACCATAAAAGTATTTCATTGCTACTTAATAACTGTAATTTTGCTACTCTTACGAATTATAATGTAAATATTTGATATGGAGGATAGCTGATAATTGACCATCAAAGGGAGCAAGACCCACAGGTTGAGAACCTTTGTAATTTGGATCAACTTTGCAGCTACTTAGAAGGCCACAATCTTTTCACCTCAACTCAAGGATAAGAGTAGGCACATTATCAGAGTACAAGGAAAAAAAAAAGTGACTGCTTAGTGTTTTAATTCTCCAAGAACTATCTAAAAGACGGAAAGGGGTTACTTTGGATAGGAATGGAAGGCTAAGGAGGCTAGAGAGAATTTTGAGAGATTATCATTTTTCCAAATTCCCCACCTCTCTCTTACTCTCTCTCTCTCTCCCTTCCTTTTTCTCTCTCTTTCTCCTCTCTCTTCTCTATTTCATTACTGAACTTTTGCTTTGGCCCAAAAAGAAAGAACTTCAGAAGCTAGTAATAAGACTAAAAGGTAAGATGAGGTAGTCTTCTTTGTATGGCACAGAAGCGAGGTAAGCAGCTGGACAATGTAGTTTCCGACCAGAAGCCAGGATTGCACTGGCCAGCACTCATCCCTTCAGGTCTCCATAGATTGACATATTTCAGTTTGTTTCTCATCCTGAGGGTCACCAGCACATTTTTCTCCTTCTCCTCTTCCTCCTCTTCTTCTATCTTCATCATCTCTCTTCTTGTTGAAATCTCTTGTGCCGCTTACACTGCTGTGATCACTTAGGTCAAGCTCAGTTTTCCATGCCTTCCCACTTACTACAAGTTTGCCACATTATTCTTCTTGAGAAAAAGGAAAGCAACTATAAACAAATCTTGAGAGGAAGTTTCCAAATTGTCACAGTTTAAACTGAGTGCTCCCCCCTGGCTATAAGGATACTTTCCCAAATACTGAAGCTTCACTATTTTTCCCATATAAGTCTTACTCACAGTTATGGTAATATTGCTTATGGCTCAAAGAAGTAACCCTTAAATAAATCCATGTAAAAGAAAAGATGAGTCAAAACAAAGGACAGTTGTCACTCTGTCCCACTCATAGCTGGAAGCGCATTAGTTAAACACATTTTTGGTGTGGTTACAAATCTCCATTGCTGCATGTGGAAAAACAAATGGTCCTTCCTCTGTATTACTCCCACAGATTCCTTTAGGCTGCTACTTGTTCCTTGGAGATGCCTTGTAGAGAAATCCTTAAAAATGTCATTTGTTTAAGGCTGAACCTGGTACTGGGAAAAATACATCAGTGGTCTTTCAAAACAAAACAAAGCAAAAACCAACCTTTTAAAAGCAATAAAATATACATAGCTAGACAAACACACACACACACACAGAGAGAGAGAGAGAGAGAGAGAGAGAGAGAGAGAGAGAGAGAGAGAGAGAACAAAAAGAGGTCAAATAAGAAGCAGGATTACATTACAGCAGCAAATAAATATTTTTCATTAAACATTTAAAACAACATTTGTTAATCTCCTTAATAGGGTAAGATTTCACTTTATTAAGTTTGGGGTGGTTAATGACTTTTAAAGTAATTTGCAACTTAAACGTGTCTCTATCTAGTAGCTAATTCATGGCACAGGTTTCAGCATTAATTCTTAATTTTATTAACAGACTCTTGTTCTCTGCTGAGCAACAAACACAAAATGGTACACCTGTCTCTTGAATCACAGTAAGAGAGATACAAGAGTAGTCTGGAAATGCTTAGTTTTAGTTGTGACCTTTCAAAGTGTTGTCTTTGATTATATTTTCCTCATGTTCATCACGAAACTCATATTTGGAGACTAAAGAACAATTATCTGCTAAAAGCACTAATCTGTCCTTCCCTGCTGCTTTATTCTTCTCAAAATAGCCAGAAGATAATGGTTTTATTAGTTACTTTCTATTGCTCTGATGAAACAGTATGCATGACAAATTCAACTTCTTAAAGAAAGGGTTTATTTGTGCTCATGGTTCCAAATTAGTAGTCCTCAATGGCAGACAGCAAGAGTTGGTCTGAGCTGGAAGTTAAGAGATCCACATTTCCCTCTGTACTCAGGACACAAATAGAGAAGAGGTTGTTGGGAAAAGCTATATATGCTCATCGTCTCTACCCAGTGACGTACTTCCTTCTGCGAGGTCCATATCCTCAAATCTCTCTAACTTCCCCAAACAGTGCCATCAAGTTGACACCAAGTATTAGCTTATGGGGGACATTTCTCGTTCAAACCCTCACATTAGGCTGAATTCATTGGGGCAGGAAACCTGGGGTTAGAATTCTTACAGCCACATTATCTATATATAACTGCCCTTCTTTCTTTGCTCCGAGCAGAGTGTTATTGTAAGTACATTACGCAAGTGAAATTGTCCCATAGCTCACTGACCATCTATTAATATTTTAAAGCCTGTGTTCTTTATGCTTTATACTTTCAGTTATTTCTTCTTCTAGGTCTTTTTGACAGTTAATCTTCATTGTCAAATTGATTGGTTTTAGAATCACCAAGGAGACCCGTCTTTTAGTGTATCAATAAGGGTATTTCCAGAAAAGGTTAACTGATTTGGAAAAATCTGCCATAAGTGACAAGAATAGTCCATAAACTGAGCAAAAAGAAGGAAGTGAGTGGAGCAACATAAAATTTCACATGCTCCTATAGATTTCGAGTAAACTGGGAGCATGGGGACCATGGGAGAGGATTGAAGGGGAGGGGAGAAGAAGGGAGGGCAACAGAAAAAAAATGTATAGCTCAATAAAATCAACAAAAAATAAGATCCAAAAAAAATTAAAAACAAAAAGAAAAGAAGTAGAGTGTAGAATAAAGCCACGTGAGATGAAAAACGCACAAAGAATCTGATACCCGTTTTAATCAAGGAAGTTGCCTGAGAAATCTCCAATAGTAGCAGATGGCCCAGATGTCTGAGTTCTACATCCAGAACAGACTGTGGGTTGAGATGATCAAGCCTCACAGAATATTACATTCAGGAATGGACCATAATCCTAAATTTTTTCTAGATCCCCAAAAGATTATCAGTGCCCCTAGCCATCAGGAAGTCGCCTGGAAAATGATGCCCACATTCCCCGAACCAAAAAAAAAAAAAAAAAAAAAAAAAAGAAAAGAAAAGAAAAAAGAAAAGAAAAAATAACATTCCGAAGATGTGAATTCTATAAATGTTTTATAGTATTGAAATATATAAATTCTAGTGACAGTCAAATACTAATGTTGTATCACATGGGAGTAGGAACCAATCAGAAATTCAAATTTCAGATTCTTTTTCTGCTGTAATATTCCTAACAAGAGCCCAGGGCAGTGTTGAGACACAGAGTCAGTACATGTTAACAAATTGAAAGCATACTAATTTTTTAAAGCATTTTCCATTCTTTCTGCATTTTTGAAGTATGTCCCAGTATGTGAGTCATAGCTAGTGTTCTAAGTAATCTCTTCCTTTTAGTGTGTGTGTGTGTGTGTGTGTGTGTGTGTGTGCGTGTGTGTGTTTGCATAGTACAAAAAGTAGAACATGATTAGTTGCAGGATTTAGAGTCCTAATAAAGTGCTATATTGAAATAAATATGGTCTAACTATAAGGTATTCCTAGACACTCTACTATTTTCCTCTTAAAACATATAAGACAAATGCTACCTGTCCAAGTTCCCCATAGCCAGCCAGGATCAGATACTCATGAGGGGAGTATAATGCTGAGACAGGGTCTTGGGAGACCAGATGTGTTAAATTGGCTGTCAGGTATAGGGAAGTAAGTGCAGTACTAGGAATGAAATATGGAGCCAGAGGTCTGAAGTCGACTTAAGTCAGGAAATGAGTGGGAGGTGCCAAATAAAAAGAGGTCCACACTGAGTCAGTCCAGGATGAGGTGCCCTGAACCAGACCTCTGCTGCTCCCTTCCTGGACCTTCATTCTGATGACTGCTTTGCATTACATGTCTTAGGAACTGGGGCACACTGTGCCATCTTTAAACATCCTCCTGTTTAACTCAAGTCGCAAAGAACCTCCAAATAAGAATTTCAAGTTGCATTGCAGATAGGCTATCTCAAATGAAATAGTCCTTTCTCCTAGTCTTTTATTTCTGTCAAAAGCATCATGATTTACCTTATACTTGGCCTCGTGATTTCGGAAGTATGTTCATCATTTCTGTTTCTCTTGGTCACGTCTTTTCCAACACCACTTTTAAATTGTGAGAGAAAAACTTAAGCTAAACTAGAAGGTGAATCCAAAGACAAACATATAGGCATCCTCCTGAATATTAACCTTCATCAGGCGATGAAAGGAGACAGAGACCCATTGGAGCACCGGACAGAAATCTCAAGGTCCAAATCAGGAGCAGAAGGAGGGGGAGCACGAGCAAGGAACTCAGGACCCGCGAAGGGCACACCCACACACTGAGACAATGAGGATGTTCTATCCGGAATTCACCAAGGCCAGCTGGCCTGGGTCTGAAAAAAGCATGGGATAAAACCGGACTCGCTGAACATAGTGGACAATGAGGACTAATGAGAACTCAAGAACAATGGCAATGGGTTTTTGATCCTACTGCACATACTGGCTTTGGGGGAGCCTAGGCAGTTTGGATGCTCAACTTACTAAACCTGGATGGAGGTGGGTGGTCCTTGGACTTCCCACAGGTCAGGGAATCCTGATTGCTCTTCAAGCTGATGAGGGAGAGGGACTTGATCGGGGGAGGGAAATGGGAGGCGGTGGCGGGGAGGAGGCAGAAATCCTTAATAAATAAATAAATAATTTTTTAAAAAAAGGATATAGTACAGCCGGGTAGGGGTGGCGCACGCCTTTAATTCCAGCACTCGGAAGGCAGAGGCAGGCAGATCTCTGTGAGTTTGAAACCAGCCTGATCTAAAAAAGCTACTTCCAGGACAGGCTCCAAAGCTACAGAGAAACCCTGCTTCAAATAAAAAAAAAAAAAAAAAAAAAAAGGATGAGTCTATGAAATGTCTAGATATTCAGTTACTTTTTCAGGTTCTATACATGGATTCCAATGATGAAAGCAGTTGGTGTTGATCATGTAAAATATAAAGCTTTCCATATCAAAAATAATTTCTTCCATAATGTAGCATATAGATAACTGGGATTTCAAGTTGTTTGTTTTCCCAAAATATTAGTAGATCCTGTTATGGAGAAATTCTCGGCAGGGAGGCAAATATCCTTGTAAGGTGTCTCTGGGAAAGAGGGTGAAATCTGTCTGGGTGGAAATAATGGCGAGCCTGCTCAGTTTGGACAACAGATTGCTCAATGACTTAGAAACATTGTCATAGAAACACCTTGTTTCTACAGCATATGCCTCTTTTCTTATCAACAGCAGACTGCTCAGCTGTGAACCTTCTCTGAACCAGCATTTCTTAAAGCCTGCTTGGTACACTAATGTGTTAGAAGAAAAGGCTCAAACCTTCCTTAAACTTTCATTTCTATAGGTTAAGCTCTGTCTTAATAGCTAGGTAGTCAGGAAAAAATCGTCAACCTAACATTGACTCAGTTGTCTTTAGGAATCCCTTCGTTCATGAGATTGTCAATTATTCACCAAAAGACCCAAGAGGTGGGATATGTCATATTGAGTACTTTGAGATATTAAAGAAAATGTAAAAACTATTTAAGTCTGAATGTTAGGACTATAACCCTTTGAGTTAATATTGTAATCTTTTCTCTGTAGAATGTTAAAGAATCAATCATTTAGAATTAATGTTAAAGAAAAATTATAATATCCCTTACTTTTCAATAAATATTCATTGATTTCAACATACAAAAATAAGACAGGAAATTAAGTAAACATAAGATTTTCTTCATATGGAAAAAATAACTGCACTGGCCATTTTTAAGGAGGAATGGAGAAGAATTGAACTAGTCCAGGTAAGCAAAAGTCCAGACTTACTATATTGTTAATTATTTATAAAAGTGTTTTATTGATATTTTATCTTATGTTGAAAATAAAATTAAACACTTTCTCTAAAAAAAGAAATATTGGAAAGATTTCAAGTAAGCAATAAATAATACAATAAAACTTCAAAATCATTAAAATATATTTATATATTATGA
>NC_022016.1:30297671-30302532 GCF_000317375.1 Microtus ochrogaster
TATAATATAAATTATGTATATGCATCTGTTATATATGTACATATTACATATATTATATATGATTTTGCTCAAGCAAGAATTCTAAAAGAAAGAATGTGAAATCATGCTTGAAAACTTCCTCTGTACAAAGAAATTCTCATCAAGGACCTATCATATTAAATCTAGAAATTTCATGCTCATTTCTTTCTGTGCTCAGTGTTGAGAAGTTATTTATCAAAATACACTCACTTTCTTAAAGTGTTAAAAACTGAGAAGTCTTTTAAGAACATTAGCTTGAGTTAAGTTGACATTAAACTTGGAGCTTATCCACGCACCTTCTGGTCGCATCCATTTCTCCCCTCCCTTTCTATTATTTATGATGATCCTCTTGATTATTATATACATTTAGAAAAAGTTTTCGGGTGTTATAAAGAATAGTTAGCAAAATACACAAACAAATGGAAAACATCACACACATGAAGTACAAAGTCTTAATCTCTTATCAAATGTAGTTATTTCTACAGACACCTGAAATATTTCAATAGTTATTAACTATGCTCTTAAGAGTAGAAGAAATCTCTTATCCAGTATGTAGCCAATGTGTTTTAACCTCTGAAAAAAAATCTGTTCTGTTAAGAACAACCATAGCTCTTCCTTTAATCTTTGTTAACCATACCTTGTCTAGCTATAAGGATCTAGTAGATTGGTAATTTATCTTGCCCAATGACAATGGTATCATGTGTATCCTGTTCTCGTTTCTTATTTTCAAGGCTTCCATTTCAGCTGTGGCTAGACTTGTTTTGGCCACTCACTCATTGAAGAAATCTGATGAAAAGGTCTCTGCACATGTCCTTTCTTTCCTATAAATGATTCACACAATAGTCAGATATTACCATTTTCTCTAACTTCCATGTTCAAGCATCTGTATTGAAACTATGACAGGTACTCATGAAAAATAGCACAGCAGTGTAGAAAACATCAGTATGCTGAAATGTCAAAGTCTGTGTTTCAAGATGCAGATGTGGAAAAGTTAATCAAAGTGTACAAAGTTTCCGATATTAAGATGAATAAATTCTGAGGATCTAATATTCAGCATGACAATGGCAATTAGTAGGAAGGTAAATTTGAAGTAATATTCATCACACACAAAGAAAGATGCAGCAGGTGTGAGGATTGATATTAATTAGGTTAATTATGCAATACAATTCATAACATACCCCTGTATCAAAACATTGTTTTTGTATACTTTGGATATACATAATGTTTATTTATCAATCATACACAATAAAGCTGAAAGAAAGACCCTTGGTGCAATGGCATTGCTGGGATGATGAGCTAGCATCAGCAATATGTAGGCATAATATTCTCACTATGTAAGAAAGATAAACTGCTATGCATTTGTGGAGATTGTTTTGTATGGTAACCATACATATCCTTAATTCATATAGTGCCATAAAATTTTATTAGTACTACCCAATAAATAATCTTTCAAATCATTCTTTAATAAAAGTGTCATGTCTGCCACTTATCATTCTCCCACTGCAGTGACCAAATGCATGTGCTCACTAATTTTTGCTAGAGCCAGTCAGTAGACCTTTAATAACTGTTTGTTAAATGGAACTGAATTACATTTTCATAACACCCATTTATGTTTTCTTGCTACATCAATTCTCTTCTCCTTCCAATAATCTTGAGGTCAATGGATTTATTTTTCTGGAGCATAATTTTCATCATAACTTTTTCCTGTTCATAAACGTTAAATGGCTCCCCTGTGCCTACAGAAATACAAATTCTCTTCTCTATTATCTGAATTCATTAAAACTCTAGCCTTACCACACTCAGTTGTACATATCTTTGGATGTCATATCTCTAGGTGCATCCAACTGCAGACCAAAACTGTTTCAAAGAAAAAAAAAACTATATGTGAGCATACACATGCCTTTTCTATTCTGCCTCATTATTCCATAAACAATATTGTAAAGTATTTACATGACATTTACCATGTGTGGTGTAGTATACATGATTTAGAGATTATGTAAAACACACAGTAATATGTGCCTAAGCACTAAACAAATATCATCACATATTATATAGGGATTTGGGCATCCACGGATGTGGATAACATTAGTTCTTGCAACCAATCTCCCATTGATATCACTATAAGACTATTTCTCTCAGACCTAATTTAATACCACTCACTTTGGGCCAAACAAATAGGGCTTTGGTCTATTTTCCTTATATATATAAAACCAATTTTAGAGAGTCAGGGCTATTTTCTACACGGGAAAGCACACTCCTTTCTCTCTATTAGTGACCTGGTTTTCTTTTTAGCTCTGACTCCACAGTTCATCTTTTCTGAAACAGCAGTATCATCCCCAATTCTACCACCTCTACTAAAGTTAAATCAATCTTCTGTTCATAACTGTAGAGCAATAATTTACTTATAATTTTTACTAGCTTTATATACTGTGGCTATTGTAAGTTTCTACCTGCAAGTCTTTTATTATACTCTATGATTATTCCTTCAGGGTAAGCTTTGTGGTTTTATGAAATCTAGCATAGTGTAAAAAACACAGGGATTTGAATGTACATATAGAAGGGTATAAACATTTCACAAGTATAGAACTTGATGAATATTTAGGACTGTGAACCTTATTGGAAAGTTTCTACTTAATGGAAGTAGAAAACTAAGAAGCAGCTGGGGTTCTTCTCATATCCCTTCTGAGAAACAAGCTCATGCCAACTCTAACAACGGCTCTGATTTCTGTCACCATATATCAGGATCATCTGTGTCTGAACTACACATAAATGTTTACATTCATTATGTATTCTTTTGTGTCTGGCTTCTTTTGCTCAGCATATGTTTATGAGCAACCTTATTGTCCCCATATATCAGTTCATTCTGCTTCATGAATATAGTATTACTTTTGTGTGACTATTCCATAATTTTTACTCATGAATATATTTTATCTGTACATGATCCTCATTTTTATTGATAAGTATTTGCCTTTCTTCTGTTTATGTTTTTGGGTTTTTATTTTTCTTTTTTGATACTATTAGCAGCATTTTTAATATTCTAAATCTTTACCTATAAAGATAGAAGAATCATCTGGTTATTTAGGTCTTTAAATGCTTTAGATGGAATATTTTTTATTTCCTAGAAAATACTCATGTGTTCTTTGTTTCACCACTCTTTTCTCGGCTTACTGAACTGTCAAGAAAAAAAATTTGCAAATGCTATCAAATCCAAACTCTAGATATTATCTTGACGGTTCTCCTTTTCTCAGTGTCATTGCCCTGTGTTTGCTGGTGACATCATTCTTACTCCAGGAGCTCCATATCTAGGTTTTATCTATTTTTCATTATAATTTCTGGTTTATAAAATAGAACAATTCATCTTCTAATGATAAATAGTATAGATTTTGATCTCATACTGTAATCAGACTAAACACCAGTCAATTATATAAAGTAATCTCTTTTAGACATCAATACAATAAATGCTGCTGAGCTATGATTCCCAGCAGGAGGGAAACAAATTGGGTGACCCTGTTGAATTTCTAGCTTTCTTCTTGATGACAATTTCTGTCAAAGCAAGGCAGGGAAAGTATTCTAGTCACAAAAAAATTGGGGGTTATTCTCAGAGACTGGCTAGGCAGAAGCATCTGGAATTTGTGGTATTTAACACCTGAGAAGACATCACACAAAGACCTCTGCAGGTCTTGGACTCCTGTAAACCATAAGTAAACAGCAAGCCAACATCAATGTACAGGCGAGGGGCAATTGAGTTATTTTTCTGGGGCCAGCAATAATAAGAAGAGGACATTGGATCTCCTAGACCTGGAGCTATAGGCACTTGTGTGCTACCATGTGGGTGCTGTGAACCAAACCCAGGTTCTCTGTAAGTGCAGCAAATGCTCTTAACCTCTGAGCCATCGCCCCACTACCACATTTTGTGTCTTGCCCTACTTTTATGTATCTTAGTATGCCTGCAAATTTTTGGATGTTAGAAATTATACATTAAAAATCTATTTGCTGGGCTAATTTCTCTTCCTCCATCAATGATTGAATTACCTTGGGAGTAAGACTGGAATAGAGAACAGATCCCTGTAATCTATTCAAAACTGTTATGATTTGTGATTGACTTACAGTGTTCATTAGACTCTGCCTCTTTCCATTCATCACCAAAGCTCAGCTGCAGCTCCAAGGGACAGCCAAAGAAGCACCATGAGTGCTTGCTAGTTATACTTTAGGTATTCGTAACAAGTACTAAACTCTAATTACTGTTTTTCAGTGAGGCAGGGGTAGCTGAAGACTTCTGGTACTGAAAGGGTTCTCATGTCTCCTTCTTGGTGTATTGGGGTGATCATGCTGGGATTCATGCATTCAAATAGAAATGTCTGAAAGGTACAGTTCCCTTTTACCAACTCTGATGTCTCTGAGATTCCTGTGCTCATGTTATCCTCATTGTCCCAAGAAAACTACTCACTGCCCTCCTCCATTTCCCCCCCCCTTTGGTTCTCATCATTTACTTTATTTCTCAGACATAATTTTCATAGAACTATTATCTGACGTACACTTTAGGGAAAGATCATGTTTCCTCCTCCTTTGGAGTCTCTGTTCTCTCATTTACCTCTATGGCAAAATGACCTTTTCAATTAGATCTTCTACATTATTATCCAGGTTTTCTATATTTACATTAAGATTTATTTATTTTTAAATGTGTGTTTTCCATTAATGTATATATGTGCACCAACTGCATGCCTGGATCCTGGGGAAAAGAGAAGATATTTTTGAATCTCCTTGAAACTAGAGTTTCTGATTGATCCACTCCATCTTTGCTATACGTGAAAATATGCCTCCATAACACATTTTTTTTTTTTTT
>NC_022016.1:30302667-30314385 GCF_000317375.1 Microtus ochrogaster
CCCGGAAGTGCTGGGATTAAAGGCGTGCGCCACCACCGCCCGGCAACACATTATTTAATATTTAGTTAAAAGAAGGGTTAGGCAATATTTAGTAAATATGAAAACAAACAAGAGAGAAAAATCAGTAAGTATTCCAGCATTATTTGTTACTGTATTTACTTACTTATTTAAACAAAAAAGACCATGGTTAAATGTTGAACCCATTAGTAATCTGGGTTCAACATTTAACCATGATGGGGAAGATACTTTGAGCATCTTTCTAGGCAGATTACTAATGGGTTCAACATTTAACCATGGTCTTTTTTTTCTAGACCTGGATGGAAGTGGGTGGTCCTTGGACTTCCCACAGGTCAGGGAACCCTGATTGCTCTTCGAGCTGATGAGGGAGGGGGACTTGATCGGGGGAGGGGGAGGGAAATGGGAGGCGGTGGCGGGAGGAGGCAGAAATCTTTAATAAATAAATAAAGAAAAAAAAAGAATTACTAATATTAGCTGTGGTAATGGTATTGTGGGTGTATAAGTGATTTCATTTTAAATACACTTTGAAATATTTAAGGGTGAAAAAAAAACAAAGTATCTTCCCATGGTTACTTTCTTTGAGGACTGATGTAGGTAGCTTTTCATTATTGGGATCAGATATTGAGGACAGCTGAGAAGGGACAAAGGTAAGGGATTGAGGAACATATGTTATGTATGTGTGTATATGCATATATACATAATACACACACACACATCTTTAGAGCAGCAGTTCCCAACCTGTGGGTCTCAACACCTTAGGGGGTCAAAGGACCCTTTCACTGATGTTGCCTAAGACAAGGAAAACACAGATACTTCCATTATGATTCAAAGCACTATTAAATCACAGTTACGAAGTAGCAACAAAAATAATTTTATGGTTAGGTATTCCACAGCATGAGGAACTATATTAAAGAGTTGCAGTGTTAGGAAGATTGAGAACCACTGCTTTATAGAAGCACTCCCACGGACTGACTTCTTCTAGCTAAGCCTTTCTAGAAAAGGCCATTCAGTCATCATCTTATCAATGGATTATCTAATATTAAAGTTACTCTCCTAACGATCTAACCCCTTCTCCATAGCACTACGCTACTAACACTGCTTCCTAGAAACCTGAGCCTTTTCAGGGAACATTACATCTCCAAAGCATACCTGGGGATTCTAGCAGCTAAAAAAAGGGGAAGACACAACTGAGACCAGGGCATGTATGAAGCACGCTGCTCATATTTTCTATTTCTAACCATTTGATCATGGAGGATTTGATACTAGTTAAATTATTGTAAGAAAACAGGGATACACTGGAACTCTTTCTAATCAACATTTTACTTTTATAAAAAGACAATAAGAATTTTATCCAAAAGTTACTGAGTATGAATTCTTAAAGGCATCTAGTATCTGGCTGTTTTAGATATAAAACAGCATTTTATGCTGAATAAATAAAAGATTTATGTATTAACATGTGCATTTCATTATAATACCGTGTGTGCTCACGGTATTAAATTTTAATTCATGTTAATAAAATGGGTTAAGAACTTGGCATTTCTTTTATAACGAATGAGAAAACAGGCAATCCTTGGGGAATATAACCCAATATTCTAGTTTTCCTCCAATTTAAATTTGGAAAACCTAACGGTTTAATATTCAGAGATAAATGATGCAATGCATAGAATTTCCTGTGAAAGCAGAGTCATTATGATGTTCTGATGTGTACCTGAGACACAGGAACTATCAGCTTCTGATATCAGAGTGTTAAAACTATCCTGCTATTTTAATTTGCAATTGAGAATTAAGGATCACTCCGGAAATGTGACTATGGCCTTTGACTTGGAACTCAGTGTAAAGAAAAATAAAACCAGTGTTTCTCAACTCCTGTGGGACATGTGGTGCAGTGGATGAGCAGTGGTGAAAACTAGAGGAAAGAATTTATAGGCACTGAGGGCTGTGATCAGCACGATAGGCTACCTCATTCTGCCAGTTGATTCTGATGAAATTTAGTCTCCCCACCTCCGACAGACACTGGGAAATAAGAGTGCTACCTTCTTTAATTACACCTATATAAAAATGGCCAGGTATATGGCAGAAGATTGACAACTCAAAAAAAGTACAAAAGACTATAATCAAAAAATTGTCAAATGTAAATACTCTAAGAAAAACGAGGCCAGGGTCCCAGAGTCAACAGGAAACCTGTTTAAAAGGCAGGAAAGCAGAGGCCTTGTGGAAGCCCTACACCCACTCTAGAGAACAAGAAAATACTGCATAGAAAAGGCCAGCCCTGAAAACTTACACACTAGTAACATCATATAGACTGAGCAGGCTATACATAGGAATATATATATATATAATTTATATACATATATGCATGCAACAACAATTTAATGAACAAAGAAGCAATGAATCTAAAACAGAGCAAGGAGGGTCTTGGATCGAGGAAATAGAAGGGAAAAATGATGTAATTATATTATAATCTCAAAAATAAGAGAAAAAAAGTTAAAAATGTGATGGAGGAAGGTCATTGGTTAAAAAAATAAAGAAACTGCTTGGCTGGCCCTCATAGGTTAAAACATAGGTGGGAGGAGAAAACAGAAGAGAATGCTGGGAGGAAGAGGAAGTGAGCTCAGAGGCCATGCTCCCCTCTCCCAGGCAGACATGATGAACCAAGCAGCCAGGTCAGACATGCTGAATCTTTCCCTGTAAGACCGGTGCTACACAGTTTATTAGAGATGGGTTGATTGGGATATCATAATTAGCCAGTAAGGGCTAGAGCTAGTGGGCCAAGCAGTGTTTAAATGAATACAGTTTGTATGTTGTTATTTCAGTTGTAAAGCTAGCCGTGTGGGAGCCGAGCTGGACGAAAAGCAGGCCCGCAGCTCCCACAACAAAAATGTAACTGCCTGGTCACCTACAGGGAAATAGAAGGTTTCAGTCTGGGTCCAAAGAGGCAAGGAGGGCTCCCTGTAGTATCCTTTTCCTCTCGGGTCCTTGTGCAGCTTTAGGTGTCCTCACTCCGTCACTGTTAGGGAAATCTCCTGGCACGTTGCTGTCATTCTGTTCATTCAGTGCATATTAATAGCTATTTCTAACTCCAAACAGTTCAAAGGACCACTTAATGGAGGGGAATGTACATTCTCTGAATTTACAAGATAGCTCCAAGAAAATGGAAGGGATTGAATTTTTATGTTATTTACTTTATAATTTTGTCATCAGAGTGGTTATGTCTGTGTCAGAGGAGCTTCGGCTGTGCCAGTTTCTCACAATTACGCTAATAAAGATAGAGGCTACCCTTCCTCAGGGGAGCATGGCAACTCTCAAAGAATTTGGTTATCTGTTCTTTAGATTATAGACAATCTTTGGAGTTTGCTATCTTCTTTATTTTAAGCTGATGAACACTGAAATTACTCTGACCTTAGCTAAAAGACAGAGAAAAGATGTTTGTTTACCTTAAACATAAGAAAATACAGTTTTAGGGATACTAGGTAACCTCCACAAGACTTTTTGTTAGTAATATTCTTATTCTTTATGAATACAGAATTAATTCCTTATTTGCCAATCCCAGTATTTGCTCCAAACCCTACCTTCTACTGATCAGCTCCTCCTCCCTCAACTGTCTCTTTTCTTTCCTGTATGCTCTCCTTCCCTCCACACCAACCAACTTCCTTCTGCCTGTGAGTCTTCCCATTTGTTTTTTCCCGAATTCAACTTTTTCTGAGCTGTCTTTTCTTTTTTTCAGCTGTCTTTCAGACTTGACTAAAATCAGTGTTCTGAGAGGTACAATATGGCTAACAACTTCATACTTGCAATAATGCAATATAGGCAACTCTCTAGAGGAAAAGACACATTGTTAGTATTCATAGTAATTAAAAAGGAATGGAGTAAGGTTATTTTTCAACAGTAAAATATCTTTTAATTGTTTCTGTTGTTATAGACATAAATTAGTATATAGTTGTAATATATCAAGTTTTTTTTTTATTTGATAGCCTATAGTATCTGGAGAGGCATTGTCCAAATGGAATGACTACATTTAAGTCCCTTTTATTTATTTATACATATATTATTGGAGGATTCTATAATAGCAGGTTTTCCATATGGCCTTTTTAAGGTCTTTATACCAATGCTTATATCTTCTCTTCCCTTTTCCCACTCCATCAGCCTTTCTTTTTCCATTCTCCAGCTTTTTCCTTTATAGACACTACATTCTAATTCCGTACCTTGAAATCCCTGCTAATAGTTCCTTGCTAGTATTCTGTCTACTATGGGTTTTCTAATAAAAGTACACATATCTAAAGATTCAAAAGGATACCCACATAAGGGAACATGAGGCGTTTATTTTTCTGAGTATATATAACATCACTAGGGATGGTTATTTCTAGCCATATTCAGTTTACTAACAAATTTCCTAACTTCATTTTCATAGCTAAACAATATTTCATTGTGCATTGAATCACATTTTCTTTGTACATTCATTCATTGATGGACATCTAGTTTGCTTCCATTTCCTGGTAGGTATTATTACAGCATCAATGTACATTGATTAGCAAGTACTTTCATAGAGGTATGTGGAGTCCATTGGGAATACATCCAGGAATGGTATACCTAGAACACATGGTAGACTTATTTTTACTTTGGAGAAATGTGCACACTGGTTTCCACAGTGGCTGTACTAGTTACCAACTCTTATCAACAGTATTTTCATTTCCCTACATCTTACATTTGTTATGTTTTGTTTGTTTGATTATCGATCATTCTATGGTTAGATGAAATTACAAAGTAGTTTAACTTGTACTACCATAACAGCTAAGGATAGTGAGTGTCCAGGGGGAAAGAAAGAAGCTAAAATGAAAAAACCAGTGCATTTGCTACAAGATTCTGTCTACTAATAACATCAGAAGCTACAACCACAATGTCTCACCAACATGTCTGCCTAAACTTGAGATAAGCAAGGTAAAGAATTATAGTCATGTTAACGTGAACTTTGCAAAATCCATGAAGTCTCAACTCTACACGAAGAACTGTAGGCAACTGAGGAAAACTGGGAAAAGGAGAGGGGGTTCTCCCCAAGGAAAAGCACATCAGTTGGCTGTCCAGTGCTAAACAGCCCTAAAAACATACATACAAATAACACTGTGTAGACTGAGTGTATTGTATTTAGGGAAAAATATATATGTATGCATGCAACAAAAGTTAATAAAAAAAGGAGCCATAAATTTCAAAAGAGCAATAAGGGGAATGTGGGAAAGTTGAGAAGGAAGACAAGAAGAGAAGAAATATTTAATTAAATGACAATCTTAAACATTTTTCTGAAATAATCATAAAATTGTATTACTGGCCATTTGTATTTATTCATAAAAGAATTCTCTGTTTATTTCTATATTCCAATTCATAATTGAACTATTTTTCTGAGCGCCTAATCTTTATAGTTTTTGTGTATTCTGGATATCAATTTCTGTCAGATGTCTGGATAGCAGATATTTTTTTCTGATTCTGTAGCCTGTCTCTTTACTCCAATGATAGCATTTCTTTACCATAAAGAATTTGGCTTCAGTACGTTCCATTTCCGATTCCTGGTCTTAATGCCTGTGTTACGATGTCCAGGTCAAAATATCCTTTCCTGTATCTGTAAGTTGAATCATATTCTCTATTTCTCCTCTATTAGATTCAGTAAATCAAGAATTATCTTGAGTTCCTTGATCCACCTGAAATTGAGTTTTGTCAAGGTGAGGCCAAGCTTGAGATCCAGTTTGAACAAAACCTTTTGTTGAAAATGCTTTCTTTTCTCTGGAGTGTATTTTGATCTCTTTGTCAAGAATCACATGGCTAATGGAACATCTGCTTGTATATAAATCTGCAATTTTAATCCATTGATCAATGTGTATGTCTTTATGCCAGTATCATGCCGTTTATAACTATGTCTCTGTAGTATGACTAGAAATCATGGGCAATGATGCCTCCATCTGTTCTTTTGTTATTCAGGATCGTGTGATCCTGTGTTTCATATAAATTTTGAAATTACCATTTGAATGAATGATTGCATTGGAATTTTGATGGGTCTTGCTTTGAATCTGTATATTGCTTTGGGTAGGATGACTATTTCCACACTATTAATCTTACAAACCCATAAGCATGGGAGGGTTCTCCATCTTCTGGTATATACTTTCATTTCTATCCTAAGTGTCTTGTTGTTTTTATTGTATATGTCTTTTACTTACTTGATTGTATTTACTACAACACATATGTATGTGTGTTACATTTAATAAAACTATCTCCGTGGACTTCTTCTATACTGATGGATGACTTTTTGATGTGGTCTTGAACTCAGTTTGCAAGAACTTTAGTGAGAATATTTTGGTCTGTGTTCATCAGAGAGATTACCTATAATTTTCTTATGGGTTGCCACTTTATCTGGTCTTGGTATCAAGGTAGCATCACAAAAGTAATTTAGAATGAGAATTGTTTCTTCATTTTGTATTTTATGGAATAATTTGAAGAGTATTGGCATTAGTTCTTTGAGGGTCTGGTAGAATCTGGCTTTTATATTTTAGCTGGGAGATATTTAATTACTGCTTCTACCTCACTGGTAATAATCAGTGTTTATTTACTTCATCTTGGTTGAATTTCAGCACATGAGATATACTTAGTTTTTTCATTTTGCTTATATTTTCTACTTTAATGGAATATAAATTTTAAGTTTGTCCATATGATTCTCTGAATTTCCTCAGCATTATTATCAACATAACATCTCAAACCTTATTACTTTGTGTGATATTATTTTGGATAATTTGATGAATGGTTTGTTGTTCTGTAAATCTTTTTAAATAACCAAAATTTTATTTCATTTAATTTTTTATTGTTTTTTCAAACTTTAATTAATTTATTTTTGTTCTAATTTTGATTATCTCTTTCAATCTACTATTTTTGTGATTTGCTTGTTCCTGTTTTCTAAAACTTCCATAAGCACTTTTAAGAAATTAATTTGAGATCTCTCAATTTTTTTTATTTTATTTTATTTTTTTTTGTAGGCACTTTGCTCTGTAAACCTTGCTCTTAGGACCGCTTCATGTGTCAAAAGATTTTGGTGTGCTTGTCCATGTTTCATCTTAATTCACTTTCAGGAATTCCTTAAATTTTTGCTTGGTTTCTTCCTTGACCTAATTATCATTGCAAATTGTTGTCAGGTTACCAAGAGTTAGTACAGTTTCTGTAGTTTCATTGGTTGTGATCAAATAGAATCATAATGTTATTTCAATTTTCTTATTTTGTTGAATTTTGCTTTGTGTTCTGATATGTGATCAGTTTTGGAGAAAGTTCATAGGTGGTAAAGAGGAATACGTACTTTTTAGTGTTTGGGTGGAACGTTTTGTAGATATCTGTTAGGTCCATTGGATTGAGTAAGTCATTTAACATGAATGCTTTTCTGATCAGTTTATTGTTGTTGTTGTTTTGTTTTGTAAATTGTCGTTCTATTGGTGATAATGGAATATGTAAGTTATTTCATATCATTATCTTTAGGTTAATCTGTGGTTTTTAGATCTTAAAGTATTTCTCTTAAGAAATTGAAAGCACCCATGTTTGCTTCATCTAATTGTAATATATTCTTAATGACTCGGAAGTCATCTTCCTTGTTTCTTCTGACTAGCTTTGGTTTGAAGTCTAATTTTTTGGCTATTAAAAGGTTTATGTCTGTTTATTTCTTGGGTCCAGTTGGCTAATTTGACTGAAGGTGTTTTTGTTTATCTTTTCAAATAACAAATTCTTCATTT
Source organism: Microtus ochrogaster (assembly GCF_000317375.1). Lineage (NCBI taxonomy): Eukaryota > Metazoa > Chordata > Mammalia > Rodentia > Cricetidae > Microtus > Microtus ochrogaster. Next base: position 30,310,437 of record NC_022016.1, read on the forward strand.
GATAGATTCTTTGTATTACTTTTCTGCTTATTTCCATGTAATTAACTTCTGTTCTGGTTTTGATTGTTTCTTATTGTATATTGCCTTTGGGTTTGATTTGTTATTATTTCCCCCCAAAGAGGTACATTGTTTATGTATTTCTTTGTTTGTTTGTTTGTTGTAGATATTTCTATTATTTTAAATATAGACATTTAGAACTATATGTTTTTTTCCTTAGGTTTGATTTCATTGTATCCCACAGAATTCTGGTACATTATGTATTTATTTTGTTTTAATTCCAATAATTCTTTGAAACTTTATTTCTCAATCTCTTCAATGATACCCTAATCATTCCTTGGTGTTTTGTTTAACTTCTCACAAGTGTGTTTATTTTCTGAATTCACCTTCTTTTATGCTTAGTTGAATTTAAGCTTCATTTTATATGACTTATTCTCACTGACAACAGTTTTTGGTGAACGTGGAAATTTTAGAGAGAAATAGACTATCATTTTCAGGGAGGAGGTATGGAGGAACAGTCAGGGGAGGGTCCCACTGTCTCCTCGACCCTCCTAGACACTTAGAAATGGGCTGTTGGTTGTGTTTTTTGACCCATGTCCTGGATTCCCAAGGGTAGGTAGCTCAGAGCATTTCCAAGGTGTGAGGGAAACAGGCTTCTTATTGCTTGTGCCATGAAGATAATCAGAGAATCTTCAGAGACTTCTGGGGATGGGTGAGCAGAGCCTCGGGGCATGCGGGAGTCTTAATAGGCTCAGCAATACAGAATGCCTAGGCAGTCACATGGGCATCTGGCCATCTTCCAACAGTCCCGGGAAGAAGTGAGTAGAGGTACTGAGGAGGCAGAAGGCCTCTAATTGACTTCAACTTCAGAAACTGGTTTGATACCTGCAGAGGGCCCTAAGGCAAAGTGGTTGGAGCCACAGAGGAAGTAGGTGTTTTACTATATCCAGACTTGAGGAGCAGTTAGGTATCTGCAGAAGAGTGCTTTGATGGAATGGACCCAGTTACAAAGTCAAGATTTTCCTACTTGATTCAGCCAATTGGACAGACCACTTGCCAGAAGAAGGTCTCGGATGGCAGACTTTTAGGCCCTTTCAATGTATTGTAGGTTAAAGTATGAAGCATACTAGAGCACCATAGGGAGTGTTTTTCTGAGCTTCTGCAATGGCAACAGAGCATGAGAAATCATGTAAGTCACCATGGAGCAGTCTAGATAGAGTCTGGGTTCATTCATATTTCTGAGGAACTAACTCTAAGGGAAGCAGAAATACATGTACTATTTGAAACACCCTGACATTAAAATTAAAGTCAAATTCATGTGCAGCAAGTTGGGAGAGTATATTATCACAATTTTCCACAAGCTTTTCTCTGTTTAGTAAACAAAGATAACTAAGGTGGACAAAAGGAACAGAAAACAGAGGGAGAAATATGACATAGAAATAGCAACCAAGGTTTCCAGCTGCCAGAGCTGCTCTTTTATTTCAATCCCAGAAAACAGCTCTGGGCATTTTTTACTTGATGAACTGGAAAAGTTCCACACATAAAGGCCATCAACCCTGACATAACACTGTACGAGAATGAATACATCTTTGTGACGAGAGGCTAATCTTGTGCAAACACATTGCAGGGTGTTTCAGGTCCTTTAATGACCCCTAGCCTCTCTCTTACAACATATTGTTAATGGAGAGAATATGTGTGTTAAACAGTGTACAGATTGAACTGGTGGCTTATTTTCCTTGTTTTCAAAAAATCATTCTGCCCTGTGGCCAGATCATTTCTGAGAAAATACAAAATTAAACTGAATTTCCCTTGGCATCATTAGTGGAGGTTTGAGAAAATTTAAAGAGACTGTTTCCTCCTGAAACTGTTGCCTTCATGCTTCTGTCAGTGACATCCTAGATTGACACAGGTGCCTTCAGCATAGGAATGAGATGAATGCAGACCAGGGGGCAAATTATTTAATCATTGGGTGCTCCTTTATTCCAGAAAGGACAAGCTTGTTCTCAGTGGACAGATAAAGTGAGAAAAGCTGCCAATGTCAAAAGAGAAGACAGAACAGGCTCTGTGTAGCTTCATTCTAGAATAACACTGCTGGATGTATAAATACAGTGCCCATGCTCCCAGCAAGAATGCTGAACAACACCTTAATTCACTGGAAACTGCCTTGACGTCATCTGGCTCTGTCACAGGCATTATTTTATGATGTACTGGTTTTCACCTTACTCGCAATCACAAGGCTCTTTACGCTCCCTTTACTGAATCCCTCGAGTAGCCTTTTACCCAAGACTTGCTATTATGTTACTTACAGTGTTGTTTTATCAAGGACTCTCCGATTTTATTTGACAATGGTTTTTCCAAAGAAAGGACTCAAATAACAACATGTTGATTTTTTTTAAAAAAAAAAAAAAGTAAAGAAAGAAAAGAAAATGAAAAAGTGTTGAGTTTTCAGTTTAGACCGGAAATCTATGCTATCTCCATGGAGAAATAAAATGATTAACCCCACCCAAAGGACATCCTAGGATCCATTATCTAGAATCATTTTACAATCCAGTCTTGGGATAGAAGAAAGATTAAATAAGAGGGTCATATCTGGATGCTTTATGTATGAGAAGAAGTTATAAAGAAAGTAGAGATTGGGGTGGAATGAGCTTAAAACAAAGTGTGCATTGCTCTAGTGTCTACTTGAAATGGATGCTGCAGCTGCTGAGTGTCAATTTGCTAAATTTCTGATATACACTTGTATCAATTCCAGTAAGCCCAAGTGTGTCCTTAAAACCATAAATGCAGATGATATAAAGGTACCAAGAACTCACCATCATGTCTGCAGTAGCTGCAGCTACCACCATGGTATGTCAAAGGATTCAGAGAAGGGTTTAAAGAAGCAGTGTCCCCTTAAGAAATGATGCCATTGTTAATATTAGTGTGTCTATGTTAAGGCAGCATGGGCACCAAAGGAACACACCTACATGCCTCAATGCCATCATTTCAGGAGAGCATTTTCTGAGTTTGTTGGTGCCATCATTCAGACTTGTTTGTAGAAGGGAGTTGGCCATTTATTATCTTTAATGTTAATTCCATGCTGAGCTCCAATAGGGCATTGTGTCTCCTGTTGTGGCTCTGGGTGAAACTGTACATGGTGCCTTATAAACTGAGACCCATTCAAATTGAAGGAAGCAAGGAGGCGACCTATGAACACGGGAAGGCAAATCATTCTGAAGATAACCTCAGACAAAGAAAAATGTTTTTCTTTCAACCAGTGCCAAAAGGAAACTTAGAATGTCATGTATATCCTGTAATCTTAGAACTTGATCCAACTCAGAAACTTCCAGGCTTTGTGAAGATGATCATGTTTTTGAGCACAAAAGCTCAGACATGACTATGGATGGAATGATGAAACATAAATGAAAAGCAAGGAGACAGATAGAAAGTATACTAGGAAACAGCAAATGAATGCTTAGACTAAGAGGAAAAGAATGAAGCCAATTATATCTTTAGATGTCTGCTCTCTCCAGGTGCAATACAAGTTCTTTTTTTAAAAATTCATTTTTATTGAGCTCTACATTTTTCTCTGCTCCCCTCCCTGCCTCTCCTCTCCCCTTCAGCTCTCCCCCAAGGTCCCCATGCTCCCAATTTACTCAGGAGATCGTGTCTTTTTCTACTTCCCATGTAGATTAGATCTATGTGTGTCTCTACATACTCTCAGAGACCATGATTCTGATTAGTTTGAAGGCTTTGCCCAAGGGCAATAAGACTCAGGTCTTTCCATTGTTTATATTCCTCACATGAGGGGCATCTTTAGAAAGTATTTAAAGGTTTTCAGAAAGAATGCAACAACAGTGATGCATGGGTAGTGCTGAGAATCCATGGGTACATGCTCGCTCATCGTTTTTTTTTTGGTATACACTGCTGTACTCAGAATCCATAATGTTTATTTGTCATTTTTCTTACTTGA
>NC_022016.1:30321921-30325781 GCF_000317375.1 Microtus ochrogaster
GCTTGACCTTCTTATTTGTTTCAACCAATTTTTCAATCTGTAAAAATACCTCAGACAGTGTATGGAATGGGAAGCCTTTTCCTTATATTGCTATCTTCCATCCAGAAATCAAGAGTAAACTCTCTAATGGGAAGGTAAGGTGAGCTACACACATGCATTATTTAAGTAATACAGTGTTTTTCAGTAGCTGATACGTTTAATCAATATAGAATGGATAATTTAATTTAAATTCTTTAGCTTAAGCATGTATGTGTATATATTCTATGTCAATATGTTAATATAGAAATATTACTATAGAATAAGTATTTTATATTTAGTAAATTTTATTTAAGGCTTATTTCTTGTGCTTGATAGTTATATGTAACTTATAGGTACCATATTGAATAGGAAAGACCTAAAATTCCTTCTCCTCTATCTTAAGTTAAATGTATATTATTGCCCCAGACTCTTAGAGCACAAAAGAGCCCATAATCCTGCTAGGTAGTAAGAGGCGCACAATGTCTGCTAGAGCCTCTCATCATTTTTCAAGGTGCACATATAATAATGCCTAAAGACAAAGTCATATATGTTCTCTGAAAACATATCTTTTACATACATCAAAAACCACAAATAACACAGGTATGTCTCTGCCATGTCATGTGTAGTTCTAGAGAGAAGACTTGTGGGCCTAGAAAGATGCTTCAGTCATTATTGAATAGGCTCACAACCAAAACCATGGACTTGGGGAAAACTTCTTTTCAATGTAATTAATTTTCTATACCCTGGTAAAGCAAAGAGGTTATATATGTACCCTTTGGTGATTTACCTCTTGGTGTCCATAATTTTTGGTATCACTCCCACATTGTACCAGGGCTGGTCTTTGTAGTTGATGCAATAAAGGTCTAGTGACAATTAGTCAATTCAGAAACAAGATGACAAAGGAACTTTCTACTGCTGCACGAATTCCTACAGCCAGTAGACTTTAAGTTACCTGCCCACTTAGTCGTGGCCTCTTATACTATATATGCCAATGTAAAGCACATGTCTGGCCTCTCGGCTGCAGGATTCTGTTGTAATAGGAGTGGCGGGGCTGCATCCCCAGCACCCCGGCCACCTGCTAGCTTATGCCTTGAAATAATTACACGGAAACTGTATTCATTTAAACACTGCTTGGCCCATTATATCTGGCCTCTTCTCAGCTAACTCTTGTACCTGGACTAGCCCATTTCTAATCATGTGTGTAGCACCCCAAGGTGTGCTTACTGGGAAGATTCTAGCCTACGTCCATCCTGGGTCGGAGCTGAATCGTGTATGCCCGGGAGAGGGGAGCATGGCATCTCTGCTCCAGAGAGCAGAGCTGTCGAGTCTGAGCTCACTTCCTCTTCCTCCCAGCATTCTGTTCTGTTTACTCCACCCACCTATGTTTTAACCTATGAGGCCAAGCAGTTTCTTTATTAATTAACCAATGACCTTCCTCCATCAGGATTCGGTTGCTGTTCCCCGTTCTAGCAGAAGACTGTAATCTGTTAGTCTACCCTTACATAAATGACCCTCTATTATACTCAATTCTGAGCTAGTGTGGGATTTCTTTTAAGTGTCCGTCTTCATTCTGCCACGTCCCTCATAGTTCTTTCCATGGGGACTTGTTGTCATGTTGAAAAAGGAGTCAATAAAAAAAGCCAGGTGATGTGCATATTCCTGCCTCATGAGGAAGCCTAGATGACTTTCTCTGGTCTGTTCAAGTCTCACCAGATGACAGATCCTACTGGCAGCTTAAATGCAACCTCAAGGGACCCTGTTCTGGAACCATCTGCTCCCGGACTCAGAACTTGTTAGGTCATTAATGCCAGTTATTTGAAGCAACTACGGTTTTGCATAATGTGTTACAATAAATAGCTGATGCAAGATCCAAGAAATTAATTTTGATTGTAGATAAATGGAGCAAGAATATTTCTATGGTTACAACCCAAATTTGTTTGTGTTGACAGACTGAAAGCAATGGATGTAAGCATGAAGTTGGATGATAAGACTATGCCATCCAGGGACCCCAGTAGAAAATAACTAACTCAGGGAGCAGGAGCGGATATTACAGAATATCCTTAAATATTGAGAAAAACACCCCAGACTAGACTGTTTGTCTGAGGTCTCCTAAAGTATGGTTATGCCCAACCCAATGGAATTTCATCTCATTTCAAAAAATGATTTTCCTGGGATCTGTATTTCAACAATGTTAGCTACATCCTAAGCACTGTTCAGTACATTCTTTAAAAAGCCATGGCATTGGGTCTAGGATACAAAATGTTTGATAGAAGCTTCATTAATCTTATTAAATAACATGTCTTTGTCATGCATTGATTAGACATACAAATCATTTATCCCCATTAGGAATTGCAAAGGAATCTAAAGTCACTCAAAGCGCAGTCTTTTCTTGCCTATGGTTGTCAAGGTAACGAACATCTTACAATTCTGAGCAAACAGACATCTTGGCAGAAGATTTTTGAAGCCACTATAGGTATTAGTCAGCCACCCCCTGCCTCTCTCTTTGTAGAAGAGTTTCCAGGGGCAACCTCAGGAGAGCTAATCAAGATAGTAAATTTACTCACAGACAACCACAATGCCAACACTCTGTAGCAAGTTGGGATAAGTATATAAGGTATTCTTTCACTTTTTATTTAAAAGATTTGTTTCATTTTACATACTGACCACAGTTCCCCCTCCCTCCCCTCCTCCTGCTCTCCCCCCATCCATCTTTCACCTAACCAATCCCCGTCTTCTCCTCAGAAAGAGTAAGGCTTTATATAGGGAGACAACAAAATCTGGCATATCAAGTTGAGGCAGGATCAAGCCCCTCCCACCTGCATTAAGGTTGAGCATGACATCCCACCATAGGGAATGGGCTCTAAAAAGCCTGGTCCCAGGAGCAAAGAGCTCAAGATCATGATGGGGAAACATGCAGAGACAGCTGACTGGAGTTAATGGGAGCTCACTGATTCTGGACTGACAGCAAGGGAACCTGCATAGGACTGAATTAGGCTCTTTGAATGTAGGTGACAGTTCTGTGGCTTGGGCAGTCTGAGGATATTCTTCTAGTCCCATCAATTAAGCCCTAGAGCACCGAATGGGAGCCCCCTCTAGTGTTAGTGCTCACTATAGCACCTGTATCCAGGACAATGCCTGAAAAGAAATGATGGAACTTAAGATGCAAATTACACTCTGCCTTTATATGCAGCACGGTCATAGTTATGCATGGCATCATTTAACTGCATAGAATGAGAACAGAAACTTTAAGTGTTAGATTATGCTTCAAAATTACCTCCTTTTTTTTTTTTAAAGAAGAGGGAATTGAACATCAGTGTAAGACAGCTTTAAATCAACTGAAGAAAAGCAACTTCAACAGGTAGCAATGGAAATGCTTATGTGATACACTTTTTAAAAATTCCAGATGTATTCAGGGAGGGACCATAGAACCCAGTTTCTACAGAATTTGAAGCTAATACACATTCTTTAGTTTCATCAAATCAACAAACAAATAAATTTTCTTGGGAGAATTAATTAATAAGGTACAAAGGGAGTTCAGATTTCTCTTTTCTATAAAACTAGCCAGTTTAATACTTTAATGTGATTTTGGTTTAATTCATAACCAAAACCCATAGGGACCTGAGGAAATGGCTTAGTGGGTAAAAGTGCTTGCCCTGCAAGTGTGGTAACTGAGTTTGGATTCCCAGAATTAAAAGCAAATGCTGTATTTCTGTTTACAAGTGTCCATATTTCCGGCATGCCCTTACCAGCATATGGGAAGTAGATATAAAAGAAACCTCCAGAAACTTGTAGGCCATCTGGTTTGACTTAAACAAGTGGAGCAGAATTCTTACCTCAAACAA
>NC_022016.1:30325991-30327543 GCF_000317375.1 Microtus ochrogaster
TGAGGAGTATGCAAATTTGCTTTGAGTTTAAACATTCTATTATGGATTACCCATGCTGTCGCTTTGCATAGCCATCTTTAGCCTAAGTGATGCTGGAAATAATACAACCTTCCCAAAGAGGCTCTGTGCCTTAATACAGGTTTGCAAAGAAGACACATAGAAAAGCTCTCAAATTTCTTCACTGAAGAAAAAGGTTAATGTGGTTCCAGACAGAGGGCAATGCACTGATCAGCATGACTTCAAACAAGACTGCAGGTCTTGTCACAGTGTTTACAGTATGTCTCAGAATGATCAAAACAGTGCTGATTTTACTCTGGTCTTTTTTGTTCATTAAGGAAGATTTTCTATTTAAAAAATTCTTCTGGAAAACAGTAATTGTTGGTAAATTATTTCATGTTTAGCTTCATCATATACACTTAACTTAATGGAACTTAAGGGCTTTTCATTTTAAATATCATTTCACACATTAATTTTATAGAGTTCATATGGAAATAAAGGATTATGGATCAATTTGAATGGCTTGGTGGCAAAAGCACTTGACAACAAGCCTGAGGAACTGATCCCAAGACTTGCATGGTGGAAAGAAAAAAATGACCTACTGAAAGTTGTTTTCTGACCTCCACATGAATACTGTGGGCCAACCCATCTGCTGCATGCACATGCAGACAATATCCACAACTAAGTTTTCAAAAGAAAATGAAGAACTTGAAAGACAAACTATGATTTCAATGAGCAGGAAATAAAACTTAATAGAAATGGAAAGACATGAGAGAGGGAAGGCATATTCTATAAGCTAAAATGGCCAGCCAAAGAAATATACCCTGACCTTGAGAACAGAGCCAATTCCCTGGCCCTTAAACCAAAGAAACATATGCTGCCCCTGACCAACTGCGCACATAGATAACCAATCCCTGAACATGAAAACCAACCAATCCCTGAACATGAACCCAACCAATCCCTGAGCTCGAAATTCAGCCAATCTCTGAATTTGTCCAAACTCAGAGATTGAAATCTGGCCAATTCCCACCCTGAAAATCTTCACCCTGAAAAAACTGCACCTTAAGAAACCCTATAATAGTCCTCTACCTTTTGAGTTTGGAGCTGCCATTAACACCCTGGCAGAAGCAGCCACTCTCCTGGATATCCCCCTCCCAATGAATCCCTTGAATTCTTTCACAGGAGCAGAGCAAAGCAGAGTTGTAACAACTTTTTCCAGAGCAGAGCAGAGCAAGCTGTAATGGCTCTCCCCAGAAAGGATCAGAACTGCTACATCTCTACCAGGAAACCTGTAGGTATTGTCTGGCATCCAATGGCCAGGATACCTTTCCCTCCAGAGCTGTAACACTTACATGTTCATTTTTAGGAAAGAAAGACCAATGTAAGTGGAACTGGAATGCCATTACTTCTCACCTCACAGGGAACAGTCAATTGAACAAAGTCTCAGAAATTCACCTTGAGAGATATCTATGAAAGAATATCTATGTCTTTCTAAATAGTATTGTTTAATCCTGCCTCTGCTTTCCTAATCATTCTCTCATTCTCTCATTCTCTC
>NC_022016.1:30327643-30340293 GCF_000317375.1 Microtus ochrogaster
CTTTCTCTATCTCTCTCTCTTTCTCTCTCTCTCTCTCTCTCTCTCTCTCTCTCTCTCTCTCTCTCTCTCTCTCTCTCTGTACATTTTCTAGTTTCTGTCTATGAACCCAAAATATAAATATATAGACCCAACTTTCTTAGACAGATACCCTATACACATATATGGAGATAAATAACTAATTTCATAGAGTATTTGATGTACTAAAAATCCTGAAAACAAAGAAAATGAAAATAAGGAATCCAAAAGAGGACTAGAAGTCAAACTTTAAAATAAAGAGAGTGGAGCCTGGAGATGTAACTTTGTGGTACAGGTCTGATTTTTGTGACTTGTGTACACAGGTGCCTGCTTCATATACAGTAACCTTAGGAAAGAGGCGATGAGGAGCCAAAATATGGATGATGGAGTTTTGTAAAATACAAAGAATTACCAGAGGAGTGCCAAGGCAGGAGGAGAGAAGGTATGAGGTGTGCTTGAATGTCCTGAAGTAAAATACATTTTGTTAATACCTGTTTGAAATTTTGAGCAGAGTTCCTCCAAACCTTCATTTGATTCTCAGATCTTAGTACTTTTTCATTTTTAAGCTTTGTTAATATATAATTTCTCCAGCAGCTGTTGTAAGCAAGATACTGTTTTACAGTCATTTCTAATTACTTATCACTAAAGTATATGGATTCCCATATCACAGACTCAACTCTTTAAATGAGAGGAGACTCATAAACAGAGCATGCTATTCTTAACCTGGAAGAGGGAACCTTTGTTTTCTGGTGGAACCAAGGGCATTTCAGTTGGAAAAAGAAGTCGTTTCATGTGTTTGTAGTTCAACACATCTGAAAGTCACACTTAATCAAAGACACATTTCCTCCTTCAGGGAGTTTCTCCTTTAGCTACTTAGGCTGAAGCTCATGCCTCTCACTAAGGGACACAATTTTTTTTCAGCACAGTTTTCCACTTAGAATTTATTGTTCCCATTTCAGTCATGTTAGACACTCTAAACTGTAGTAAAAAACTGATTTCTACTCCATATAGCATGGAGTGATTTTTTTCCCTACCAATGAATAACATGTCTTAATTTCAAAAAGCAGAAAAATAAATCTAATATAACTCTCCCTGTATTTGTCTTTTAATGATCCTTTTAAACTGCTTCTGTCATAACCACTCTTTGGTAGTCTATAACTTATGGTTTATATTTGTAGCATTAATAACAATTAATATTTCAACATACCTTACATCATATGAAGACAAAGGAAGAAAATTATTGACATACAAAATATTCATATAATGGAAGCAAAGCAACAAAACTCTCCTCACCCATTATAAGTCCTGTTTCTGCAAATATTAGCAGTGCCTAGTCTATTCATCACATTTTCTCTGCCCTGAATTGGCATTCAGTTAACTAAGTACTAAAGTAACTAAGATTCTTTACTTAAATTTGTGAGCTATTTGTGTATCTGTATATGTGTGTGTGCAAGTTTACAGATATACAATAGCATGTCTCTATACAAGCATACGAAGGCTAGAGGTTGGCATAGAGTGTCTTGCTCAGTTGTTGTAGGGTCTCCCATTTAAATACAGAACTCAATTTAGCTAGTCTAGCTGGCTACCTTGCTCTAGGGATCCCTGTCTCCATTTTTCGAAGGGCTGAGATTGTAGACAGGCTGCCACACCTGCCTGACATTTACATAGGTGCTGTAGACCAAAACTCAGTGCAAATGCTTTACTTACTGAGACTAGCCCTGGGTTCTTTACTGTGTATGGTTATCCAAATTATGAGGACTGAAAACATTTGAAGTGTTGCTGATCCTGTCCTCAAATAAATAAAAGTAGTGGAAATCACAATATTATGTTTTAAAGATATCCTGGTCTTCCAGAAAATATCTTCTAGTGTTTCTGAATATTTAGTGACAATTATTCAAGTCACATCAGTCACCTTCTACTTGGTTTAGTAGGGAGAAAACTAAAGTGATTAAAACATACGAGGGATAAATTATAGTCATTTAGTGGAGGTATCATCATTACTAACTACATTTACAAGTGTATCCATAATTTTGAGAAAGGGAAGCAAAGATATTATGAGAGTGAGGAGGAGAGAAAAGGAGAGAGATTTTGTTCTGACTATGGAAGACACAGTACCAAAATTCAGGAAGGAGTTTGGGGAGCACAGCTCATCGGCTAGTTTGGTCTCCATCTCAGGCTATTATTACAGTATGGCTACTCACTATGTCTATTAGACGACTCTTTCTCTCTAAGATCTCAGATAAACCATGAATAAATTCCTAGTTAGGAGCTGTATCACACTTTGACTGTGAACAGGGCATTCATTAAGCGCTGGCAGTGATCCAGGATAGAAAATGTGAATCCACAAATTGGTTGTGCCTGTCCAGAGGACCAGTTGAAGTTTATAACAGAAGAGTCTGGTGTAGCTGCCTTATTATGGTATGACTGGTTCTTGATCAGGGTTTGCCATTGGTTTCAACTACTAGCAGACTACCAACAGAACTTCAGTGTTGTGGGAAAGCCTGTTCAAAGTTTACTGGTTCCTCTCGTGAATAAAAGCTTAACGTCAGCTACAAGGTACTTCGTTAAAAAAATGTGATAAATAGAGCTCATCATTTCTTAGCATCCACAGACTTTTTATAATGACAACACTGACATAGGATAGACATTTTTGTTCTTTGTCCTTAAGAGGTCCATGACAATGTTTCACCAAATTTTTCTTGGATGAAAAACGTTTTCTTACAAATACTTTTGCCTTGTTTGTTCACCAATGTGACCTAAAACAGGTCTATCCTGTCTTCTTTCCTTCTTTTTCTCCCTTAATCTTCTCTCACTTTTCTCTCTGTCTTTTTGTTTCTCCCGGTCCTCCTATCTCTCTTTCTTTCCTCTAGTTTTCTAAAGTAGACATTTAGAAGCAAAAACTGTATATATTTACAGAGGAAATGTATTTTTACATGTTCATAACTATTGCATGAATAAATCAAACTAAACAACATACCTAGCATACTTTGTAATATATATTCACTTAGCAGGTCCAAGTGCATGCTATTAGTAGCTATCATCAGTATCACGATGTCCAGTAGAAGGTGGGTTGGGATGGGGATGTATCCTTTGAAGGTTAGAGGACAACTAGCGGGAGCTGGCTTAATCTTTCTAGCATGATTCCTAGGGATCAATTTCAGTTCATCAAGCTTATAGTGGAGAGCACTGTTTCTACAATGGGAGAGCATCCCATTGGCCTGAAGCCAAGCATTATTTTTGACCACCATCTCACAAGTTACTTGGTGCCTTCTACTCCATGTGACAAATACTTTATTCTCGGTTTCTATAAATTTATTTTTTTTATATTTCATGTATAAGTTAACCTACCTAGGGTGGCTTTTCGTGCCTGACATACTTTGCTTAGCATAATGTCTCTTGGATTCATCTGTCACCACAAATGACAGTATTTAATTTCCTAAAACTGAAGAGTGCTCCATTGTGGGAGTAAACACACACTCACCTATGAGAAACCTATCACATTTTTTGTGCATCTGTCAGTGAACATTTTGACAATCGCTCATGTTAAAATAAGCACAGGTGTGAAATAACTCTTAATACATTATTTTATTTTCTCTGATTGCATTTTCTTTTCTTTTCTTTTAAATCCGTTTGCTTATATTTTCAGAAGTACAAATACTGGAGCATGTTGAAGTTAATTTTTAGTACCCTCTGGTTTGTTTTCAGGAGTGCCTATATTAGTTTCATTAGTACTGTCATTTGGAAGGTTCTCTTTTCTTCATAGCCTCTTGATGAACTTCTAGATCTGATTTTTATATAATAACCATAGAGTTTCAAAGAGCCTATTAGTTGGTCTTTCTGTGTGTACGTATGGTCAACGCACACACACACACACACACACACACAAATGAACACTTGCACAAGTACACAGAGGCATGCACAATTGATACATTAGTATAAAATATTAAAATATTTCCCTCATATCTTTCCAGATCATTGTTTTTAGGTATGATTCATGTAAAGTAAACAAAATGTTAGTAGATCTTTAAGAAAATGGGCATTTTCTGACAGTGATAACTGGCATTGTTACAAGGTTCAGAGACAACTTCTCCTTCATCGCTTCAGTGGATCTATGAAGATCTGCATTTACTGCCAAAGAAGATTTAGTAGGCTTTACAAATTCAAAGAAACTCATGTTCTTTAAATCTATACAGCATCCAAATGTTGACAGAAGTTTCTGTCCTACCTAGTCCCACAGCCGTTCAGTCCCAAAGAAACACACAGAGGCCTACATTAATTACAGACTGGTTGACCTATTAGCGCAGGCTTCTTATTAACTAATTTTTACATCTTAAATAAGTCCATGATTCTTGTCTGTGTTAGCCATGTGGCTTGGTACCTTTTATCAGTGAGGTATTTTCCTCTTGTTTCTTTTGTGTCTGAGTGATGACTGCAGACTGAGCCTTTTCTCTTCCCAGAATTCTCCTTTTCTGGTTGCCTCACCTATACTTCCTGCCTGGCTCCTGGCCAATCACTATTTTATTAAACCAATACAAGTGACAAACATCTACAGAGTACAAAATCATTGTCCCAGAGCATCCAAACTTATAATCTTATATTTTTTTTTATAAATACAAGACTATATAATTCAACCTCTATCATTACTGGTTGCTTGTTTTATCATATTAGGATTTAATATTCAAAAGCCTAAAGCTTCCATGGTAGATGAAATCAAAGATGTCTATAAGACAGTTAATCTGGCTCTCTACCTCACTAACTGTGCCTCACTGACTTGAAGCCTTTTGGGAAATGTCATAATGAAGTGTGAAGAATGCATCCAATTTCACCATATTCTACCACACTGAAGAAAAGCAAAGAGAAAATACTAGACTTTCATAGCCTATTCTTTCTGGGACACATTAAAATTTCGGCAGCAGCAGATGACAAATGCATGGCTCCATTTTTGATGTTGCCAATCACTGACCACCAGCATCTTATTTTCCCTCTAACAATGCAACAATGTCCTTGACTACCTTAGAAAATATATATCCAATCCTATATTCTCACATCTTTGTTATTGCTGTTTATGTTGTTATGTCTTTGTAACTACTCAATCTATAATGGTAGGTGAGATTTCTAGGAATATAGTGTATGGATTCCATTTTGGATATTTTAATAAAGGACACTGACCTCACACAGCTATAAGAAAGCCAGAAGAAGCCATAGTACAGACAGGAGACCATGGAAGGCTCACTAGTGATGAGTTCTACCTGCCTTTATAAACACAGGAAGACACCTATCATGCTGATTTTCCGTAATATTAAAGTGAAAGTCAGCTTCCACTTAATCCCTACCATGGGGAAACTTTATAAAACTTTATATAGTGGTACACACTGTAGTTACCTGCCACACACAGAGTTTGTGCCAGATAATAGTTGCTCAACAAAAAATGTGATTTGAGTTTTGCACTGACTCCTCAGATTTTAGAAAGGTCTACAATCCTAGGGGAAAAACACTGTCATTCTAAGGAGTAGATGATCAAATAGGTTATAATGATGTATTAACTGATAGACATAAAAGAACACAAAGGCACATTTGCTAAATAATGCATTGTGCTAGATTCTACAATAAGGCAGGCTTAACCTCTTTTTTCTTTATTACAGCTTTCAGGAGCTCCTTTAGAAGAATGGTGAGTGTCTAGGATGATATGCAGCCTGAAAATGAATAATGCATTTCACTGCTTTTCCAGTTAATTCCCTGCCTGTCTATTTTGTGCATGACTAATCAGGCAGTTTCCTCTCTCCATGAAAGTTTGCTTAATAAATTTAGGTGATGTCTTCAAAGCTGGGATATATTTTAAACTTGTTAGTAAAATCTTAAAACAAGCGGGGTAACTTGGTATTCAATAGAAAATTATATTTCTAATAAAAAGAACACCTATAATCGAAGTGGGTGTTAATATTGATTGCTTTTTGAAGAAATATACTAAAGATATTGCATCAAGAACAGTAGATACAAGTAGGAATATGACATGAGGGACTGTGATCTAAGATAAGATTGCATAGCAGCAGCAAGGACAAGAGCCTCTCTTTAGAACCCTTAGTATTAGGAAGTTTCAAAATAGCTTTGGTTATTGTTTCCTTTAACCCATAAATCTATGGTATTTTCAGAAGAGATGAACTCAACTTCCTTATCTTTATTGTAATGTACTCTAGAGATACTTAAAATCAAAACAAAATGAAGTATAAATTACTGTGTCACAAATTATTGGCTACGCCCATCAGCATCTTCAAGGTAGTTTCTTGGAAGATGAAAATAGAACTAGTAATGTGCAAGATCTTAAGTTGACACAGTTGGCATTTAACCAACTCTGCGTTTAAATGGAAATAGTAGAAATGGAAAATTAAGGTAGGCTGAGCAATCAGCTTTCTAGAGAAAAAGATACATGACAAATAAAGTTAGAAAGATGATATTTAGGAGGCCTAATTATAGTGGTGCCACCAGAGCGCAAGGTAGCAAGGACTTAAGATGGGAAATGAAAGTGAGATAATACAGAAGTGAATCTCTATAAGGCGGTATGCCTTTTTAAAAAATATTTATTTATTTATTATGTATACAACATTCTGCCTCAATGTATGCCCGCACACCAGAGCAGGGCACCAGATCTCAGTACAGATGGTTGTGAGCCACCATGTGGTTGCTGGGAATTGAACTCAGGACCTCTGGAAGAGCAGCCAGTACTCTTAACCTCTGAGCCATCTCTCCAGCCCATGCCTTTTTTTTTAACCACTTAAAAGTAATTAAGCATTTGCCAGGTTCTGAGAGTCTCTGTGAACCTTCTTAAAGTTGATCCTTGGGCCAGGTGGATTACGCTCCAGGAATGCTTAATGTCCTTCTCTGTCTAGACACAAGAGTATGTCCTAAAATGTTCTCAATGTGGTACTTTCAAACGATAGAATTATAAAAAGCAGGCAGTACACATACTGACAGGCATCCCAGATTTTATCCTTTAAGCATCCGTAGAAGACAAGCCAGCTGTATGCAATCATATGGCACCGTATTTGGTACTCTACAGGTCAAGTGTAAGTTCACTTTTTCAACTTTCCAGGCTCCACACCTCAGCAAAAGAATATGAGTGCAAAGAAGGCTTCCCAGTCCTCTTTACTGCAACGCTGTATTCTCTACGCCCTGAGATCACTGCAGGACAACTTCAAATCCTAGCCAGGAGGACTCTATTTCCCTTTAAGTTTGGTTCTTGCCGGATTAACATTGAACGCCAGTCTTTCTGGAAAACTAATTTCATTTATTCATTTCAATAAAATATATTGTAACACCTAGTCAATAATAGATCAAATAAAATATTTAAACCTATCATTTTAGTATGTAAACAATATGAAAGGAAACTGTGAGTTTTTACAAGTGTATAAACTATGTAGAAACATTAATAGGCACTTCAAGCTTCTGAAGAAATCTGGACAAATGATCTCCTCAGTTATGTCCAATTCTTATCAACTTCCTGAACTTAAATTATTATCTCTAATGTCTTTCATCTGTGCTGAAAGCACCTGACTTAAACTGTCTGTATAACAAATGAAATAACCCAACGTTACAATAATGACAATAATAATTATAGTAAAAACTGTTCTACAAAGGTATAATGATATTAGTCCCTCTACTCATGTTATCATGTTATTACCTTATTTACTCTAAAGTGTTTTTGCGCAAATACTCATTTGGAATGGATTGAGAAGATTTCAAAATTATTATAAATTTAATAAAATCATAACTGGCATTAAATACAAAATCTATTTTAAGTGCTTTCCTATTATTTGGTAATTTAACCCTACCCAAAGTGCAAATCTATAATGCAATTTTGTTGCTATCATTAATTCTTCATGAATTAGCTGTGACTATCTGCTTTGCTCAGGAAGGCACTTATACATCTAATTAGTGCTAATAGCAAATGCCTTTAAAACGCTCAAATTGAAACAAAAAATATGACAGCAGTTATTCTTATCAGGAGAATGTGTAGAGTCTGAGGAATCTTATTAAGGGAGATTATACAGCAGTCAGTTGAAAGATGCCAAGGAATCTCCCCATTTCTCTGTGTGATTATTTTTCGGTGTACCTATGCAAACCAGCTCCTTCAACATGCCCATATGCTTCTAAATATGGAGGTGCACTGGAACTTTTTAATCCTAAACTAAAGAAATAGTGAGAAAGAGGGTAAGTAAGGGAGGAGATAAAGTAGACCAATACAACTAGTACAGAAAGAAACAAAGAGAAACCAGTCTCTTCTGGGGTCTTGAAGGATAAGTGAGGTCATCTGCTATTGATCCTTTGGAAAACATTTTAGCAATACCTACTTTATTTCCATTTTATGATCAGAAGTGAAAATGACTGAATTAGAAGCTCTGTCCCTACTCTTGAGGAATTTCCACTTTACTGAAAAGATAAACACAAATAGAGTGTGATGGTTGCTAAGATGGCATCTATCATGGGTTCTGTGAACCATGGGGCAGTGCATACAAGTCTGGCAAGGGAAGAATCCAGGAAATATGAGTTGTCTCTCATAGGACAAGTAGGAATCAAAGCTGTCTGCAGAACAGACAAATGCAGAAGCATAAAAAACAAACAAACAAACAGAAACAGGCTGTTGGGTTATAGAAATGGCTCTTAAAAAAAGCATGCTAGCTGATTAAAATAGGAGAAAGGGGCAAGAAAAATGTCTCAATGGGTAAAAGCTCCTGATACTCATATTTAATGACCTGACATTGATTACCCAAACTCGCATAAGGGTGGAAAGAGAGAACTGCCTCGTACAAGGTGTTCTCTTACTTCTACATATATGCTATGGCACACACACACACCTACATACACACAAATGTATGTATTTTATCTTTGCTGAGACTTGTCTTGGATATCCTGTTGTGTCAGAAACCAGCTTCAACCAAAATACCACTTACAGGGTAGGGGCATGGGGATCAGAAAATAAGTAAAGAGAATGAAGATTCAAGTGAAAATAACAGAAACATGGGATAGTATTGGGAGGGAGTTCTAGTAAATACTGAAAATCTCTGCGTTTAATTTTCCATAAACGTTTATACCCCAATACAACAGGG
The DNA here is from genome assembly GCF_000317375.1 of Microtus ochrogaster. NCBI lineage: Eukaryota > Metazoa > Chordata > Mammalia > Rodentia > Cricetidae > Microtus > Microtus ochrogaster. Next base: position 30,336,760 of record NC_022016.1, read on the forward strand.
GAAAGAAGGCAAGAAAAGATTTCTTTAGCATGATACAAAGGACATATGGAACAGTTAATTGCATCAATACTTTGAGCCATCAAGCCATTAATCCATTCATTAGCATTTTGTTCTTTAGGCAGTGAACCTACCCTAGACCATGTATTCTGTTGGAAGCCACTCACAAGGTCAAACCTCTTATTTCAAAAGAAGGAACGGAAGTGTAGTAGCATATTCTCAACATCTGTCAGGGTGGAGTGGATATACCTGTGTGGACCAGCTTAATGCCAAAAGAACCAAGTCACTACATCCTAGGTCAGGATGCGTAGCCCTGGTTGTTGTCAACAATTTGAGGAATCTCAAACTCTCTGACCTTTGGACAAGGTTTTGAAAATAGGCTCACATTCTGAGGGCTCCACACTGTTGTCCTGTATCATGGAGATCCTGTAGTTTTGGTTCTGTAGGACTGGAGATGAAGCAGTTCTTAGATGGGTTACACACTAGGGTGGGCCAAACCCAAAGCCCTGGATCTGAGGCTGGTTGGTGGCTGAGCTATTCAGGCCACCTGCTCTCCTACACCTCCTCTTATGCCATAAGAGCCAGTTCTTCCACACTGCCCAGGAGAGAGACAGGACCAACTCTTCTATTGCTGCAATGGGTGAGGAACTGGGCCAACTCTGTGTAGCACTCAGACATCAATACGGACTCAGATGATAGCCCAGACCAAGGATGTTCCCATGGCCTTTAGTGGTAATATGGGCCAAGGACATCGACCCAGACTGCCACCGTGCTGCAGGGTCATGAACACAGACATGTCCCCTTGTAGGGAGCATGTGGCAGGGTTTCTCTATGGCCTCAGGAGGCAACAAAAGCTATTCATACCAGGCTGTTCTCAAGACCTTCACCATCTCCAGTTCTGCCTCTCTTCACAGTGCACAAGCCCTGTGCTTCCCTTTCTCTACCATCTCCATACCACACACGTGCTTATCACATCAGGGCATCCCCTCTCCGCACCAGCACTGAATGGCTGTAAACGGGGACATCTTGGGTGTCTTCTGCCCTTCTGCACTGCATGGCTACATGTGGGGGCCTTTCCAGTCTCTCTCAAGCCTGGCAGTGTGGGACTGGCCCATGGGTGTCGTCCACCCAGGCCCACCAGTGCTGCATGGAATGTTTCAATTCTTCATCTGAAGAAAAAACAGTGAAGAACAGTTCCATTAGTTACATAAAAATTCTCACCCAGTGCTTTAAAAATCCTGTATTTTCTTTTTTCCCTTTTCAGTCTTACCCACTAACCAAAATATTTTTCTTTGCATCATTTAGTTGGATTCCTGTCCCTTTCCAGAGAAAAGAAGAGAGCCCAGATATGGCTTATTATCTCAGGTACAGACAGAAGCTATTTCTTGAGTAGGATGCTGACCTTTTGGCTGCTACTATCTTTTTTAACAAGCTATGGATTTTCCAAATAAAGCGTAGCTGGAAATCAATGAACCTAAGAAAATGAAAACAAAGAAAGGCAATACACCAGAAGGGAGAATGTATCTAGAACTGCATTCAACAGGGAAAGAAAACTTACTCTTAGCATAATGAACCTGTGAAAAATCTTCCAGGATGTCTAGTATAAAGAGAAGTAGTTGAAGTACCTAAGTAAGTCAGACTTAACTCATATGCCATTAATGCAATACCCTATGTGCTCTTTGACCCTAAAATAAAAATGCTTAGTGTCCCTATAGTATCAGTGACTGATAATATGATTTGATGAAGTGGGTGGTTTTTATTCAAGATTAAAAAGTCATTCATGGTGACTTGGTCAAATCTGGAGAAGGTTCCCCCCACAGAACAGGCCATGTGAGTAAGAGAGCTAAGTTTTCTCTGATCCCTTCCTTCACAGCAGAAGCTCTCATTCTCCAGCTAAGCACAGGGAGGATTTATATACAGGTTCTCTGATCTCTGGTCATGTGACTATTCACACATAGTCTTTGGGCTAATCCTGGAATCCTGCTGTAACTCACTTCCTTACTGAATGAAACAGCATTCAGAAGCTCCCAGGTTTATTTTCTTTTTATCTCTACAAATGTTCTGTTTTCTGAAGGAAATCCCCTCCTGAAATAGCTGATCTTACCTATTAGTCATTCTTCTGTTGTAAACTTTAGAACTGCCTTGCCCTTGTCTTTAAGGACAATGATAAAATCATAATTATAAAGTAAAGGTTTATGTAACCCAAGGTACTGTAAATCAAACTGTGTAGAACATAAATGTTTAAAATTCATATTCTCTTTATTTTCTGAAATTGAAAGTAAATTCATCCCATAATCTCTTGAGATCAATGTGCTCTGTGCAGATCCACTTTGTGACAAATCATCTTTTTTGTGATTTCCTAGATAACCTTTAACTCATTTCAATTGGGAAAAAAATCAAGACAGCTAAGTAAAGTAACTGTCTTATTCAGGTAAACAGATCAGACCGCTTAACATATATTATCCACCTTAAAATGCCATGAAAATACTATGCATGATAATTCAAGGAAGATACGTGAATGCACACTTCTATGTCTACCTTGGGGCTTTTAATATTGTATAAATAACAAGCATGAATTACCTAAATCCCTCAACAGAAATTTACCCTGCAAATAGTACACTTGTCATGCATTATCCCTCATGCTATTCTCATCATCATCTAATTAGAAAAGTTTCCATTCATATCAATCATTGACTTTCATAATGAATTTATGGCATCAGAAACATTTCCATATCCCACCACACTTGTAAGTCACAAAGCGTGTAGATGAATCGGTGCAGAAGCAGGAACCCAAGTGTGCTTCTTCCATTCAATTTTGTCTTATGAGAGCTGGGCATTCTAATTTTTCTTTTAAATGTTTCCAAAATGTGTTATCAATATGTGTTTTAAAGGTCAACATGAGAAAAAGACCCTTCAGATACAGATATTAAAATCTGACGCAATCTGTCACCCATCAACTCCAAGGCAGCCTCTCACAATGTTTAATTGGCTCCATGGTGTTTATAGACACTTGGTACTCACATGCCTTAATTTGCTTTCGGTTTTATATCATTGGCTCTTCATAATGACAATGGCATATGCTACACGTACAGTGCCATGATTTCTAAAGAGTTTAGCATTATCTCATCTCAAGACACACGAGCAAGAACAAATCTCATTTGCTTACAGCAATCTAACTCTGGCAAATAGATGTGAAAAGCAAGATGGCTTTGGTTCTAGTGAGTCTAAAATTTCCATTCAAGAAATTTAAGGCTAAGACAAGTAGGTTCCCACATCTTTCAAGTTGAACTTAAATAAATCAATTATTGAAAGCACAGTTCTGGTATCTTAATGAAAGTATTGTCTAGTAGTGGCAGGGACACTGGGGAGGTTGCTAGGACACAGCCTTCTTCTAAGAGTGACACTGTATCACTGAAGTCATGATTGCATAGAAAATGTCTTAAGATGTGATGTAACGCCTGTGCCTTGTCTTTGCCTGAAATGAGTAGGCTGTGAGGAAACTAGAAGCAGGGCTATTTGGAATGTGTTAAGAGTACC
>NC_022016.1:30340398-30347841 GCF_000317375.1 Microtus ochrogaster
ACTGCATACCACTGCGGTTTGTTTGGACCACACTGGGAAGCAGGGCTATTTGGAATGTGTTAAGAGTACCTAACTTAGAGGAGGGACCGTACCAATGTGGGTAGTACTTACACTGCATACCACTGCGGTTGGTTTGGACCACACTGGTACTCAAAGGTCCTGTCTTCATCACCATTGCACAGGGAAGTTAGTGCAACACTAACATTGAAGGACTTGTGTGTTTTGACAAAGAAAGATGTTCATAAATGATACCGTGCTGAGACCTAGAGGCAGTCTCGGAGGAAGATGGACATACCCAACCCCAAGACAAGGAATTCAGAGAAATATCTCTAAGGTTAGTCAATGAAGGTCATGAAAGGTGGGAGGGTGTTTTGATATTTTAGCATTCTCACTTGGACTAACTTTTTTTTTTTCTTAACTACCAGAATCCTCTCACAGAACTTCATTCCTTAAATCAATCATATAAATTTCTAAACTGCTTTATACTGTGTGGTGCCATTTACCTCTATGGGCCTGGAATCTACTGAGACAGCCTTCCAAATTAAGTCACAGTAGATTTTCATGGCTATTTGTATGGCATTATGCCTTTAAAAAAATCTAATCTATGTTTAGTTTGGGTCCTTAAAACAGCAATGCTGTATCACTTTGTTGTGTATAATCCTGTAGATTGGATGTCTTGAGTCAGAGCAGCTATGAAGAGCACTGGGGAACCACAGTTGGCTAGGTCTGCCAACACTCCCCTGTGAAGTAAGATGAATGGTTCAGAAACTCACGAGCCCTCAAAAGATGCTCACATGTCATCTTGCCTTTCCAGGTTGTATAGAAAGTGAATAACTGACTTGGGCGGTTTTCTTATAAAGTCCTTAGGAACATTTTAGTAATGCAGCTGCCTTTGAGGCATTCATGTTTTTCTAAATAACCCCAATAAACTCATTTATTCACCAAATTACACTTAAATGGAATACTTTCTTTAGTCTGTAGGTGCCCTTCCTAATTGGGGTGAATAGATGTTTATATCTTCCCCAGGAAAAGTCACAGAAGTTAAAATCCAATTTTAATGAGAATCCTGAAGCATAATTTTGTTTGTCCTTGTCAAATTAGCCTAGAATTCTGAATCATTTCAAGTCTAGATAAATTAGGGATAAGACAATCAAGCAAATTGTCTTCCTTATACGGCCTGTATCTATGATAAAGGTTCTTCACAAACCCAGCCTGAGAACAAATGGTTATCTGGGTTTATAGCTCAAAGGTGCAGTCTATCATGGCCGAAGCAGGAAGGCATAGCAGCATGAGCTTGAAGCAGCAGATCACACCGTGTCCACATCCAAGAGACAGAGAAAAGGGGATGATATTTATTCTCAGCTCACTTTCTCTATACAGTTCAAGACCCTAATCCAGGAAGTGGTGATACCCTCAGAAGGTGGACTGCCCTACCTCTGTTAATCTAATGGACATAATCTCAGACAAGAATCACCAAGAGGCTAATCCTATAACCATAAATACTATCAAGTAGACACTGGAAATTAACATCATACAATTTATATGAATATGTTGAAAAACACATGACTTTTTATAATATTTTCATAATCATAACATCTTTCTACTTCCACCACTTTACCCTCTATCTCTGTGTGTGTGAGTATGAGAGACAAGACAGAGAGAGAAAGAGACAAGACAGAGAGATGAGATAGAGAAAAAGAGAGAGACACAAAGAGACACAGAAGGACAGAGTAGTTAAGATTTAAGAAATTTCCAACAATCTGGTTAGTGTATTGAACATTCACAGTTCTCAAACCAGTATCACGTTAGTCAGGGAAGATATAAAATAAAAATTCAGTAATAAATTCAGGGAAACAGTCAATCATACACAGGAAAAGATCAAGGAATATCAAAGACAGTCAGTTCTCCAGGCCATTTCATTCAATACTGGGTACATAACATCGTCTTTGGTACAGGAAAATTACTAATTCTCTTACTAAAGTTTTGAGGTTTCCTTTTAATGGTGGTGGTATACTTACTTAAATTATGAAAATCTTCATTCTATATCTATAAAATTATACTGCTTAAGAGAAAATTTTAGGGGAAAATGGACTGTGTGTTTGCTCTATAAATTTCACCTTGAGAACACTGCTATGAACATGCTGTACACATGAACTCTACTTTAGAGCAAAAACTATTAGTTAAATTTATACAGGGAACAGTTTGAAGATTAGACCCGATCACCTACTTACTATCTTTCTCCTGCCAGTATTTATTACAAAAATGAATGAATACACAGCCCACTGACTACTTCAACACAACCTTCTACCCAAAAGGTACTTACCAAGCTGAGATTCTTTTTTTATGCTCTTGATTTGCTTGCAGTTTTTCTCCTTTCCTTTCTTGTAGACAAGTGCTGTTCAAAAGTTCCTAGACAGATTTATGCCAAGCAATCCTACTTACAAGTCACTTGGGAGGAGTTTTTTATTTCTGCATAAATTATTACAAATATTGAACGATCTTCCTATGAAACTACAATGATGCTAAATATCCACCGAGTTAATAGACTTGAGAAAATAAACATTTTTTTATTCTTTCTTCATAACTTCAGGGTAAGTCAATCAGTGTGTTCTTGTTGTATATTGAGGGTGGGGCATATTTTTGTTTTATGGCTAGAATAATAGCAAAAGGTAGCTGATAACTCTAGAAAGGTACTCACTTCAGAGCCATGGGAAACATATATTCAAATGTAGTATATATTAGACAGGACTTTTCTTCTCATTCAAGTGCTCTGGTGTCAGGAGAGTAATTACTATCATCAGGAAACTACATAAAAAGCTGTATCTGTGGATCCAACCTTAACAGAGCTGAGAGAGAAACTAGCCACAAAGGTCTGTTCTTTCTCCTCTCTGATTGCAGTGCGGAAATACTATTTGGTGTATTTTTTTTTCCCTCAAAATACTCAAACTGTGCAAATGTGAAGTTTTTGGCAGCTGCTGAAGCAGCAGAATTTCCCTGTATGAAATAAAGGTGAAAGATTGCCCTTTGCCTATGCCAAGCAGTTAAAGGCCTCAGTTCAGAATGACAGGAGGGTCCCTGCAGCCTGACAAAGCACACGAAACCAGAACAAGCCTTCTAAGGCAAAAGCAACTTGCCTTTGAGGCGGGAGATAACCAGCAGTGGTGGTTGGAAGGAAGGGCCATGACTGTAACCGTGGAGATGGGAGAGCTACGGCTGCTGAAATTCTAAGTTGTAGGTACCAGTATGTAACTGGCTCCCAGATGAGAGTATCTGAATCATCAAGACTTCAAAGTGTGTATTTTAATATGACAAAAAAAAACTTAATCTAACGATGGAAAAAAGAAGCAGAGAGAAGGAAGGAAGAACATGTTGGCAGGGGTTAGGGGTTAAGGAAGATAGTAAGGGAAAAGCTTTGGAATCCTGAGACTTTCCTGACCTTCAACCTGTGCTTTGTCACCATGTGCATATTTTATTAGTGTGAATTTTGTTCAATGTATGAACTGTATTAGACTAAGCTTCACACGCAAAGCTGGAGACAGAGAACAAAGTAGTTGACAAGCACACAAATAAGATTGAATATATCCAAATAAAGCCTACCATACTATTTGAATATTTGATTCTCTTACGCAGTATAATTTACTAAGTGAAGATGGACCCCTAATTTTGAGCCTGGTAGCTTGTAGTGCTGAAAGAGGGAGACTTAATGAGTCATAGGCCATAACTGCACTATGATGCTATCCTGAAAGCTTATTCCCACCCACTAAGGTCCTGTGCTTGCTTTGTGTTACGAACTGACCAGCCTGGACAGTATGGTTCCTGTGGATATACTATTGCTTAGAAACAAATTTATATTCTTTGTGGTGGTGAATAGCTACCAATTCTTTTGTGTGTGTTGAAATCTTTCTTGTGTGCTCATGCTGACCTATTAACTAACAGGACATTGACAAGGGGAAGCATGCTGATTCTGGCATGTATGCTGTAGTCCCATTGCAGCCCACGATTAGAAATTGGATGTAGACAGGACACATGAACATGCTACTTCCACAGGAAGAGCATTTACTGTCTCTTCACATCTTTCTTTTGTCCTTCTTTCTCTAGGTAAAGCTATCCATCAACATTTGTACTATTAATAAATATTAATCTATGAAGTTACTATTAAAATAGAAAGTGTCAAGATATATGCAGACAAGTAGAAACATCTTTAAAATCCTTCTCTATTTTCTCTAATGAAACAACCACATTAAGGCTAAAACATTGAAATTCTTGGCCTTCTGGCTGTCAACTTTATTTTGCTAGATTAATTAGTTTTACTTAACTAAGTAATTGTGAATAAAACAAACTTACTAGTGACAAATATTCTTAGATCATCCCTCTGAGTTTTGAAAAGCACATAAATCAAGACATTAAAATGACAAATTCTGGCTTGGTTTCCTTTAATCTAAGCAGACTGGTTAATGGCTAGATGTATTGCTTATAATGGTTGCCAGGAGGATTCCCGAACAGACCATCAAAAGCCTCCAGTTCCTACTTTCTGAGTTTGTTTCTGATGGTATTTTAAACTGGAATCTTATAAACCTCTTAATGTAAAACACCAACCAAGAAGTGTTTGGCAAAATGTAACAAAACTTCTTCCAAATGAATAACTGAACTGGCTGAAAAGTGAGGCTAGTCTCCAGAGGCAGGATTCAAAGACAGACAAGAATTAGAATGGCAGGCTGATGCTAAAGCTCACGGTACCCTAGGGGAGCTTGTCAATCTCAGTACAGAGGAAGTGTAGGTTTTAATGGCTGTGCCAGAGAAGAAGAAATGACCTTGAGCCTAAACCAGATGATGCCCAGGAATAGTACTTGCTTCAAAAGGGCAGCAACTTAGAAGCACAGTGCCCCTATTGAAAGGAAAACTAGAAAACATCCACAAAAGAAGACAGCAATAGAAAAAGAAGCTAATGCATCATAGCCTGAATTTCTCTGAGAAAAATAAAAGTATCCCAAGAACTCAGCAGTAGAGGTCTTTCTTGCTGTGCACTTGTTGAGCAACTCTGAATATCTATAGTTTCAAAGTTTGCAGAGATCCCATACATAAATCTTTAGTGTGAATAATTGAACACAAATAGCCTTCTTTAGGGTACCAAGCAACCTCAGGGAAGATCAGCAAAAAAATGGTAAAATGTCTAAAATTTGATCTTGTAGAAATCCAGATAGAAGAATCACTAGTATACCACATACATGTAAAATGTGTGGGCAAACATGGTAAGTTATCAAAACTTGAATGAATAAAATGTTTAAAACTGCCATGCAGAACAATATGTAAAAATATATAAAAACTTATGGGGATAAAATATGCTAAATGTAATGAAAATGTCAGAAGCATGATAAACAGAATTAAAAGCATAAAAATAGGACTACAAGACAGGTCAGTAAAAACATAAACTGTCTCAGAGAGACAGCGCTTGACTCTGAGAAATTAAAGCTAGGAGAAGAATTTGAGTTAAAGAACAAAAAGTCAAGGAGACATTAGAAAAGAGCTGGAAACATTTTCATAATTGATGAAAGAGATGAGTCTTCAGTCTCAGAGAGACATAAAAACATATTTTGTCGAACCTGTAAAACACCAAAGACAGAGTTGCCCACAGAAACTAAGGAGAGCAGACAGATGACCTGAAAACTATTGCACCAGCAGTAGCAGAAAATACGAGATTCTGTAATGTATGTACGTAGGGATAAAAGTAGATTCCCGTCAGAGGTGAGCTGCTGAAGACCATTCTCTTCCCAGGTAAACAATAAGTTATCAAAAGTGAATTTTTGCTTTCCTGCGGGAGCCTATGAGAATAGAACCCAAAGTCCTGTGTCGAATACTGGTCGTTTGATATTCATTTAGCATGGTAAATTGCGAATGTGCCCTGTCAATGAATAAAATACAGAAGGATCCCTGCCTTGGTACCCTGCTCCAAAGTTAATCTCTCTTGAATTGCACTTGATGTAGGATACCACGAAGGTCTTAGATCATCCAGTGCTATGAGGCAGTTCTTTGGGTGTCAGTAAAAACCACCACCCTTTCCCTCCACATTTTTATGTCAAAAGGCGGGAGCACCATTGCTTCAGACACTGAACTACAGCGGGATATGCTGCTTTATAAAAGTGAACTTTACAAAGTGTGTGTGTGTGAGAGAGAGAGAGAGAGAGAGAGAGAGAGAGAGAGAGAGAGAGAGAGAGAAAGAGAGAGAGAGCGCCTCTCAGAGGGCAAGGTTTTGTCATTTAAGTGCAATAATATGGAACACACCTGCACTGCACACTAGAAACCCTGTGGAGATTCCACTATCTCCTTTCCTGTGAATAAACGGAGCGAGAATCAGCATCGGGAGTAGCATTTGCTGCATTAGCTTCTCCCATTCCACATAAATCCTCATGAACTCTTAGATAGTAGTATAACATTTTATTTTTACCTAGAGTGAAAGAAAAACAAAAGTTCCCTCAAACATATCTAAGCATCATATAAGACAGTTCACACAACTTTCTCTTACCTTAAAAAAAAGAATTGCCGTCCCTCAAGCTAGGGAATGCAAGGGTTTCAGGACCTTTTTTTTTCCTTATTCTTTTACACCATTTTGGAATCAGAAAACCAGAGTGACTGGTTTTCCCATCCATAGTTTGCCAGTTACTTCACTGAACTTGTGTATCTCTTTTTTAATGAAATAAAGAATAAAATTCTAACTCGCATTTGTTGTGGTTTTCCTAAATCATATCAAAAGCAAAGCAACAAACTAGACTAGGTTTACAGACATACTCTCAAGATGAGCAGCTACAGAGGAGCCTCCTTTAATTGTGTAATTTGATGCATCATCTCTGAGCCTCAGTTTTACTATTTGTAAAATGGGTTCCATGTGTCTTGAAACAGAGTCCTCTTGCTGGCATGCCTCTGCTCACAGGCCAAGGCTAAAGTCAGATATGAGGGACTTTTGCATTCCGCCCTCTAGATCTCCTCTTGATGCAGCTATTTCTCAGGCCCCTGAGACTCTTCTTCCTGCCGGACTGGAAAGCTTGCCTTCCAATAATGAGTGTCATTCTCTTAATATACGCAATGTCTTTCACTTAATGTCTATTTGTTCCCTTTCTCCTGGCATTGCTTCCCAGCCAGCTCTTCTGTTCAACAGTGACAGCTTTCTAGAATAGCTTTGTTCACCAACCTGTAGCCTAAACATTCTTCTCATGCCATAATTAAAAAAAAAAAACCTAAACTCTCATAACTAACATTTCTAAAGGTTTATCATAGATATCATGTTTGTGTGTCTGTCTCTCAACATATTTTAAAATTGCACAGGGTAGGACATATTTTTATATTATCTTAGCAAACAGATATAACACATATTTTAACATGAATGACTCTATTAGTATCTTTTGAAAAAATATTGCTACTGTTGGGTAAAATTTTTAAAAAAGGACACAC
>NC_022016.1:30348287-30352839 GCF_000317375.1 Microtus ochrogaster
TATTAGCTCAGGCTTTCTTATTAACTAACTCTTACATCTTACATTAATCTATAATTTTTGATGTGTTAGCCATGTGGCTTGGTACCTTTTATCAATGGGGCATTCTCATCTTGCTTCATTTGCATCTGGGTGATGACTGCAAACTGAGCCTTTCCTCTTCCCAGAATTCTCCTATTCCGGTCATCCTGCCCAAACTTCTTGCCTGGTCACCCCATCTATACTTCCTGCCTAGCTACTGACCAATCAGCATTTTATTAAAACAAATCTTTACAGGGTACAAGACCATTGTCCCACTGCAAACTTCTCTCTTGAACAGCTTAAAGATCACACTTTGAATATTATGTGCTAAACCATTCTATCAATGCCTCCACTCTCATGCTACCCACACTCCCCAGAAACCCAAATTACTGAACTTTAGTTGACGAGTGATGAATACATGGTGAAAGTTCTCTCTATTTGTTAGATTACGGAGAGACATGGTGTAGTAGTTACTATGAATCCTGGAGGAGTTAAAACTTGAAGAAAAAAGATGACAGCCTTTACTAGTCTTAATAAAAGACAGAAGATGATAAGAGCCAGAGGTTGTAGCAAGGGAGGGTGAAACAATATCTTCTGGGCATGACAGTGCCATGCTCTCATTAGCTGCAGTCATTGTGGCTGGCTGCGCAAGACCTACACACATTCAAGTCAGTTATCTTACCAACAAGGGATGAGGGTGACCTCATAAGCCCTCACCCTCAGCTAAATGGAATATCTCTTTAAGATATGGAATATTTTTAAGAATGGAATCTCTACATTGATGATGCCTCAGTGGATGGCACCACATGGCTAAATGTGGTGGGTTATGTTCTTTAAAGAGAAGGGAGGAAATAAATTTGGGGGAGGGTGAGGAGTCAACTTGGGAGGAGCCAGGGAAAAGTTTGATTAATTTTCAGAGAATTAGTTCAAGTATTATAGTTTTATGGAGAATAATAAAGAAGGCAAAATGAATGTGGACAGTTTTTTTTACTGTTTTTAATGTTCGAGTTGGGAGATAGATTTGAGAAACCTAAAGAGTAAAGATCTGTTGAGAGTTTTAGGATTGCCTTAATCTTCTAAAGTTTTGAGCCAAACCTAGCTATACAAACAAAAAAAATCACAGAATTCCAACCATTGGCTACCCTAAGGTTAGCACAGATTGTCACCTCTGCTTTCTGACTCACAAATACTTCTGGAACATTAGGTCAGTAAGTGCATAGCAACGGTACCTGCGCAGTGTACCACACCACCTCATAATCCTCTGAAACTTAGTGAAGTGATATACCCAATAGAGCTGCTGGTAGGAAGAATCAAATACAATTGTCCTTGGAGTGATCATACATATGTATTAAGTAGAACTTTGTTAAAGGGCTTTGATGATAGCAAAATATCAGGTAGAATTGGATATAAATCTTCTTGTAGAAAGAATTCAGTCTTTTTATCCTCATTCACAAGGCACAATTAAAACTAGAGCAAAGGGCAGCCATTTTTGCAGTTAATTACATGTTACTCACTTAAATACAATATTTCTTTCATTTAGAACACAATTTTTTGTTTAATGCCTTTAAGGGTAGGCATATACATTAGAAACTGAACAACAGCCAATGAATCAGTTGAACAGTCAGTTAAATAAAACAGTTAATACATGTGATTCTTATAAAAGGGTATAAATGCACCTACATATAGCCCGATATCAGAATTGGAAAGAAAGCATGACAACACCCTAACTGTGCAGAGAATATGCAAGACTCTGAGAAGCATGACTCTGAACTTCTTGAGGGAATCGTTTCTCCCAAGTGTTTTTAGTTCAGGAAAGCATGAGACATTTCTCTCATCAACCATGGATTACTTAATTGTTACACTGGGATTGTTACACTGTGTATGAATAAAGAAATAAATGTACACTAAATCATATTTCTTATTGTTCTGAGTTTGAATCCTGGACTCTAGGCTCTGAGAGAAATTCCTTGACTTTTAAGTAAGAATTCATTTCCTTTCCAGATAGATGGGCATGACAGTTCATTTCATGATATTGTTTATAGTATTAAATTAAGTCACATAATCATAGTAGTAATAACTGTTCCATAAATATATTTTATAGTTTCATAAAAATTTACATAGTTAATTACATTTCTAGTGGGGCTTCAATTTCTGACTTTTTTTCCAGGGATGGTACATTTCATTGCTATAACAAAATACCTGCGAATGAATAACTTAGGGAAAGATGGGAGCAGTTGCCTGGCAACTGGACAGGAAACTGTTCATCAAGGTGGCAAGGCACAATAACAGGAGAATGAAATGGCAGGTCACATCACTACTACAGTCAGGAATACACAGAAGAACACTGATGTCCAACTGGCTTCTTTCTTTCAGCCTGTATCCAGCCCATAGACTGTGTTGCTTAAGTTCAGGGCAGGTCTTCCATCTTCATGTAAACCTCCCTGGAAGCTCCAACACAGACACACCCAGAGGAGTATCTCCTAGGTGATTCTAAATTCAATCCAGATGACAATGAAGATTAATCGTAATGGGCCCTAGAGAAGCGGGGGGGGGGGAATGACTAGTTTCTAGAGTTTCCATTTTGACCTATCTCTCTGCAATTTTCCATAATAAAATAACACAAAATATTGCAATTGCAATTTTGGTGCTTTGTATAAAGACCTTTTGTGTTTGATGCTGGGAAATTAGTCTGCATCAATGTCAAGTTGGTTCAAAATGTCAAATATCAGGTAAATAATTACAAGTTTTCTCTATTAAAAAGTATCAAATAGGACCAAATAGTATGGCATTACAGTAAGACATAATGAACAATTTTTTATGTTATTGTAATGAGTAATTACAATAAGTAATTACTTACTTATTGCAGTAAGTAAAGGAGAAGCCTAGAATATCTGTTTATGTGTGTGAATGTTAAAACCATTAGGAAAAACTGATTGTTTGATAAATGAATTGCAAACACCAAAGACACAAAGTTCTAACCCAGGCTCATCACGTAAATAAATCTACACACCACATGGACTTATTTTAATAGTGAAAATTTAAAAAAAAGCTTTAGAGATAAATAAGATGTTATTCTGCTAAAACAGAACTCCCTAAGAAAGCTACTGCACATGCAGGTAGTAAAGCTGGAGTTTGGGGAAAGAGTAAAATTACACAAGGGGGTGAAAGCAACTTTGAGTTCCTTTCATGCTGACTGTTAACTAAAATATATTCATAGACTGTAATAGATAAAATACAGTTTCAAAAATGGTCACACTAACATTTCATGGAGGTTTTCCTTCAGAGATGTGATTGGTAATTGAGGGAAGTTATGTCTTATCTTTTATTTATTTGAGCCACTGTCTTTACCAGGCCATGACTAGCTCATATTCGATTATTATTTCTCTCTGCAAGAAGCCGGATACTTTCTTCTGTTTATTTCCTGTATCGGATTCCACAGCCAACTCAAACAGAAAAAAAAAATTATAAATCACTTCTCCCTCCAAGCCGGAAATAGAACAGCTAACCTAGAGGAGCTGATCTTTCCTCTAAATAACAAATTAATTCTCTCAGATCTCTTTTCCCAAGACACACGCCTTTACCTTTGCGTTGCACCTTGCTGAACTCTTCCTGGTTTTATGGAACATTATTGAACTCACAGACCAAATGGAGTCGCTGAAGTAAGAAAGAAGCTAGTTACCTCCGTACTAAAAGCTCTCAGCCTTGATCTGCTTCTGAACTTATGTTCTCATGCATGTATTTCATTTTCTTTAATGATGAAAACAGAAGGGAAGAGAAAAAGAACTTGCTCTAACTCTTCCCCCTTTGCCAATCCAACACAAGTCTATCTCTCATCGTGTTAGTTAGCTTGCAGAGTGAGCTGCGTCCCTAGTGAAATTCATCCTGCAAGTAGCACAACATGCACAGCCTCTCCACGCAGGTGAAGGGAGAACCTGTGGATGACACTGTTTGAACTAGCTTCTGAGTGCACTGGGAGCATTCAGACCAAGAGTGCTTGTGAAGGGAAAATATGCATTTCCTCACCGCAGATAAGCGGGTACCAGATCTGGTAGGAAAGCATGAATGCTGGATTCAGGCCACCTGAGTTTGAATATTGACCCTGTCCTCTTCTGCCTTCTAGATGTTAGGCACACAACTGAACTGTCATTTTAGTGACGGTTTAGTGTTTTAGATTAAAAACAACAAAACAAAACAGAATTCTGTTTTACAAGTGTGTGTGCGGATTAAATGGAGTAATGACGTGTGATGGCTTTCGAAGATCTCATGATGTTTTAAGACGGTCAGCGCTCACTGTTAGTATTCAGGCACCTGTAATGGGCCCTGGATAGGATACATCCTCAGCTGTAGCCACTAAGAGTATCTCCTGTGCACATTCCCTACATACACCTTCCTCACCTCCTCTCTCTCTCTCTCTCTCTCTCTCTCTCTCTCTCTCTCTCTCTCTCCCCCCCCCCAATAATATATTTTGCAGGACGGACTTGGACTTGGACTTGAGAATGTAGCATATATGGTGTTTAAAGAGGTAAATATGCTT
>NC_022016.1:30353209-30354459 GCF_000317375.1 Microtus ochrogaster
AAAAACAAAAAGCAAAACAACAACAAAAAAGTGAATAGCTTTTTATTCCAAAATCACGACAGTTCCAAGCATATGTTTTTTTGCCTGAGACTTCCTGCCTTTTTTCATGTTTGCCTTTTCTTTGCATGGACTAATGGTGATACAGAAAATTCAAGCTTTCACTCCACCAGCTGTTCGTTCAAAGGAGCAAACAGTATCTTTCCAGATGTCACTGGGCCTGATTCAGTAGATCATGGTCACTTACCAACACATGGACGCTTCTGGTGACAAGATGTATGTTAGTGGTAAGAAACAGAAAAGAAATCCAGGTACTTGGGTAGTAAAACCAATTATTTGTTGCTGTGATCTTTGATTCCTTCTGCATAAACTGGAGCTGAGGCTCTCAGTTGGCCCCACTGCCTTTCCCTGAATCTAAACTGACATAGACAATTGCTCTCTTATATCCAAGTCTGTATCACTGCAAAGATAGTAAAAAGAAATAGGCTAAAATAAATAAATTATTAGTGGGAATATGTTCACATATATGTATATGATGTATGTGCAAATAATTATGTAATTCATGTATATGTCTATATGTATACGTTTATGTATATACAACCTGAACTAACTGGGTAGACTAACATCGATCACACATCAATCCTGCCTCAGCTTCCTGAGTGCTGGGATTATAAGTGAGATCCACCACACACTTGAATTATAATTTCTTTACATAGAAATATATAGGGATTACTGGCTTGAGTGACCTAACAGACAGCAGCGGTGAAGATACTTTCCCAAAACTTCTACAGGATAAAGAGCCTCACCAATTCCCAACATCATCAATGTTTTTGGAGTCAGAGAAGGATTGGGAAAACTTCCCACATTATAGTAAGATCAAATTTGAGGTCATCATCGAACTGTGAAATTAGAGGTAAGAAGATATTTCTAGGAGCTGGAGAGGTGACTCAGCACTTTAGAGTACCTGATATTCTTGCTGAAGTTTCTAGTTTGGTTCCTAGCATTCTTGTCAGATGGCACACACTTGCTTTAACTCCAATTCCTGCTAATCTAACCCTCTCGTCTGTCCTTCACAAGGATCTACACACACACACACACACACACACACACACACAATTAGGTAAAATAAAAAATTAAAATACATGTTAATAACATTTTCCAACTCACAAGACTCCGTTTCATTTTATGTGCGTGCATAAGGCACTGCATCAACCTAAAGCTACTTAATGGACTTAAGAAGTCTTTTTTTATTA
>NC_022016.1:30355033-30379276 GCF_000317375.1 Microtus ochrogaster
TACAAGAAAAATATATAGTACAACATGCAATGTAATTCCCCTCTATATGCTATTTCCACAGTTATAATAAGGCAAGCACTAAATATTGATTTAACCCCAAATGGCAATATATTTTTCAGCAGGAAACAGGAAGGGGAATTGTATAAGAGTGTATGGGTGGAGTACAAGATCCAAACTCTGATACTTTGTGGTAGAAAATCAATAAACAGTAGTTTAAACTGAAAATCAAGAAATGGGACTATTACTTTATATGTTATTTAATAACATGGCCATAAGCAATACAAAAATCAAAAGTTAAGAGTGGCTGCTTTTTGAAATGGCACTCTTTTGATGATTTTTATTATGTCTTGCAGTATTACTTGAGCTTTAAAAGTATATGTGCACGTATATATATCTTTTAGAAAGTATAAATCACATTTACAAATACTAAGTGCAATTGATTTTAGTAGTCTCTTCAGTATGTTTGGAAACAGTAGGTCTATGTGTAAAACTTTGTGCGCAGTGACATTTCCTTCCCAACTGCTTTTTCAGCTTTTTTTTTTCTGTTTACTCTTCGAGCTGAAAAAAAAATCATAGAAGTCAACTATTTTAATTAAATCTTGTATCAATTGACAACAATGTTAACTGGTAATCCTTCTTAGTTTTTCTGATTTGATTAAAATAATCAACTGAACAATGGGAGGGTCAAGGACATAGGATGGGGAAAGTTGTGATGATGTAGATGGATGCTAGATGCAAAAAGGACAGAGAGATCAAAACAAAACTCAGATTGAGGGACAAGCTGTAACCTGTCCCATTTGTGCTGCTGCAACAGAAAATCACAGAGATTTGGGAGTGAGGCTGAGCCGTAGGTGTCTAGAGACGAACATGCAGCACCTTGTGGTAGATGGCAGCCAGGCAACATACACACAAACACACAGAGAAGAGACAGAGAGAGACAGAAAGACACAATATGGAGAGATAGAGAAAGAGAGAAGCAGAAAGGGGCAGAGACACAAGGAAAGAAAGCAAGAATAACAGATGCACAACACTGACCCACCAAGAGGACTGATAAACTAATCCTACTTTAAAAACCTACTGCCCGACACCCTAGGGCACTGGACACAAAGTTCCAGTGCATGACTTCGAGGGACCATGTTCAAACACAGCAAAGAGGTAAAGAAGGATGCAGACAAAGTGAGATTTTTGAACCTTGCATTTTAACAGTTCAGTTTCCCACATCTTGCCCAAAGTTGTGTCCAGGAAGTTAAAGACCTGAGATTAAAATGATTTTTATTTCTCCTTGAACCCTCTGTTCTCTTCAGCTTACCAAGAGCTGCTTTGCAGCTATTGAAACCCTACTCCCAGCATTTGCTCCTGGCTGCTCTGACTGCCAAACGCAGCAGTAACCTTTACGGACTTGGTATTCTTAAGTATAGAATCCAGAAAATATTTCTCTAAATCATTTTCCATTTTATTCCGTGAATCTTTATGGCAATTAAAGGAGAAATGCAAACATATTCAGATCTCTCCCCATGCACCTGTCTTTGCTACAGGATTAGCACACAGCCTTCTTCTAAAACATGGAATATGGGGCTGGAGAGGTGGCTCAGTGGTTAAGAGCATCGCCTGCTCTTCCAAAGGTCCTGAGTTCAATTCCCAGCAACCACATGGTGGCTCACAACCATCTGTAATGAGGTCTGGTGCCCTCTCCTGGCCTGCAGGGATACACACAGACAGAACATTGTATACATAATAAATAAATAAATATTTAAAAAAATAAATAAAACATGCAATATTTGCAACTGTATGATGATGGGTACTTCAAAATGATCGGAGTGATGGAGACACAGAGGGGTGACCGATTTCTGCGAGCATCATCAAGACTCTTTGAAAACCCTTGGCTATTAACTATAGAATGAGATTAGACTCATGTCAAACTTCAAAGCTCCATCCTAACTACCTATCTTAAAAGGGTTTTCTCTGGAAATATAACAGTTTCTCTTTTCTTTACAACACAGTGAGAAATAGATTTCTGTTCATTTATACCTTTTTTTTCTTTAGGGTAAAACATCCCTTTGAGTTTGAATGAGAGGATGAATTTTTGTTCCGCCCTTCCTTGTCAATGATTTTTCAAGGTAATAAACGAAAATACATGTAAACATTTTTTTTCTGATTTGTAATGAGCAGTCGATAAACAGAAAATGCTAATCATACTAATTTCTTCTCATAGCAAAGTGATGCATAAATAATCTATTAACATGCAAGGGCCAGGAGGGTTAAGCTGCTAAAACACTGTCATTGATTTTTTTTTCCTTTCCTCCCATGCTCACTTCCTATTCAAGTGGTTCTATGTAACCTCTTTTCCATTATATTGCAAAATTTTTGCTCCCTAGAGCATCTCTGAGAAGCTCTGCTATTAAAACATTAATTAAACGAAGGTGAAGTGTTTGACTAATCAGCAGAGATGTCTGTAGGGCTCCAGTGCTGAGTGACAAATGTCAATATGTGCTTTGGGTTTGTTGGATCAACCAGCCAATATGAAGAAACTGATCCATCATCTTGTCACCAATTCCCAGAGCATCCTAGGAACCTGCCAATTAAAAAAAAGCTGTAATCACAATATATCACTCAGCCGCTATCACAAGAACATGATAAATAGGGACCTTTTTCTCCCTCTCTGTTGAGTATTTGATGTCTATTTTGTAAATTTATTCCATTTTTAAGTTGGTGCAGAATTCAGATCCAAAATGAAAAAGGAGAGCACCTTAAGATATATATTCCTCTGCTCTTTTCCCTGAAGCATAAATTAACATTTTGTTGAGTGGGTGTAAATCCTTGTAGGCTTTTGAAATATGACAGAAATGGTCAGAAGAATAACTTGCCTTATTAGGGTTTGGCCCATTTAATAGCTCTTTTCCTCTACAAAGCCAAAGTTGGGAATCTTTGGTGAATATTCAGTAAAATGTAGGAAAGTATACAACATAAAATCCAATAATATTCCCATTTCTTATCAGGATGCACGGTATGCTACATGGAATTTTCTAAGTCATGTGTCTGGTATCAGTTCTTCCTATACCGTTCTTTCCAACGATTCTAATAGGGAATCCTGCTCTCTGGGGCTGCCTTTTCAGTTATCTGAAAGGCTGGCTCCCTAACACCAGGGGACATTCAGCTAGTTCTGTCGAGTTTCTCCAGTCTTGAGTTCAGTAATAATTTACCTCAGACACATGCTCAGTTCCCTCCCAACGCTTGAGTTAAGAGTGCTTTTCTGGGCTTCTTCTCTGAGTTTCTGATAGTGGTTGATGCCTCTATTCGAACGTAATTGCTTTAATCCTTTTTATTATGGTGAAGTCTTTATTTATTCCACGTTTATAGTGGTAGGAGGACAGGGCATTTACCTTGTCCCCCAGAAACTAACATATGACCAATACTCAAGCAGATCTTGTAATGTATCAAACTATGTTGTGGTAGGGGCTGCTTATTGGTTCCCAGCTGCTCAGCTTTTAAATAATCACACAGAAACTATAGTATTTAAAACACTGCTTATCTCCATTAATCTGTGTATTGTCGCATGGCTGTAGCATATCGGGTAAAATTCTATCCGGCTTCTGTCTCTGGTAAGGCTCCATGGCTTCTCTCTGACTTCTCCCTTCTTTCTCCCAGCATTCAGATTAGTTTTCTCCACCTAGTTCTGTTCTACCCTATCAGGCCAAGCCAGTTTCTTTATTCATTAGCCAATAAAAGCAACACATAGACAGAAGGACCTCCCACATCACCTCCTCTTTTCTGTTAAAATAAAAAGGAAGGTTTAAACTTTAACATAGAAAAATTACATAAAACAGTTATCAAGTATGAATTAATGCTTTGTCAGAGTAGATTACAGGGTAGGAAGCGAAAACCTTAGATAAGTAATATCTGACAGTGACTGTCAATGTTAAATCCTGTCCTTGTACCTTCTTTCCCTGCTCATCAGCTCCAATAATTTCCTCAATCATTTTAAATATTTTTACTACTGCCTTTTGTAAAGCCTGAATCTCCTGGACTGTACATATTCCTAGTGATTTCATTGAGGTACCTCACCTCTGCTCCTCATTCTTCACATGTGATTCCAAGGTCTGAAGTTTTTTCTTTAAAGATAACATCTCATCCTTAGACGTTATTTGGATAGCGTGCAGATTGCCTTCCTAGAGAGATACTCTACCTGCTAACCTATCACAACTTTTAAACAAATTTCAATTGTCAAATTCAACAATATAAATTCTTTCAGATAATTTCTCAGTACCCTTTGACATGGATTCATTTTTGTCTGTCAAATTAATGTTACCCTTTTTAATAGTATTAATTTTTCTGGTAACTTTTGATTTCCAATGGTATTAATTCTGTCAGCTAGCTGTTCATTATTAGTCTGTAAAGACTATATCATTTCTAAAAGTGCCTCATTCTTGACTCTGTTATTAAACCACTTTCTGAAGGATATAATATAAAGAAAAAAGCTGACTCCCAATATCCAACAAATGGATGTATCACAATAAGCATATAAGTCTTGCAGAATACAATCCACAGTATTAGCAAAAATGTTACTAAAATTCTCTACGGTAATATTGCCTGCAATTATATAACTTTCAAGTTTATTGATTTATTAATTAATAAAATATTTACCTTATGTTATATTATGAGACCTAGTAAATTTTTTTAGGTATAATAATCTTTATTGTCCAGCATGTGTCATGGTTGCATGACCTGGTGCTTTGTTTTTTTAGCTGTGGTGCTGGTTAAATACTGAGAAATATGCTTTGCTTGATAAATTAAAAGCAATTAAACCAATTCTGTACATGGAGCAAGAAGTTCAGAACTCAGGGGCAGGGAGCACAAACGGGAAGCAAAAAGTCGCCACTCGGCAGGGATTGTGGCAAAAAATTTCCAAGTCACCAAACACAGTTAGCTTCGCTGTGGTGGGGGTTTTACCAAAACCGCTTATTAGGTAAAAGCAAGCCAAGCGGGCATGGGTAAGTGACTTTCTGGGCTGTGGACCGTTTAGGCCTTTAACCAGTCCATCCAGTAGGTGTGGAGCTCGGCTCCACATGGGTGCCAAAACTAGTCTTAAAACATAAATGCTCTGAGGTCACAGCAGTTAACCATTATTTTGGAAGCAAGCAGGCCAGTTGCTTTCTACACAGTGTCCTGAGCAAACTGGCCTCTGTACTCACTTTCTTTCAAGTTGAGCTGACCTCCCATTTCTTCATTTCAGCTTATTCCTAAAATAACATTCATATTTCTTCCTATGTAATATTTTCCTCTTTATCCCGAGGACTTGGTTCATAGTCAACTCATCCCTTAATATTTATTCTTAAATTCAACACATTTATGATTACTTTCTATTCTATTTTGCTGTCTATTGATATGATAAAATAGACCAAAACCAACTTGGGGGAGGAAAGTCTTATTACAGCCTATATGTTACCGTCCATCATGAAGGGAAGACTCAAACAGAAACTGAAGTAGAAACAATGAAGGAATTCTGTTTACTGGCTTGCCCCCTTCTTTTCTACTCAGATAGAATTTTTTATACTTCCAGGACAAGCTGCCCAAGGATGGCAAAATCCGCAGTGGAGCTGGCTATCCTATAACCGTTAACAATCAAGAAAATTACCTCACAACTTGCCCACAGGTCAATTATTCATTTAGTTCCCCTCTACTCAGATTTTCTACTCTAGTTTGTGTCAAGTTGAAAATAAAAACTATGCAGCAATCAGATTACGGAGCCAAATACCGAATCTCATGCCATTCACAAAGTGACTTTCACTGACATATTAATTGGTATCTAGATTCAACCCTTTCCTGACTGTGTGTCCTATAAAAAGAAGTCCATTTTTATCTGAGAGGCAGCAATTTGTTTTTAGCTGCCCCAATCCATAAATATATAAACTAAATTTTGACATCAAAAACCAGAACAAAGTTTATAAACATGGCATTGTAGGACTTTTTATACTGAAGCTCAGTTTTAAAAGTGGTGACACATTTTTAAAAAGTCAAACACTTACTTTGTGTTCCCTGTGCAATGCGCCATACATCCAATAAGCTTAAAGCAAGGGTGTCCAACTCTTAAAAGCAAGCTGCCTCAATTTTAACAGCTCAGCAGTCTGGCCTGATGAGAGCCCAGAAACCTAAGGACATCATTAAATGAATGTGTGGAGAACTGTTTCTCTTTACTGTCCCAACTCCAATAATTATTTGCTCTGTAATATTCTTCCCAGGCAGGGCACAAGTGGCAAAATCACTTCAAAAACTCCTGCACACTTGAGAAGCAAAACCTTCAGTGCTTATATACCAAAGGCTGCATGAACTCAGAACCTATATATTATCCTAGCAGCTGTTATTTATTCCCCAAAGTAGACAATTCAATAGAGGAGACTCAGAAGATTGAAGTGCTGGAGTAATAGTTGGAAAGGTCTGATGGGTAAATTGAGTGTCATTATTTTACCCAACTACTTTGAAGCTACTTCCTCCTTTGTGAAGGCTGGAAGCCCCTGTGTGGTAAACAGGTATGTTCATGCTTTGGAGAGGAATCACCATGACAATGGAATCAACACAAACATGTAATGCAAAGATGATATTTTGACTTAAAAATAAT
This sequence comes from Microtus ochrogaster, assembly GCF_000317375.1. Lineage (NCBI taxonomy): Eukaryota > Metazoa > Chordata > Mammalia > Rodentia > Cricetidae > Microtus > Microtus ochrogaster. The sequence goes on from NC_022016.1 coordinate 30,361,647, forward strand.
GCACCCCTTGTGCCACTGTCTGCTGAAAGTGGTGGAATTTACTAAGCCAGTCATTTACCTTTTGTCTGAATAAGACTCTTGCCATGAAATTAGAATTCAACAGACAGAAAGTCAAGTTGAGAACTGAGCACAGGTAGTGCATGTCATCTCTTTCTGGTTCACTGATGAACAAGGCTGTCTTGAAACTCCTCTAAGGCAATTTCCCAAATGTTGCAAAGCATCAACAAGGACCAGGATTGCTTTTTAAAGAGACTCCTCACTTAAATATTCACAGTCCAAACAAAGGAAAATAAGCAAATGTGGGGCCTGGAATTTTTCTCTTAAGTTTTCCTTCTGAACTACCAGAAATGATACATGTGTTGACAAGAAGAGCAGGCTCAAAACAAGTTACTTGGTGCCAAATATTTCATTGCCTCTAAAAGAACTCATTACAGTTAACCTAAAATTCTAAAGGAAGAGTCATCCCACCATTTTTTAAATTTTCAAAAACAATATTTGTAGGCTTTCTGCAAGGAGGAAACTCTGTCTCTAATCAAATAAACATTGCATAATGTTATATAGATACAGTCTATACAGAAACCTGGCAACATATCAATCTGTTATTTTTGTGAGAAAAAAAAACATATATATCCTATAGAACAGTGGTTTTAAGAAGTTATCATAAGCATATTTAAATTTAATGTAGTTCTGAAACTCCTTTTCTGTTTTCTACCCAGCCCTACTGTACCTAATTTAGATTAATCCTTGAGTCTGAGCCTCCTCTCACTGTTGGAAAGAGTTGGTCTGATTCCCAGCAGCCTTGAAAGGCTTTCCAATGCACTGTTTACTCTCTGTCAAGTTCCCACCACTCAGGCATGGCTGTGACTCTAGGCTCATCAGTGTTGCTAATGATCGTAGGTTGAACCATGGGTTCTACCTGCTTGGTAGTGTGAGGATAAAGTCTTCAATTAATCTTACTTTTCAGGAATGTCCTTTATTATCTTCTTGACTGTGTAGAATTAAGAATACCCCACTTACAGTCTTACTTATCCCTCTCCCCAGTAAAGACCCTGAGGAAAGACTCCATCCAATCAAAAGAAAGGAACACTAATATCACTGATACTATTACACTGCTGTCTCTGGTTGTTGTAATAGGAACGGCAGGCCACTTCCCGCCACCCGGCTAGCTTTACTCGAAATAATTACACGGAAACTGTATTCTTTTCACTGCTTGGCCCATTATATCTAGCCTCTTCTTGGCTAACCCTTGCACCTGGACTAGCCCATTTCTAATAATGTGTGTAGCACCCCAAGGTGCGCTTACCGGGAAGATTCTAGCCTACGTCCATCCTGGGTCGGAGTTTCATTGTGTCTGCTCCAGGGAGCAGCGGCAGCGGCAGCGGCAGTGGCTGTGGCTTCTGAGCTCACTTCCTCTTCCTCCCAGCATTCTGTTCTGTTTACTCCTCCCACCTATGTTTTAACCTATGAGGCCAAGCAGTTTCTTTATTACTTAACCAATGATCTTACTCCATCATCTGGTTTAAAATGGACAGATAAGTTGCAGCAAAGAAAGACATGCCATTTTATTTCATAACTTCAATTTTCTTGTTTATGAAGCAAGAGACACAGTCATAGAAATATTTTGCTCATCCTTGAATCTCATTGGAGTCTGAGCACAGATTTAGTGCCAGTTGGTTCTACATTGGTAATAGCTTTACTTTTGGCAAATTATTAAATTTCCTGATTCTACACTTAAGGAAAACTAATCAATACATTTCATCTTCTGCCATCACATTGCAGAATGTGGCCATGCCCAGTGGAATAGTACAGCTTTGATTTTTCTTCCTGCCTAAGTCTCAGAATGCCAATGTATTTTCTTTTCTACTTCTAGTAAGAAAGGGACAATAGTTCCTTATCATCCCATGAATTAACCTGCTAGGAATATTAGATCAGAGTTTTTCAGAGACCATGGTGTTCATGACTGATGGTCTGGCCTCTGGAAAGTGCATGCAGCATTATAGGCCATGTGCTAGTCAAACCTTTGCTACTGTGCCAAGTAAAGCATCCTTATGTGGAAGAATCTTGCTAAATTCCCTGAAATGTTCTTGAATCCTGCATCTGAAGAAATGATGGTTTCTTTTAACAGCATTCATTTTCCATGCGGCTACTTTTGTTTATGATTCACAATAATAACTTTTTTATAGAAAACAAACCATATTAAGTAATTTAAAAAATCACGATCATTAATATATAAAATCAATAATTTTATTTAAAGGAAGAGTGAAAGTCAACATCTTGTCCATTAGGATTTACTTGTCCTCTTCAATTACTTCTATATTTTTCTAGTTTCAAATTTGGCAATGTCATTATCAGACATCACGTATTGAATTTTGATTCTTTTGAAATATGAGTCTCCTCTATTGTCTCTTACGTTATAAAATACCTCTCTGAGTAATGGAATTTCATTTTTTAGAGACAGAGTTAGAACATCTGTAAGAGCAGAGTGCCTATGAACTTGCAGACTCTGTTCTGGGCACCTGTCTTATAGGGTCTTCTTTTAGTCTTCAGATAAAACTAAGAGATTGGTATCACAATCCCTTCAACTCTCCCATCTTAACAAGATGATTTTGACATTTTGAGAAAACAGAAGAGAGGAGGACAACAGTTAACACAGCGAAGATCAAAGATTTAGGTTTTCTAAATCCCATATGCACTGGCTCAGTAAGGAGGGGCGATAAAACACCTAGTAAGGGTTGTATTTTTTGTTTGTTTGTTTTCTTCATGGTGTCATTCTTATTTATTTCTTTAAAACAATCTTTTCTCATTTTACATACCAATCCTAGTTCCTTCTCCCTCCCCTCCTCCTGCTCCCCCACCTTTCACCCATCCCACCCCCACCACACACTCCCATGGGGAGTTAACAAAGTCTGGCACAGCACTTTGAGGCAGTACCAAAGCCCTTCCCCCTATACCTAGGCTGAGCAAGGTTTCCCTCCAAAGAGAATGGGCTCCAAAACGTCAGTTCAAGTGTGGGGGTCAGCCATGATAATCTAAGTCTGGGCAGGTCACCCAGAGGAAGTTCTTTACTTCCAACCATTATCACCTGGGACTCTGGCCATTGATAAATTTAAATAAGAGGCCAGAGTCTCAGTAGTTTAACCTGCAGCAATACCTGGTTGCCAGAAGAACCACAAGCTGAGATAACTAGACAAGAGCAGACCATTCAAAGGAAATGCCTTACATTCCAACCGCTGTAGATAGGACCACCTGCCAGTGCACCTCACCAGGACACCCTAGACAAATGTCAACCAATCCTGATGTCAACCAGCCCTGAGCCTCAGAGACCTCTCACCTACATTGGACAGGCAGAGAAAACGAGTTTGCAAACTTGATTAAAATAAAGGCTGTTTGCTTTTACATATGGGACTCCTTTGTTGTCTTTTGGGGGGACCCTGAAGATCTGGGCATAATACAAGCACTAGGGATAAATCCGGGTCCCACTACCAGTGGCCCCACAGTCTGCCCCAGATGCAGAAGTGTCACTAACATTTAGAGGGCCTAGTTTGGGACTACGCAGGTTCCCCCATGGTCAGAACGGAGTCAGTAAAAAAAAAAAAAAATTATCCGTGACATCAAGTACATTAGTTGCTTGTTTTTAAATTACATTTCATCTGACAATATCTGTTGAGTTTCAGGATGGTGAGAATTAAAATGTCCTATTTATCTTATGCTAAAAAGAGATAGCACTGTAACAGAAATGACATGTCAGCCACAAAACATGTATTGACAACACAAGGTCATATGCATGGTGTAAAGACTGACTGTGGCTACCTGGACACTGTAGAGTTTTTCCAGCCTAACTCCTTAAGTGGGCTCCCCTTGTTTATTTGAATAGTAAGATAAGGCTGTATTCTGAAAATTCTGAAGATAGACACGAAGATTTATACAGACTTTCAAACGATGTGTGGGATTTAATTAGGTAATATATTTCCCTTGTCTTTCGGAAGCCAGACACCATTATGTTTCCCTGCATTAGCAGCCACGCTGAATGAGAATTGCTTATATTTGACTTTTATGAGAAAGAGGGGTGTTTTTGAATGGCTTTGCTGTATTCTATGTAGACACATGGCTGATAGGCTATAAACTAATTAGCATGGGCAGTAGATACCAGAGAGTGGTTTGTCTCTGAAGCTGATAAGACACTAGAGAGTCTCAGAAATAGCACCAAACAGTCTCTCCATCCTCTGCTCAAAAGTGATAAGAGCAATACCCGTTTATTAAAATTTGTAATCTAATATGCTCTGCTAATTTCCTCTTGGGGTAGTGCTTATATTAAAAGAGTTGCTTATTCCACATGTATTCAAAGCAGATGTGATGAGTGAAAGCTGAGTTTTCGGATTTTTCACTTCTTGTCTTTTTCATCAGATGTGACTGGTTTTGAAGGAGGAAATTTGAGCATGTAAAAACCATCATATTTTCAAAGTGATTGTTTTCAAGCCTTTAATTAAATCAAAATGCTCTTTATAGGGCTCTGAGCTCAAGCTGCTATGAAAATGGCAGAACCACTTGTCAGCTGAGCGGGGTTATGAACAACTCTACCAGCAAGAGATAAAAGTATTAAAAAGAGAAGTACGAAGGATCATTTCTCAGTGTTAATTAAAAACAACAACAATGCAAAACGATAGCTGCATTTATAGAGCAGTCAATGAATACACAGAACCCTTAGTGAATGCAGCATGCGAGAAAGATCAAAGTTTATGGGGAAAGAAATGAGGTTTGCATCTTCTCTTTGACACAAATTGAATAACATTGGCCAAACATTTTTTTTTTCCAAGCAGCAGTATCTTCCCTCTAAACAAAGGCAATTAGACCTAACTCAAAACTCTTTTGTGCACATAGTTAATAAGAAATATTCAATTAATATTAATGTTTTCCTTTCGTGTCCAAGACCCTGAAAAAAAATCCCTCCATGTAAAGATGTAAAATAAAGAAGCAAATAAATAATTCACCCTTCCCAGTTTCAGGCATGCTTGAAAGCTGCTTCCTTTTGCTTTCAGTCTTACTGCTTGAGAGATGGCAGCTACGTATAAGTGTTGACCTTGATTTAACAAAAAGAAGTTGCTTCAGTGTTGCTCTCCAAATGTTGCTTTTGAGACAACTGGCAACAGAAAGCATTCTTGACGTTGTCGTAGAGTTAGTCTTTGTGGACAAAGGATTTGAAGCTTTCTTTTGATTCTAAACCTTATTGCTTCGCTTTAACCTTAGCTATGACGATTCTATGCCAATGGCTGCCCCCCTATAGACCTTCACAGTGTAAATCCACAGTTCTCCATTCTCAAAAGGGTTCCATGGATTTTTTTATTCACATTTTTCCTAGTTTGGCTTCAATTTTTACAGGGCTTTGAGGTGATATTTCTTATTTTTGACATTGTTGTGGTTGCAATTTTCAAGTGATATTATCTCCTTTCAGGTTGTTCTTGGGCATGACAGGAAGTACATAAGGGCTAGGGTTAGCGCTAGTGGACATAAGGTCCTCTTAAACATGTCAAAAATTGCATTGACATATAGATATACTATACAGAAACATACACATACAATAGAAAAGATAAAGCAGAAGAATAGCAGTGGGTGACTAGGTATATGAGTATTAATTTTAATGTTGGTTTAAGATTTCTGCAGATTTGACTTTTTTCAAAAGAGGAAATTGAAGATATGGATGCGGAGAAAATAGGTTTTATTTTAAAAACCACTAAGCTCCAACATTTTAAGACAAGTTGATGTGTCATTTGATATTAACCATCTTCAAAGCCATAATAATTGTTGTTTTAATTTGTATTTTCTTTTTTTTTTTTTTTTTTGGGTTTTTGAGACAGGTTTCTCTGTAGCTTTGGAGCCTGTCCTGGATTTTTTTTTTTGTTTTTGTTTTTTTTGTATTTTCTTAATGGTTAAAGATGCTGAGTGCTTCTGCTTATTCTACTTTCCCATTATAAGTCTTATTTTGGGATAAAAAGACTTTTCACTTGAAAAGAAGTTTTTCAGGGTGTCTGTTCATTTTTTTTTTTTAAATCAGACAATGTTTTGGCATCATTGTTCTTTGTCTTTTTTGCCCTTCTTTTACTTTTCTTTCCCGTTTGCTTATGTGTTGCTATTGAGTTTTATGAATTCTGTATTTGGGATAATAGTCACCATTTGAATGCTACTTTATTTCTATGTGCAAACCGCCAGTGTGGGTGGGCAGCATAATTGCGGAAGAGGAGACACTGAAGTCCCTCTCCCAAGTACGAGTCAGCTCCCCACAGAGGCTGATGGCAGTGTCTGTGTCTGAAGAATTGCACGGTAGAAATGAAAGAAAACAAAGAAGTTTCGAGAATGAAAAACTACTGTAGCAATGCAAGGAGGAACTCTGCAACAAGTACACAGGGCCCACCGCCACAGCCACCAAGCCTGGGACAAGCATTTCAACAGCCTAAAGAAAGGTGATGCCGCTAGGAAAGAAGAAAGATCTATTTGTATTTTACCCAATCGGATGTTATCAAATGCACCCCTGTCCCCGTATCCCCATCCTCAAGTCATACTCACAAGTTTTCAGGAAAGTATTAAATCCCACATTTTATCTGACTTCAGCTTCAACAACTTTTAAAAACAGATATCACTCTGTTTGTATCTCGGTAATTATATAACATAGTCATTGTATCTAGGTAATAAATTTTAAAGAATGTATTCAAAACATAGTAACAAGATTTTTTATTTTATTTTTTTTCTTTTTAGATGACTACAAGACTTAGACTTCAAACAAATTCTTTTTCCTTTTCTTTCATTATGAAAAACAGATAGCCCAGATTTAACTGTAAATAGAGAAGACTATAAAGAAAGCATTTAGTTTCTCTCCAATCTAGAATTTGTCTTTGTGGATATTTTGAAATCAAACTCAGACTTGATGTAAAAGAGTGACTGGAAGCTTACTTCCAAGGCAGCACCGCTGTGGACAGCATGCGATTTCATTCGATTCCAGCAGACAACTTTAAAACTCCAAGTTTCTGACAACCAGTTTGGCTGAAATCGGTATTTGTTCTACTGTTTTTCTTGCTAAATTGGGATTTCTAAAATTATTAACTGAATTAATCCCTTTGCAACTATCCCACTTCTATAATTATACAGAAGATCTGGCTGGGTAAAATGCCAGGACTTAAACTGACCACTACCCTCCCTGTCAAAAACAAGGAAGTAACTCTCAGATCCTGTGTTGGGGAGGCAAGGCCAAGGCTGGCCATGACGTCCTCAGGCTGTGTCTCCAAAGTTTTGGTTCCACATTGAACCCCACAAAAAAAATCTTCAAGAAAAATCATGAAGTCCTGTGTCCCTTTGGTTGGGAACTGGCACAAAAATAGACATTCATCTTAAAAATAAAGAAAAACCAAACTAAGAAATAATTTGAGAGAGCAGCTACTAGTTTTACTGGGATGAATAAAGAGAAAATCCTATGAATATTTTTAAATTATTTTTTACCTAGGAGGCAAAGATATCCTAGAAGAATAATAATGCTAGCCTTCATAATTTGCTTGCCATTTATATCAATCTTTTGCAAAATAAACTGCAGTTAGTTTTTAGCTGGTCTTTGATTATTCTGCTAAAAACAACAACAAAAAAAACACATTTTAAAAATTATGTTGATTTCAATATCTTCTTGCCGTTCTTTTAATTACATGACACTTGCTTACTGCCTAGGAAATGGGAACTTGCCAGTGATTCCATTACAGGGGGAATGCCCTATTTGCTCTCCTGAAAGCTGTCTGAAGGCTTCTATGTCAGCCTCCTTTCCATCTTAGTCAAAGCATGGAAGGAAAACCAGGGTCACTTCATCAAAAGAAACTTCCTGTTGCCATAAATACCAACACGTTCGATTTCAGAATAAATATGCTGTCATGAAAACAATGATTTTTCAAAAAGGGTGTAATCCTTAAGAAAGACACAGAAGTCTTCTTTTGTCCTGAGCAACCTAGTACCAATCTTTAACTTATTTTGGAGAACTGAACAATATTTATGCTGTTTTAATATTCTGAGGCATCAATAACTTCCTTAAGGTTAATGGAACAGAAAATATACACTCGTTACCATTTAGAAAAAGTGACAGTCCTCTAAGTATCTGGAATGTAGAACGCCTACGAACCCAGTGGACAAAAGGCTGCCACAGCTGTTGGCTCAACTAGACTGGTGTTCATAACTTAGCCCAGCAGTAGCTGTCCATCTCAAGACTGGACAAAAGCTGCAAGCATTTACCTGGAATGTGTATTGCAGCAGAAAATGCCTATGCTTTTCCACCTTATAGGAAAGCAAGTTATTAATCTTCATTTGTAAATGGTTCTAAGCCTCAACAAAGGGCCTGGAAGTACAACTCTCAAAGTATTGGTTTTAATCCAATCTGGAAATACAAAATAATAAATACAGATATTTTCTTTTAACATTTTTGTTCTACTTTATAAAATTCACTGTGTAACAAAAGGCATAAAATCTAAAGTCTATTGGTATGTCTTTTTAGGACTAAATAAAATAATCTTCATAAAATTTAAGCTTATACATTAGTATGAGTTAAATACTAAATGTTATAAATAAGCATTGTTTTTTACTCATTTTATACCATTTAATATTTACATGATAATTTATATTATGGATAAAAAATGTCTGTGTAAACATAACTTTTATTATTTACCTACTATAAAGCTTCACTGTCTTTTACCTTGGTCAAATTTCATATTATAAAATACACAAGAAATAAATTAACATATTCATAAAGAGATCATGGAAAGTTCTCCCAAAGGCTTCATCCCCTGCCACATGCATACCATTGCTGTATATTAGAACTTTGCAGTGATGGATGTATTCTTGTTCATATAGACAAAAAACCTTAAAATTATAAAAAAGTAAAAATAACACAGAGATATGTTATCTATCAAAATAAAATATCTTTGTTGAGAAAGAAACACTGGACTTAGAGAAGAGAGTTCCTGTAAGCCACGGGATTGCAAAGTGAACAAAGTTAGTGGAAAATTCAGTGCCTTTAAGCATCTCTGCTTCTGGATGGCAGGGATTGCACAGAGACCTGGTGAGAAAGAAGAGAGAGAGAGAGAGAGAGAGAGAGAGAGAGAGAGAGAGAGAGAGAGAGAGGATGAAAGTTCTCCCAAAGGCTTCATCCCCTGCCACATGCATACCATTGCTGTATATTAGAACTTGCAGTGAGGATGTACCTCCTGGGAATGCAAAGGCACAGGGATATTACCTAGGAAGTTGCAGATTGTAGAAAGGGCCATTCTTGTGGTCTTTTTTTCCTTTCTTCCTTTCATCCTCTCTCTCTCTCTCTCTCTCTCTCTCTCTCTCTCTCTCTCTCTCTCTCTCTCTCTCTGTCTGTCTCTCTCTTCTTTCTCTCTTTAGTTCTTTGCTAATATTAGTGGATAAAGCTGCTGAAATCATTTATTTTATATTTTAGGATATGTTGAGAGAAGCTTTTTCCCATATACCATTAGCTAATCTGGAATTTATGTAGTCTAGGATGGCCTCAAATTGCAGCAATTCCCTGTCTCAGTATCTTCGTATCCTGATAGTTAAGATTGAGGGCATATGTACTGTCATGCTTGAATTTTCTCAATGTATTTTTTTTTATCAAAAGCTACTAGCTTTCATAGCCTATTAGAAATGCTTGCACTTTCCCTTCCTTCAATCTCATTTGAATCATCAATTCTCTACTAATTTTAATGCACAATCATAGGGATGTGTGAAGCTAATACAAATGTATGTCATTGGCATCGAGACTATTTATCATTGAGTTTTCTTCTATGCTATTTTTATGATCAGCAATCCTTCCTCTAGGAAGATCATCACAAATTGTGCTTTTCAATGAATCATCTGGTGACAAAGAAGTGTGTGCTTAGCAAATTGCACCCTTTTCCATTCAACATGAGCAGCTTCAGTATAAATTATCTTTATGGGTTTATTTGTCATTAACTGCATCCAAAATACCCTGATGGCTAAGTTACCTTCTGCATCTTAAACTCTCTATCAAAAAAATTACGGTTTTTGAGTTAAAACCTTGCCTTCAACAGCTTTTTTTTTCTCACATCAGTTACAGGTTCTTCTGAGGTTGAATGGTTCTAGTGGATTACCATAGTTGCATTTCTCAATCAGGGCCTATTTAACATCCAGTAAACTCAAAAAGAAAATATGAGTACTAAAAAGGAAGACTATAAAAATGAACATATAAAGCACTGTCAAGTTACAGTCATTTGCTTTGTTTAATGTGCACACAACATTAAGGGATAGGGTTTGTTACTATCTTCCCTTCCCAGTTACTAAGATAGAGGACCCCATCTTAGAGCTGAGATGTGATATGCCCAGTGTCAGACAGCAGTAAACTGCTGGGACCAGTATAAATGTTAGGAGTGCTATGATTTCAGTCAATTTTATTTTTTGACTTCTGTATGAAAACTCTGTGTTTGTGTGATTTTGATATGGAATTTGGAGGTTATAGGAAGGTAGGTGGAGAAGGCACAGGCTTATGCCTCTCATGACATAAAGCACACTTAAAAAGCCAAGAGACACTTCAAATAAGTAGTAAGTCATGGAAGGTGGCTCTATTATGAAGATCATACAACATACATTTGAGGACACAAGACTGGTATATTATCACTCTAGGAACACTACCCCCCTCCCTTTTTTTTTGGTCAGGCAGTGGTGTTACAGGGCTTTAATCCCAGCACTTGGCAGGTAGAGGCAGGCAGATCTCTCTCTCTCTCTCTCTCTCTCTCTCTCTCTCTCTCTCTCTCTCTCTCTCCTTGACCCTACACCACAGAGGAGCCAAATACAGTCTGTAGTCCTTCATATCATGTCTGCTGCTCCTCTTTAGGACTTCAAGAAATGTTAAATCAATGCTGCAATTAACATCATTAGAAATCAAACATCTCAGGTCTAAAGATAATATAAACACTTAGGATTATTTTTCTCTAAAGAATAATTCGAGAGAAAAGATTGAGCTTGTTGCAATTAAATAAAATCAATATATAAAGAATATATAAGAAGAGTATCTACAACCCATGCTCTTGCTCTAGCATGTTGTCCATTTATTCCAAACTAATGCTAGATATGGTGCTAGATATTAGGAGACATATGCTGGACAAATATAGACAACTCTACCTTTATATACTTCACAGTCGAGTGAGAGATCTGGAGACGTACTAGAAAGTAAAACACTGAAGTCAAGTCACAGATTTTCATACTGAAGAGTTTTGAGCTAAATGCAACTGAAACAACTTAAGCCACCTACCTAGACGTATATGTACATTATATACAACATTCACAATGTTTAAGATACTTCTGTGCTCATGTGCCCTCCATCTCTCCCCCCCACCTCTCTCTCTCTGTCACACACACAAACACACACACACATACACACACAGACACCTGATCTATAAAGAGACGCTTCCAGGGAAGAGAAACAGTACTCAGTCCCCTGAAGGAAGCTTCAATCAGCAGGACCTGGCTGGTACCCAACAGGAAAACCCAGCTGTCTGGCCCACAGCAATCCACACTGGGCAGCCATCCACTATCTGTGAGTAAATGCTCAAGACCATCTGTGAATTTAGAAAGAGAAAGCAAAAGCTGCAACAGCCCAGCCAAAAGCAAGAGCATCCAAAACTGAAAGTGCAACCCATCTGTGCAAGAGGACATTTCACCCTGGATGCAGCTTGCCTCTTCCAGTTTGACCTATAGGTCAATCCAGTTTAAATAAACAAACATTGGTTGAGTCATTTCATGTGCCAGGAACAATGAAAAGGGCCGAAAATAAAGAGATGATGAGAAAAATTTCTTCCTCCTCACCAGGAGCCCAGTGTTAGAACTCACAGAGCAGACTCATAGTTGACAAGAGTCAGGCTCCGCTCAGGTCAAAGGATCTGGAAAATTTTATAGTAATCTTATCATCATAAGGATCCTTGTTCTATATGTCTTTGGATAGGCCTTGACATCCCACTTCTTTAAAAGTTACCCAGGAGATGGAAGTTACTGGTCTGGGCATCACATCTGAACGTCAAGGTGAGTGCAGATGAAGGTTCCTGGAAGTGGCACGGTGATGGACACCTTAAAGAGGCTGCCTGGGGCCAGGCCACCCCAAGGAAATATGCAAAGGCAAGTACGTGTTAGTTTGATAAGGTGGCATCTGGGAGCAACTCACACTTAGTACGTTAGAAATTAGGTACCATATCAGTACCATACCTGAGCAAGAAGATGATTTTTATCAGATGCTGAAAAACCACCCTGAGAGTCTGTCTGCGGTTCACATCCCTGGGTTTTGCACCTGCTAGGTTCTGCCTCCGAGTGATGCTATAACAGCAGTCCACACTTTCACTCCCATCTTTGGGGTGTCATTAAACAGATGGTTGAAAGACCATAGTTTCTAAAATTTGGTCCAAGTGGCAGAGGAGATAAAGGTTCCTTTTGAGAGAAGTTTGCTCTCAGAAAGTCATTATAGAGTCACTGATTTAAGTGGGAAAGCTGCCAAATACAGTAACTGATGTGGGATTCTATATGCTGTGAATACCATTGGTTAATAAAGAAACTGTCTTGGGCCTGCAAGGGGAAAAGAGGTAGGCGGTAAAACTAAACTGAATGCTGGGAGAGAGAAGGCAGAGTCAGAGAGAAACCATGTAACCCCGCCATAGTCAGACACCTGGAACTTTACCCGGTAAGCCACAGCCTCATGGCAATACACAGATTAATAGAAATGGGTTAAATTAATATGTAAGGGTTAGTCAATAAGAAACTAGAGCTAATAGGCTAAGCAGTGATTTAAATAATACAGTTTCTGTGAGAGGTCTGACTCGTGGCCTGTGTAGGGAAATAAAAGACCAGACTTTACAGCTGATTAAACAGAGTGAAGGGAAGGATGCTATGACTACCAGCTTTTACACTGAGGTTACTGACAAAATGGTAATGTGGCCAACCGGAATAGAAAAGCAATCAAGATGTATGTTAGACGCTCATGACAATAAATCTTGCTTTGCAGTAGCTGGACTTTTGGATGCAGATTGCCAACAGAAAGTAAATGGGCGGCAAGCCGTTTGCTGCATAGGGAAGGATGTCAAGGGGAAAAATCAAGTCCAGACACTTAACCCACAAGAAGAAAAACAAAGTCCCTAAAGTCCCACAATCCCACATCAGCATCTGCTAGCCCTACCCACAATGGCACTGGGAGAGTTTAAAGCTCTGTAGCTTCATCTTCAGTTAGGAAACCCTGTCATGGTGGTTATCCATGCAAAATGAAGAGCAAATTTAAGCAAAATATTTCTTACAGCTCATAGACATGAATCTCCAAGACTGTTGGGCCATGGAGTAGCTACTTCACAGAGACAATCCCATTTGGGACATTGTCTTCTCACCAGAAGGTCAGGCAGTAGTTAAAGGTACAGACACCTAGCCAGAGTATGAGTCACCCTTCAAATGATTCATTGCAACAGCAGAGGTATGTGACCCAAAACTCATCTGGCAGAAATGAATCAATATCAGCTCACTGCCAACACACTCATTTATTCAATTAAGTTAATGTAGAGTAATTCATTCAAACCCTACCCAATGCCATCAATCAGAGTTTTTAGTTGAGAAGATAATATAATCAACAATAATTTTTATCAAAGTGAAATCCATATCTTCATTACATAATTGAATGGAACGATACTTATATAAATTCTACCTCTTCTGACATAAATGTTCAGTCTAACGAAAGAAGCACTTTTACTCTATTTTCCTTAAGTAAAGCTATCTGAAAGAATCTTCTACCTTGATGATTGGAGGGCAGGGTAATTTTTCACTTGATTTCTTTAGTCTCTACCTTCAGGAAATGTAAAGTTGAGCAGTCTGTCAGTTTTTACCTCGTGCCTACTGTCCAATATCAAGGTGGTATTTGCTAATATTAAACATGGTTTTTGATACCATGGGGAAATATATACAGTTCAGTCTTGTTTTAAAAACTGATATATAAATTATGTGTAATGTACTTTAAAATAAAAAAATAACCTAATACTGTCTCATAAAGGTATATATGATGGTAATATTAGTATATTTAACTTCTTCATTTTTCTCCACTTCTTGTTTTTCTGAAGTAAAACAAGTTTTTGTTTCATATGTGATAATAAAATAGAAAAGATCACAAACAGAAACAGCTCAGGCATTTTGTTTGTATTTATTTCCTTCCTAATTCAGTTCTTGTGGAAGTATCTGAAGATTTAGAGCACAGAAGGTCAAATAGGTAACCACCAATAGAGGAAGCCCATGGTTGAGTCCAGGACGGCAGAAGGGTAAGGCTGAAGGAACAAAACCTATCCAATGTCATTTTCCTCCTCATTGGGTCTTTTGATTGGCTCCACATAACCTCTGGATTTCAGGCTCCTCTTGCAGTTCCTGCTAGCTTTTCTGTTACTATATCTATTAGCACAAAAATTAATACTTATTTGTTTAAATTGCTTCCTTAAAATGTTTCATTTTATGCTCCAATTGAAGAGAGGCCATTCCACATGTTAGATACAGCATCAAAACCTTTTTCCACATACAGATTGTTTGAACCCTCCCATTGCAGACTGATACATTTTTTTCTGTTCTTTACATATTCACCATCAAGATGAAAATGTACAAATTGTTTAAGTATTGGCAATTCAGTACTTAACAAAGCCTTATCATTAAACAATGCCATTCTGCTGAGGACTTAATGCCACAGTAGTCCTCCTAAGAATTTTAGAACCAATCTGTTGTCTTAAGAATAGTTATTTGTGTAGTTCTTGAAACTTTGATTTGCATGCTATATTCATGAATCCTAATTACATTAGCATAACTGTCACACTGGGCTTTAAAATCCATAATTTAGTTCGGTCCTCTTTAGATTTGGGGGTGGGGTATTTGGTGTAGCTTGTGAAAAACTTCCAGTAACAAAAACAAAAACAGAACTCTTTTGCAAGAATAAAACTGAGTTGTAATTTCATGAAGAAATAAAGTTAGTACTATTGACCTGCGCCATATTGTAAGGAGGCAACCTACAATGAGCCAAGTCAAGATTTCTGCTGTTTGTTCCTCTCCACTTGGAGTATCAGAGCATCTGCTTTGGAGACAGAGAAATGAAAAGGTGCAGGGAGGTTTGTGAAGGGAAAGAGTGAAGTAAGGAGAACTCTTAAAACAGAATTCAAAGCAACACAGCAATTATTGAATAAAGCTACATGCCGGAAATTAAAATGACCCAGTGACACATAGACCTATAATTTTGTGTTGTTGGTCATGTTTTAATACATATAAATGATTAATTTTGTTAGCTCTAGACTAACTCTTCTTGCTTCAAGACGTTTCAAACCCATAGTTTAAAGAATGTTTCTTAAAATACACAGATAATGTGGTATAAATTTATATGCACTACACATTGAACAACAACTGGAAACCTACATGAAATCAATAACTCAGTTCCCTCGACAGCTTATATTGAATGATCACACACTGATGCTCAAGTGGCCAATTACTTAAAGTGAAATATGGATACCCCAGCTCTTTTATTTTATTTCTTTGAAGAATTCGACAAGTGATTCAACTTTGTTAGTAGAGGAACCAGAGGCTTTTGTTGGCACAACCCATCAAAACATCTCTCAGAGTGACTATTTTCTGGGCAAGTGTCTATTTCAGTGCTACCCAGAAGGTCCTTGCGTTGGTGTTTCAGTCACCCACTGGAGTTACTTCCATAGCTCCATAAAAGTAACTTCAAAACCCCTCACTAATCATGCCTAATTCCAAAAGCCATGTCTATATGATGGAATTGTTAAGCATATACACATACTGTGCTATTGGGTTCTATGGGTAGAAACTGTTTTTATTCCTACTAACAAATATTGCAATTGACAACAAAGTTTGTTTTGTTTATTGTCTCATTATTTAGTAAGTGTGAATTATTATCATTTTTATATTTTTATTGATTCTAAATTACATTTATTCATTTATTTGTTCTTTTGTGTCCATGGCTGTGTCTCTGTTGGTACTGGGATTTCAACTCACGTCTTCAGACTTGGCAACAAGCATCATTACCCATCCAACCAACTCACAAAAGCCTTTTATGATTTTATAGCTATTATACTTTATTCTTATTATTGCTTCCATTTTATAGACAAGAAAATTGAAAACCAGAGACATCAATATTCCTCCTTATATTGAGACTTCATTGATCATGTATACAGGACCTGATCCTGGATTTAGCTTAAAGTTTTGTTGTTTTTTTTTTAATGTTACCTCTATAAATGTCTGGCAAAAGAAACTATGTGAGCAGGCATTTCTGAATGTGTTCTACTGATTACCCAATATCAGCAAACAGTATGATGAAGTAAGCAGCAGATTAGCACATTCATGAAGGCAACTTCCAGCCAGTAGTACACTGGGAACTGGTCTGCTACGTGACTTCCTGAGGCTCAGCCCAGCTTGTGAGTTTTATGACGCAAAGAAGATGGACACAGACACAGTCTAGGACCCAGCCTGGACTGCACTCTTGTTGGTTCTACCAGATCTGAATGGCAAACTCTAGAAAACAAGCAGGTTTTGCCATAGGCCAGGTCACAGGAGTTTGGAAAGCTATCAGAATCTCTCTGCTAATGGGTTATTAAAAAATAAACTTCAGATGTCTAGGCATAGACAGCTTTTATGTATATGTGCATTTGTTTAACTGTCTGTCTATTTTTATAATTTATATAACAATGTCAACCAGTGAGGAGTGGGTTCTGAATACTGGATTGAGTTGTAGCTACTGCATGGTTGCAAGATATTTAAGAAAAAGTCAAGGTCATTGAGTTTGGAGTTGGGTTCCTTGAATAATGAACATGGCATCTGACGAATGTGCATTTAGATAAAGGTAGATATAACATAAGCATCCGTATCTTTGGGTAGAGATTTATCACACTGATTTTTATGCACATGTGTCTAGATGTGTATAGATGTATGTGTTTAGTTATGTGCATATATGTGGTGGCTAGAGTATGAAGCCTGGTATCTCCTTCAATTGCTTTTCATCTCACTTTTTGAGAGAAGGCTTCTCACGGAATCTGAAGCTTGCTGGCTGGCCTGACTAGCTAGTAAGCACACCCACAGGAGTTTCTTGTTTCAGCCTCCCATGCCTGGGAATTAGAGGCATATGCCACTGTGCTTAAATCTTAATGTGGGCGCTGGGTATCTATACTCACAGTTCCTCATGCATCCACGGCAAGCACTTTAACCATCTCGTGCCCCAAACTGGTTTTTAATATGTTCAGGGAAACCTTTCTTAAAGCAGTTGATCTATATCACTTACAAATTTTTAGCTAACCAATCCAATAAGTTGTAATTTTTGAATCAAAGAGAAAAATTAAAATGTCGATACTGGTCATAAAATGATGGAGACTATGGGTCAAATTAAAGTCCAGGTTTCTTGAAGTGGAGCTTCTTGGCATGAGAAGGGGGCAATACTTAATCAAGTCAGATTTGATTTGGGATGATGAAAACTCAATGTGAAAAGCAGTAAGAGACTGGGAGTCTCTGGAACTTAGGTTCCACACTATTAAGGCCATCTGGACTGTGACGGAAAAAGCATGGGATAAAACTGGTCTCTCTGAACATGG
>NC_022016.1:30379730-30389938 GCF_000317375.1 Microtus ochrogaster
TCTGAAAGCATACCTAGAAAGAACATCAGTCATGCCTCTAAGACTCAGATGCT
The DNA here is from genome assembly GCF_000317375.1 of Microtus ochrogaster. Classification (NCBI taxonomy): domain Eukaryota; kingdom Metazoa; phylum Chordata; class Mammalia; order Rodentia; family Cricetidae; genus Microtus; species Microtus ochrogaster. Next base: position 30,379,784 of record NC_022016.1, read on the forward strand.
GACCCAGTGAAGAGAGATCACCAGGAGCACACCCAGAGCTGCGTCTCATCAGGCAATAACAGATCAAATGAAATGAGTTCTTACCACGTGTGACATAAAACATTACATCAGTTAGCCATTTCTATTTGACCCCTGAAGAAATAACTGTCATTATTTCCACCTTGCAGAGGATACAGCTAGAGAAAGGCAGAAATGCTGCCCTAATGATATGAGTTTTTAGCTAGCAGAGTTGAAGAAGATAGATAGAATTTAAAGGAAGACAAATATGAGCTCTCTAGGTAGGTCAGAAGGGTTTCCCTGGGATGACTGTTATAAACTTGAAGATTCCTTCCTGGCTCCCTTCCATGGATAGCCCACAACAGCCCCTGGACACATGCTTGTTCTCCATTTCATAGCATCAGACCCCCTTCTGTTACGAGTGTTGATTGTCATGGATTGGATTCCTCCTTTAGCCAGCCTTCTGCTAAATGATTAGATCTTGCAGAGAGCCAATGATGCTTGGTGATCATTCCTTTGTCTTTTCTTATTCTGAAGGATTGTTCGCTTAGACAGTACTCATGGAATCACCTGAGTCACTACTGGGGTATATGAGGAAAAAAATCCATACCAGTGGCCCCGACTCTTTCTTCTCTTGTTGCACCAAAGTCGGAACCTCTAGTCCAGATAACCAAGGCATAGGACATAGGACTCCATCAACCTGAATTGTTTAGCAGCTACATGGACATCAGGCCTAGTGGTCTATGCAAAGGTATGACTGTAAATGAGAAAGAAACATTTACTATGTTGAGCCACATACACGGAAGGCTTCTTCTCAGCATACCATAGCATATCATGATGGGCAACATCTACACAACTTTCTCAGTCCTCCCTATAGTCTTACCACTGCCAAAAAAAAAAAAAAAAAAAAAAAAAAAAGTAAAGGGACCTTTAACCATCTTAAAGATCCCTGAACTAGGTCAAGTTTAGGTTGGATAAAATCAGCCAGCTCACTCCTGCAACTGTAAGCCTTCCCAGGGTGATCTCCCCAGTGTTTGCAGTCACGAAGAAGGAACAAGCCCAGCTGCTGTTAAACTTATCAACAGGGCGTTTTGACTCACACCTTTTTTTTTTTCTTATTCTAATATGACAAGTGTTTTCTAAAGTGAAATTCCATTGAGCCAGATCTACTAAAGCCAGAAATAGACTTCTACCATATTCAATCTCTGTCAAGATTTTCTTACGTTGCCTACTTAGAAAATGATTGGGGTGAAAATAGCATGGAAAAAAAGACTGCCCCAAAATTAGAAAGATTCTAACTTTAGCCTGCTGTAGACAACACAAAGAAAACACATTGCTCAAGTGAAGAATGAGAATAAGAGCAAATTATTTTAGTTTTTATGGAAACATTGCACAGAGCAAAGTGAAGGGGTAAAGCAAGCCAGTGAGAGGATTGGCTTCATTAGTAGAAAACTAGTAAATAACGATCTCTAGAGACAAATTTGTTTTTTAATGAGAGAAGGATTTATTTTATGATGATTAAACGTTAAGCAATATAAAAAAAGTGTATCCAGAGAGAGAGAGAGGGCAAAGGTTGAAGGAGAGATTAGTTGCTTTTCTCTACATAGTTCATAATGAGGATGATTAGAGGAAGTTGTAATTGATTACTAATATCTCTCACCCTGAACAGAAGAGGAGTTATGCAGAATTAATCTGTGGAGTTATAATAAAATAGATGATGATAAATACAGCGTGGAACTCTCAGCACAGAACTAAACAAAGACAAAAACGAAGAAACCATTTAGTGATTTCTTGCCTTTTAGCACTAAGGACTTAATAATACACAGGTTTTTGAAATACACCATGAATGTAATATTGATTATTCCTAATGTTCACATGGGGTTATCTAGGTACAAGCACCATTCTAAGTGTTTTATGGGAACTGACTCATTAAATCCTCATAGCACATATTATCCCCTTTTCTTTCCTATTCTTTGGAAAGAAGCTGAAGTTTATTAAGTGAATGCTTTAGTATAGATTTATGGAGGGATAGACAGACAAACAAATACATGATAGGCAGAGAATTTCATGGAAAGGACAGTTATACACTTCCAGATGTCGGTGTGGGCTCCTAACAAGGGAGAGTTGCCTAGAATCTCACTTCCCAAGTGAAGAAACTGAGACACAAAAACCTTAAAATTTCCCCACCTCATAAGGGCAGAAAGTAGTAGATGAGCATGTGTAACGACAGTGTACGTGTTGTTCACCTCTCTGTTTATGTCTTTCTCAAGCCATTGCTTTGTGTGTGTGTGTGGACAGGTACCTTCACTTGAGTTTGTAAAAGAGCAGTAAACTTAAAATCAGTAAAGCTGAAGTTATCGTCCTCCACCTCTACTACCTACCACAAATGAGAACCTGCACAGGAGTTCTTTTTCTCTGTTGAGAAATTCCTAACCCATGAAGCACATACACTATACAATATTACTGTCTGAATAAATACATAATGGATAATGGTATTTGGGTACAGTTTGACTAATTTCTAAATGCTTTCCAAATATGATGAGTTATATGCCGACGGGATCTATATGAACATGGAGAGTGTCTCATCCCATTTAATAGTGAACTAGTCTACTTTGCTTCCTTAAGGAAGATGCATAAATCAAATGGCTCAAATCAGAAGCTTTTATTTTTCCTCACAGGTCTAAAGGCAGTGCGTCTGAGTAGCCATGTTTGCCAGAAGACTGAGGTCTGGGAAGGATTCTCGTCCTAGCTTATAAATGATTTTGTTTCAGCCTCTCACAGGAAAAAAAATAAACAAGCTTCTGGAATCTTCTCATGAAGGCAATCTTCTCATGATCTCATCAAAACCTGGTCATTATCCAAGTCTAGTCTCCTCAACTCCACTTCATTAAGGGTTGTACCTTCAACATATGAATCTGAGGGAGCCAAAAATTAGTTTCATTACATTGTGCTTATGTTGGCTAAAATGCTGGGAGTCAAACAAAAACAGGAAGGTGCCTTTCTGGAAATGATACTGAGTACACATTTGGTAAGACAAGGTTGTCACAAAAGAAAAAGAAGTGTGATGGGTTGATCATACATGTGGGCACTATGGAATAAGAAGTGTTTTTAAAAGAGGGCAGAGACTTTTAAAGAAAAATCAGAAAACTATACCTTTTATTGATTTTATTGAGCTCCACACTTTTCTCTTCTCCCCTCCCCTCTTTGTCTTTCCTCTCCCCTTCAACCCTCTTCCAAGGTCCCCATGCTCCCAATTTATTCAGGAGATCTTGTCTTCAGAAAACTTCCCTTTATAAGACACTTCCTCATAGTATGTAAATTTGGTGCCCAAGTCCAACAGATCCAAGATTTAATCTTCTCCTCCCTACTTGGGTTGACATTAGTCCAATAATTTAACCTAAATCTCCACTGCCTCCTGTCAAACGGAGAGATAAAAAGAGGTTAGTGTTCAAGATTATTACAAGAACTAAGTACATGTACAATGTTTAACATGATATTATAGTTTCAACAGTTAACAGTTTCCCTTTGCTGAGAAATGATTTAACTCTTCCTATTTTTAGCTCATTAATTTAACAGGCATAATTAAATGCCTACTATGTGATAGGCATTCTTCTCACATTGCATGATTGCTCCTAGAGAAAAATAGAAATATAACTCATATATACTTATTTATTTTTCATTCATTGACTCAGCGACAGAAGAAGTATCAATAGAATACATTTTGATGGCACCTCTCATTAGTGTTGCTAGGGCACCTTGCCCAGCAGCCAATCACTGTTTGCAAGACCTAGAAGTATTCTAGAGACTGCATATTCAACATTGCCTGATAATCATCTTTTCCTATGTTTCTGCTACTTCAGCTTTCTGATTCTGATTTTTTAACATCCGTATTTCCAATGACTGCCTCTGTATCACACCTGGGAGGCCTCTCAGGCTCTCTAAACACATGAAGCAGTGAATTGTTAGTATGCAATCTCTGCTCACTTACTCTCCATTCAAACTTTCAGCAACTTTTTCAGCTGGTTAAACAAAAGCTCTGAATCATCCTTGACTCCCTCTTATCTCACACCTGTGTCCTGGAAGCTTTGCTTTCAGAATATACCTAGGACTTAACAACTCTTCATTTTCAGCACGTCTGTCCTCATCCACTCTGCTGGCATCTTTCATGTGCATCACTGATAAACGGCTTCCTTTGAGTCCTCTTGTTTCCACGCTTGCGTCCTTGCAACCTGCTCACTCTACCAGAGCAATTCGTTTTAAATGCCCGCTTTAGTGCAAGAGGACTGATTTCTTATTTATTTTATTAATATGCTTACCTACAGGCTAATAAACTGAACAACTGGGTTAAAATCTACTTGTGATACTAAGAAGCCTTTTTGAGCAATTTATAAATATCAGATTATTCTGTGAAATTAAAATTGTGGGGAAAAAATTACATAAAATATAATGGTACACATTTACAGTGTATGGGAAAATCACAAACACATGTATGCACAAATTAAAATGTAGCCCTAGGCAAAAAATAAGAGACTGAAATTTCCACCAAGCTCCCAGATACCTTTGTGAATGAAGATAGTACATATCTTATTGTTTAGATAAAGATATCAGATTAAAGTTTGTATTTCCAAGTCCACATTGTTGGCATGACAATCATATGCAAAGAGTTTGTATACTCCTCTTTGGGTCATGGTTTGGGCATTAAATGATGCTGAATGTGAGGGAAAGAACATTCCATAAGTTTAAGCTGAGAGGTCTTGGTCCAACAAAGAGACCTTCCACTGCAGATTCAAGACAAGCAGGGATAAAATATCATACTCCTAAAAGCAGGCCTCATTCAGCATACAGTGATGCTCTAGTAGTTCATTTGAAAATTGATAGTAAGCGATGCACACTATTTTCTCCTATAAAATGATGTTGCTGGTGGTGGAAGAATGTGTGAGTGTTCCATGGCCAACACATAAACACTTAGCTCATAAAGCAACTGAATTTGCTGCAGAAAGAAAAAAAAATGTTTTCTTGCGACAAGTAATGAAAGAACATAAGGAAAAAGAGCCATAAGCTTGAATAAAAAACTAGAGTCTTATTTCTCCTGTGTGCGACTGTGTTGAAAACACACTTTTAATTAAAATAGGATGAAGGAGTAGAGGAAGGTCTTGATGGGGAGTAGAAAGAACTCACAAGGGTTTTAGACAGGAGTAGCTTTGGCTATTGAGTTAGTAAAGGAAAACAGGCAGTCACACTGTGTATTTTTCTCGGGGCATTTGGTTCCTTCCAGGGGGAGCACAAGGATAAAAAACACTGGGTTTTTAACTGGGTGGCTTCGTAGAAAGGCTTTCTCTTCAATCATCTTCATGGTAGTACACTGCAATACTACGATGTCCTGATAGAGTATTTCAATTTAACCAAAAAAAAAAAATAAGATAGTAATTATCTGTACATTTTCTTTAGTTTCCTAGTATATGCAGTCTTAGAAATGATGAAAGGTACCAGATGCTCAGCATTTTTTGCTAGCATAACAAAGCATGAGGCCATTAGGATCATGCAGCGGAAGATATGCTGAAGGAAGCAACGAAAAGAAAATTCCATTTTGTCTTCTATGAAATAACCCAACGTTTAAAAATTAATGTCTTCCAGTTTCACGATTACTACAGTTTTATCTGTGTGCAATGTGGCTAAGAATGCTAACAGCATTTTATTTAGAGAGACAGGGCAATGGCACTCAGGAGAGCACAGCTACAGAGCACATTCTACAGCACTGGGCTCATCCTGGTGGTGTTTTCACACAGAACACTTCATCTCCGTTTTCCTCACATTCCTTACCTGTAAAAAGTCACTGTGAACATTGCAGGGGTGTATTGTGCAAAGATCATATCATAAATATCTAGCATGTGGTGACAACTCAATAAACATTATCTATTATAACTCACACCAAATAAATGTTTTGCTATACGGTTCTTTTATCTGTCAGAAATTAAATTTTAGTTTCAAGAATATTGGAATACATTTAACATCAAACTATGCCAAATATATATTGATTTTTCTCATGTATTTTAGATGGGATATTTTAGAGAATTATAGCACTTCAAGGGCATTTTTTTGCTGACCAACACATGTCAATATTTATTACACTTTTGAAAAATGTCTATTACGGTATCATAAAATCTGTCAGAAGGTTAAAGTTCAAGTGTTTCATTTTAATTTGCAAATTGCTGATAAATGATTTTATGCACAGAATTTGTTGATGTCTGAAAGCTGTCTATGACCAATGGTCATCACAGCAGTGGGATTGCTTCTAGGAGCTTCCACAGTCCTTTTTCTATAGCACTCATCACTCTGGCTTTTCTCTCATCTGCCTCTCCAGATCTAAAATAGGTAAGTCAGATATAATATTTCTGCTTGGTATGTACTGGTGCTTAAGTCCAATAATCTGAGATGTAACAAACTTGTTGAAAATCCCCACAATCCAGATTTATCATTAAATGTATTGGGGGCATTTCCCCCAAATCTGTTATTAGATATAAAGATATCCTTAATTCTTCAAACCACATAGTCAGTGACTATTAACAAGGTTCCATCCTTTTCTACTAATGCATACTTGTGGCATGTTTTCATCTTTCTTCATAAAAAACTGCAAGTTTTAAAAGTCTGACAATAGTTAACAACTTTTAAAAACTAACATGCAAGCTCCTAGGAGGATACAAAGCCACATAAGACATAGTATGTTCTCCTACCTTGACAATGTAGCCAGGCTACTCTGTGAGATAGTGTAATATCAGTGCTACAGGACTTATCTGCCTGCAAGAGTGTAGATCAGTACCTGGAACTGAACATTCATTACATGTTATGTCAGTTTACCAACCATAATATCTACATTCCCACCGGCCAGACTACAGGCTGGATAGCAGTGTATTTTACTGCAGTTGACACACTTATACTCTAATGAAATATTCTGATAAAATATTTTCTTTCTTTTTTTTTGATTCTCACTGGCTACTATGTCTGTCCATATGGATGAGAGGTGTCCTATTAGGGTTCCTATTGCTGTGATGAAACTTCATGACAAAAAGTATGTTGGAGAAGAAAGATTTTATTTGGCTTACACTTTCGTATCACTGCTCATCACTGGAGGAAGTCAGAACAGCAACTGAAGCATGGCAGGAACCTGGATGCAAGAGCTAAGACCGAGATCAGAGAGGAGTTCTTCTTACTGGCTTGTTTCTCATATTTTGGGTAGCCTGTTTTCTTATAGAACCTAGGACCACTAGCTCAGGGATGGCACCACTCACAATGGGTTGGCTCCTCAACCATCAGTCACTAAATAAGAAAATGCAGCCTGATCTCATGGAAGCATTTTCTCAATCAAGATTCTCTCCTCTTAGATTATAGCTTGTGTCAAGTTGATTTAAGATAGCTAGTACAAAGAGTATGCTTGCCTCTTTAGCTGCTGTTTGTACAATATTAAATATGACACACACACAAGATCAATAAGAAAGTAACTCTGAGTTGATTGCATTAAATCATTTGACCTAAAACAATTATGAAAGTTATCTACATTCCTTACTGATTAATCACAGAATGGATATAACAGTGGAAAAACTAGTTTTAAAATCATGACATTTGGAAATTCAACTATTTATGCATTCATTTGTTTATTTATAAACATGCAGCAGCAGGTCAGAAAATTTGTTTTCAGGGATTTTATGTTTTCATAATTTAGTAGGAAAACTTGCTTTATAAAGTAATTGCAGCCAGGGGGTGATGGTGCATCTTTAATTCCAGCACTTCAGGGACAGAGATAGGTGGAACTCTGAGAGTTCAAGACCAGCATGGACTAGAAAATTAGTTCCAGGATAGTAAGGGCTACACAGAGAAACACTGTCTTGAAAACAACAAAAACAAAAAAGTAATCGCTGTTTCATATACTTAAGTGTAGATATTAGAGTTTATTTTAAAGGATATATATATATATATTAGTTTGTGTTTGTGCATGTGTTTATGTATATTCCAAGGGTATGCAGGTTGTAGAAGCATGTGTTAAATTTCTTGGTGTAGAATTATAGGTGATTGTGAGATGCCCAACATGGGTGCCAGGAACTGAACTCAATTACACTAGAATAATATCTCTTTGCAACCACTTAGCCGTATTTCCAGCTCCCTAGAATTTAGTGGGTTTTTTGTTTGTATTTAAGGGTTGTGTTTACATGTGTGTGTGTGAAATTAAAGAGGGAATTATGATAAAGGTAATGTGGCTGCTGGTGGGTCAAGGCTGTGGACCTTACATCACAAGAGCAGAATGGCAGCTGAAGGGTGAAGGGGGACAAATTAGACAGAGACAGGTGGATGGGGAAGCTGGCAGGAGGATCAATAAGAAATAAGAACAAAATATGGATGAAAATGTGAAGATGAAACCCACGCATTGTATAATAATTTTAATATTTAGGGTGAGGTGGCACACGACTCTAATCCTGCCACTGAGGAGATGGAAGCAGAAGGATATCAATGAGTTTGAGGTCAACCTGGTCTACATAATGTGTTCCAGGACATGACTACCTAGAGAGATTCTTCCCAATAGACAGACAGACAGATATAGATAAGAAAGGAAGAAGGAAGGAAGGAAGGAAGGAAGGAAGGAAGGAAGGAAGGAAGGAAGGAAGGAAGGAAGAGGTCAAGGTGAGGGAGAGAAGTACAGCTGTGAGGATTTCAAAAATGACCCCTGCACACACAATGTAGTGTTGCATACTGAATGCTTTGAACTAAAGGAAATTCTCCTGTCTCAGAAGAAGCCTCAGGCCAAGGTGTCTCTCCACCCCTTCGCTGCCTTCCTGACTCTTGTTCGTCATTCTTTACAGAATTGTGAGTCATGGAAGCCAACGTCCCTCATCTGCAAGACTGACCATAAAAATTTGAACCCCATTCTCCCAAATGACTCATAAAATCTAAAAATATAATTTTAACCTTCTCATTCCTTTCTGTGTAAGAGCTGGCCATAAAGAAATTCTCTCACCACTGTATCTAAAGGACCACATATGACCCCCATCCCAGAAAGGGTCTTGTGCTATACACAGGAGGAAAGAGTGCCACAGAGTAGCTGGCCAGAATCTCAACAGACCTTGCCAAGGTTCCTCTACTTACTATTATATTACATCACATTCATTTTGTCCGTCAAAATTCTTTGTTTTATCATAGATCTCTCCGTATTAATTCTCAGGATGTACCTGTTATATAAATCTTTACATATCATGCTTTTCTCTTGTTAACCTACTTTTATTATAGAGTTGGTGGCAGTGACCTTTATAAGAACCATGAAAAAGCAATGCAACTGTTTGCCCCTACACAGCTCAGCTAAGTAATATGTCATGAAGTAAATACAAAGTAACAGGAATACATGAGATGAAAGATGCATGCCTATCTGATGATTTCAAGTGGGTTTTAAAGGACAAGAAGCAGTACAGATGGAAAAGAATGGGTGGGGATCTTCTTGCCTTGTGCTGCTATTTTGTCTTGTTGACAATGTCCTTTGCTTTACAGAAGCTTCTCAGTTTCAGAAGGTCCCATTTATTAATTGTTTCTCCCAGTGTCTGTGCTACTGGGGTTATATTTAGGAAGAGGTCTCTTGTGCCAATGCATTCAAATGTACTTCCCACTTTCTCTTCTATGAGGTTCAGTGTAATTTGGATTTATGTTGAGGTCTATCATTCATTTGGACTTGAGATTTGTGCATGGCAATTGATATGGATCTATTTGCATTCTTCTACATGTTGATAGCTAGTTAGGCCAGCATCATTTGCTGAATATGCTTTCTTTATTCCGATTTATATTTTTAGCTTCATTGTCAAAAGTCAGGTTTTTGTAGGTGTATGGATTGATATCTGGGTCTTCAATTCTATTACATTGGTCCTCCTCTATGTTTTTAAGCCAATACCAGACTGTTTTCATTACTGTAGCTCTATAGTAGAATTTGAAGTCAGAGATTATGATGCCTCCAGAAGTTCCTTTGTTGTACAGGATTGTTTTGCTTATCCTAGGTTTTTTTGTTTTTCCATATGAAGTTGGATATTGTTCCTTTGAGATCTTGTGAAAATTTTTTCTGGGATTTTGATGGGCATTGCATTGAATTTGCTAAGATTGCCATTTTACTATATTAATTCTACCTACCCG
>NC_022016.1:30390288-30408172 GCF_000317375.1 Microtus ochrogaster
TTTGGAAATCAGTAAGGCAATTTCTCAGAAAATTAGGAAATAATCTACAAGACCTATCAATATCACTCTTGAGCATGTTCCCCAAAAATGCTCAATCATACCAAAATGACATGTGCTCAACTATGTTTATAACAGCATTATTTGTAACATGCAGAACCTGGAAAAAAACCTAGATATCTGCCATCAAAGAATGGATAAAGAAAATATGGTGTATTTACACAATGGAGCACTACACAATGTTGTTAAAAAAAAAAGGCAATGCCATCTTGAAATTTGTGGGCAAATGGATGGATCTAGAAAAAAAGATATTGAGTGAGGTAATTCAGACCCAGGACAACAAATATAATAAGTACTTAATCATAAGTGGTTTCTAGATATAAATAAAAACATAAAAACCTATAGGCCACAACCCCAAAAAACTTAGCAAAAAAGAGGACTCTGAGACATACATGGATCTACATAAGAAGGAGAAAAATACAAGATCTACTGAGTAAATTGTGAGTATGGGATTCACAGAAGAGGTTAGAAGAGGAGAGGGAGTACAGGAGGGGAGCAGAGAAAATTCTATAGCTCAAGAAAAATAATAATAAAAAAGAAAAGAGAAATCAAATGACATGTGCTGCATTTATTTAATTTTCTTTTCCCTTTTGAAAAATTAAAAAAAGAAAGAAACTGTTAAAAAAAAAACATAAGCAACTAAGGGCATGTTTGTTCATGAATGTCCTAAATTGGAAGTTTCCACCCCACCCACCCACTAACCCTAATAGTGGTTGAACCATGCAAAGTCAATGCTGCTTTCCAGGAGTTTAAGGAACATTTTTTTTTTTTGTAGCTAGCCCTCTGCACAACTAATGCTCACTTAGTCATTTATCTTATTGATGGAACATTCTCAGTCTATGGTCCACAATACCTTAGCCTTGGGTGGGACAGTTAATGACCTGAGTAAGCTGAGGGATCTGCCCTTTTCTGTTTCTCGACCTCTCTAGCACACCAAATACCTATATTCTTCTTCTGGTCTTGCAAAAGTTATAATGGAGTCTAGAGGTCAGGATCAGGGTTTTTCTGCTCAGCTGCCAGACAATCCAAGCATGGAAACAAACAAAAAGGTGATTCTAATAGAAAGGCAAGCCATATCCTCCAACATAGATTTTGCTTTAAAAGAACAAAAGCAAACAAACAAACCTGGGCTTTAGATTTTACTTGGTGCATAGACCACAGACAGGAGCATGGCCAAATCTGAAGGACTCTCTTCAACAGCCTTTTTTGATCTATTCAAGTAAACCTGGACACTTACATTTCCCATGTAGGAAGAAACACTAGGAGAAAGCTATAGGAAAGACTGCTTTATAATTTACATTAAAAATATTCTACAAGAAAGTTATTGACAGATCTTTTTTTCCAAGAAAACCTCATAAGCTTTCAATAAAAGAACTACCCAGTGTTGTATGAACTTCATACAGACCACCAGAGGGGAAATGTAAGTATAAAGAAAGGTAAAATTATACTCTGCATTTGCCTACAGTGAAAATGTTCCAAAGCACACTTGGGAAGTTGACTATACTACACTAGAAGTATTTTTCTAGAAGGAACAGGATTGGACCCTTTAATTTCTCTGCTGGGACTCTGAAGTTCTTTTACTATAGTCTAGCAAGGATTCATTGTAAAAGGACATAAAGGATATAAATATAACCTGATAGGTTTTATCCTAGGACACACACAAAAATGAGAATAAAATCATGAGACCTTTTATTTAGGGGTAAAGGGCATTACATGGACTCTAAATAATATTAGGATTATTAATGGGATATTTATTTGAAAAAGCATTTTCCTATGAATGAAACAAACCTATAAATCTAACAGTCAGCCAGAAAAACAAAGTTACTGTGCATTTTAAAAATCATAATTGAAAAAGAAAATATGTTCTACTCCTTCAGAGAAGTAAAAAGGATTATACTGTTTAATCTTCTATGAGTTCAATATATGTAGTTCAATCCAAAGGGTCTCCTGTGGGGATTTAATTAACGATATTTTGTGGCTCCAATTAGAATGAGATTCTTAACCTTTCTAATGTGCTGACCTACCTTTACAGGGAAGAAAAATTATACCACAGGCATACCAAGTAATTAAATTTACATTAATGCTACCAAGAAATGTGAGCAACTTTTTCATGTTGGGAAATATTCCAAAAGGTAAGCAGGTTGACAAACTTTCTACTCTTAAATATAGTAAACAGTTAGGTGACATGACATACATAACACAGTGTCTCATTCCAATAACATTGGCATTAGATTTTTCCCATCAGGGTGAATCATCATTATGGCAGAAAGCGAGATGGGTCTGTATAGAAAATGTGAATTCTGGAAAGAATTTGTGGCAATTATAGCCCACACTTAGCCTGTTTGATGGAGAGCTCTAGGAAGGGTCTAAGGGGTTCTGTTGACCAAAGACATGAAGTCTTCAGCTGGTATAAATGGCCTAATATATGTCAGGTAAAGTTTAAAAACAAGTAATGTTATCAAGTAAAATAAACCCAGGCATATTTGGCTTTGGGTGTCTCTATCTGCTCCCATCAGTTGCTGGAGGAAGCCTCTCTGGTGATGATTGGGCTAGACACCAATCCTACGAGTATAGCAGAATATCATTAAGAATCACTTCAGTGACTTTTTTTCATTTTGGGTCAGTCCTGTTGGATTCTACCATAGGTGTCTGAGCCATCCAGCTCTCAGTTCCTGGCCATCCAGGCAGTTTCAAGCATGGTTTCCATTTCTTGGTATGAGCCTCAAGTTAGATAGCTCATTGCTTGGCCACTCCAACAAGCGCTGTATCCTCATCTTGCAGGCAGGACAAGTTGTAAATCATAGGTTTTGTGGTTGAATTGGTGGCCCAGTGACAACACTGGGAGCCTAGCCTGGTTACAGAAGACGGCTGGTTTGGCTTTTATAGCTTCCATTACAAGTAGTCTTTACAAGGGTTAGCCTCCTAGGTTCCAGGAAGTTTCCACTGTGCTAGGTTTCCACATCATCCCTAAATGCCCACCTTCTCCAGTCATCTCTCCTAGTACTCACTCTCTGAATCCTTCCCTTCTCCACCCAACTCCTCCTGTTTCCATCCACACTCAACCCCAGTACACTCTCAAAATCTATTCTATTTCTCCTTCTCAAGGAAATTCATGTGTTCCACCCCTCAGACCTCTCCTCTTTATCTAACTTCTCTGGGTCTCTGGGTTGTGTGATTATCATTTACCTAATAGTCAATAGCCACTTATAAGTGAGTACGTATCGTGGTTGGGGGCATATTCAAGGACATTGGAGTAAGAGAAACCTACAGAATAGGGATAGAGAGAATGGTAGAAGTTGGAGGGCTCATAGAGGCTCACAGAGACTTAAGCCAGACCATGGAGCCCATATGGGCCTGAAATATGCCCTCTGTATGCATGGTTTTTTTGTTGAACCCCTGACAGTGGGAGTGTAGTGTTTCTGACCTTTTTCCTGCTTGTGGGACATTTTTCCTTCTACTGGGCTTCCTCATCCAGCCTCCATGTGAGGGTTTTTTCCTAGTCTTATTGCATCTTGTTGTGCCTTGTTTGGTTAATATCACTGGGTGTGGGGTGGTGCTCTTTTCTGAAGGGAAACAGAGGAGCAGTGGTTCTGGCGGTTCTGGGAAGAGAGGCTGTTGAAGGGAGGTCATTTGTTGGTTCCTGGACACCTGTGTAGCTTAGACCCGAACTAATCACACAGAAACTGTATTTATTAAATCAATGCTTGGCCCATTAGCTCTAGCTTCTTATTGGCTAACCCTTATATTAATTTAACCCATTTCTACTAATATTTATATCACCATGTGGCTGTGGCTTACCGGGTCTCCAGTGGCTCCATGGCTTTTCTCCGACTCTGCCTCTTTTCTCCCTGTATTCGGACTTGTTTTCCCCACCCAGCTCTGTTCCCCTACAGCTCTGCTATAGGCCTAAAGCAGTTCCTTTAGTAACCAATCATATTCACAGCATACAGAGGGGAATCCCACATCAAGGGTGTGCTGGGGGAAGTAGAGGTTGCAGTCGGTAAGCATTGTATGAGAAAAGAAAAAGGCAAATAAATAAATATCCCTAAAGTTATATTACTGAGAACATTTAAACTCAAAGAAGTAGGTGTGTGAATGCTGGTTGCTGGGGGTAGAGAGGAAGAAATGAAAGTTGTGTTATGGGTGCAAACAATGGAGTTCAGAAAATGGACAGTAGCAATAGTGGCCAAGTGAAAGAAATAAATGCCACTGGACTGTATATGTACAAGTCAAACTGAGGATTAAGAAGTGTCTCAGTGGTGAAGAGCCCTAGCTACTCTTGCACAGGACCAGGTTTTATGTCCCAGCACCCACATGGTAACTTACAACTATCTGTAACTCCACCTATAGGGAATCTGATGCCATCTTTTAGGCTCAACAGACTCCAGACATGAATGTGGAACACATATACATGCAGGCAAACACATAAACACACACACATATATGCACATACATGCATTCACGCACGCACACACATCGCTAAAATTGTGAATTTTAAGTATGCATATTTGGAAATCAAGGTGAAAGAAAATAACCCACATAGGTATGGCCTGGCCCCTCCCCAGTCCACTCCCACCTTACCCCCTCTATGTTAAATGACAAGAGAAAGAACACAAAATATTAAATCTGAGTAAAATAGTTACAATAGTATCTGAAGTGACAATAAACTTCATATTTTGGATTTCATAAAGTACAGAAGAAATATTTTATGAATTGAAATTGGAAAGTTAAATTATGTAGTATCTTAAAAGGCTATATTAAATAAAACATTATTAAATATGATACTGATATTTTTGGTTGGGAGACTGGTCTTTAACTGCTGTCAGGACCATGATGAGAAAACCCACAGAAACAGCTGGCCAGAGCTCGTGGGAACTCATTGAGTCCAGACTGACAGCTGGGGAACCTGCATAAGACAGAACTAGGCTCTTTGAGTATGGGTAACAGTTGTGTGGCTTCGGCTGTTTGTGCATCCACTGGCAGTGGAACCGGTACTTATCCCTGGTGCGTGAACTGGCTCTTTGGAGCCCATTCCCTATGGAAGGATGCCTTGTTCAGGCTAGATACAGTGGGGAGAACCTTGGTTCTGCCTCAAGTGATGTGACAGACTTTGTTGACTCCCCATGGGAGGCCTTAGCCTCTCTGAGGAGCTGAGGAGTAGATGGGGGGTGTGTGGATTGGGGTGGGGAGAAGGTGGACAAAGCTGAGGAGGGGTTTAAGAGGGAATTGGGATTGACATGTAAAATAAAACAAAAAGATTTTAATTTTTTTTTAAAAATTGACATTAAAATTGATGTTAAATAGGAACACATGTATACAAAAAATCCCTAAATTGCAAATGACCTTTTCTTCCTGATAACCTCCAATATATAAAATTCATTGCCTTAAGAACATTTTGCATGGTGAGACCAGAATAAATTTAGAACTGGCTTGGCCCTCAAGTCTGTTCCTTATTATGATCAGCACTCCTTCTGTGAGTGTTTGAATCTTAATATATATTTACTTCCTCCATACCATGGATGATTTGACTTTTTTTCCCTACTTTGCAAACACACATACACATACACACCCCTAATATTCTTCCAAATCAATGCTTTACCCTAGGCAATCAAACTTGAACGTGTCTCCCACCCCATTATATTTCTTTGGCTTGGGGAAATTAAGTCAGTGTCTCATGTAGTCCAGGTTAGCCTCCCACTATTTATTTTTATACTTTTATTTCACTAAAATGGGTACAGAATGTGTCAATTGTAATCTATTCCTTCTAAATAAAAACATTTCCTCCCAGGAGGAGGAAGGAAAATCTTAAATCAGGAATATCATAAACTTACAAGGCTTAAGACTACCATGCAATATAAAATGCTCACAAGGACTTTATGAAGTATTTATGATGCATCTCCTACGTGCAGTAGAAAGATTCTTTGTTGGAGCTTCTTGCAAGTTACACAGTGGAATCCACAGCTTTCTGGAGTCCTAACCCATGTTGGGATGAACTTTTTGTGCAACAATTTTCATGACACTCATGTGCGTTCACATATCTTTGTATCATCCACATATTTCGTATTCTCCAATGAAATAACTTTGGTATTAAAATGTTGCAGAACAACATAACATGTATTTGTTGTGGTCTTTTTAAATTAACTTACCTGTAAAGGCACTCAAAGAGAATTAAGTATAAGTATACCCACTTTATAGACAGGGGTGATGAGGAAAGTAATCAGCAATGTTGCTTGCTGTGTCAGTCAATGATGTGGGACTCCCCTCTGTATGCTGTGAATATGTTTTATTTACATTGGTTAATAAAAGAAGCTGCTTTGGCCTACAGCAGGGCAGAATATAGTGAGGATGGAATAACTAGAGGGAGAGAGTAGACAGAGTCAAGGAGACACCATGTAGCTGCTGAAGGAGACAGATGATGGAGAAGCTTACTGGTAAACCACAAGCCTCATGACGATACATGGTAATGGGTTCATTTACTTAAAAAGAAGCCTGAGCTAATAGGCAAAGCAGTATTGGAATTAATACGGTTTCTGTTATTATTTGGCTCTGGGTAGCTGGGAAACAAATGAGCAATCTCTGCCTACAAGTCAAAGCTCCCAAGAGAGCCCACTGCAAGTTTTCCTAACACTTAATTTGTTTAAATCACTGATGAAGTGATTAACAATAAAGAAGGTTTTCAGTCCAAGTTCTCTCAACAACTGGCTTGTACTTGCATTCTTTGATGGTAATTCTTCTTCCGGCTTAAAGCTGTTCTTCAGCCTAAGTGTTCTTAGTGGCCTTGATAAGGGTCTGAGGTCAGGGGTAAAGGGTTCACTTCCTAAACTAAAGCCAAGATAGAATTTCAATGACAACATGGATTTAACTGCACCTGAATTCTGAATTCTGACTGTTCTGTGTATATATGCAAATGAATTGTAACCAAATTTTTATATATGATATCCATAATGAATTGAATAATTAAGTGTACTCAAAAACATTAATCCTAGAGTCTATACTAGATTCTTGGGAAAGTTTTACATATATTTATTCTTAAATATGAAAACAAAAGGGACTGGATAGGCAATTCATCCATGGATAATCTTATCCTACATTTCTGCATTTTTGCATATCATGAATGTAGGGAATTTCTATTTTCACTTTTTCCTTTTAAAAACATTAAAGCATTTTGTCATGTGAATGTCTGGGCCCAGGGCATTTATATTTCAATCAGAGTTCTAATGCCTTGCTTTTGTTCTTGTGGCATTGAAATCATGTACTGCAAATGATGAAGACTAGGTATTCTAATGTGAACAGCTTTTAATTTTTAAATTTGGATGCATTACATTTACTATGAATGCATTATCTAAGCTAGGGAATCATACTAAATATGCTAAGAATAATTAAACCAAACATCAATTCTTTCAAACTTTAAGCTTATTGTATATGATCAGCAGATTACAAAGCTTCTAATATACTTTCACAATGACTTAAATTTGATGCCTAGATTGCACAATTATTTGATTAAATAGATTTAACCTATTAGCAGTGGTTGAATAATCCATCCAAAATAGTTTAAAAACTGGAGAGAGAAAATTATGCATAATAATTTCAGAGAAAGATACAGACAATTAAGTATAAATTTTACTTAGTAATTGCTTAAATGTTCAAAGACCCAGTGACCCAAGGAGGAATTAAAAGCACAGATTCATAGGCTTCATATATCTATCCACTAAGCAAGACTTGCTGAAGTACAGTTTAGAAATTTGCATTTCAAGATAACCTGCCCAGGAGACTGTGATGTATAATTGTGTTTGAAAAGCACACAATAATCTCTTAATTCTTATTATTATAAATGTCCAAATAAAAATATTAAAGAAATCACAAAAGGCAAATATGTCCACGAAAATATGCAAAAGGTATCTATTGTATGAAAATCCATTTTCAAAGCTTTATTTTTCATACTTGTTTTGTTTTTCTACAAATGCAGAGTGAATTCATTTGGAAATTTCCAGCTCTCCAATTCATTTTGCTGCCTAAGGCTCATAGTAAAAATCTATGTTCTGATTCTAGTTGGGTATGCTCTACAGAGCTGGGAGCATTGCCAGACAATAAGAAGAAAGCAAATAGGTTGGAAGAAAAGTAATAAAGGTGAAAGATTGTTAGACTCACTCAGTAAATGTACAAGGCTGGATATTTTCTCCTGAGTTTTCTCATTTAAATTTCAGAAAACTGTGAAGGACATACAATTCTTAACTGTTTCAGAAATTATTGAGGTATCTTTGAATTAAAACATTAGAAGTATTAAGGACCTAGGGAGAGATTAACTTAATAGCCACAGAATTGACAAAGTTCACAGCCAGGAAATGGACTCTGTGCTTTCCACGCTCTGTAAGTTGAATGTCTCTGCAAAGTTTCTGGGGAGTAGCTCATCTAGATGCTGGGAAACAAATCCCTGTAAAAACAAAGACTGAAAACATTAACATATAACCTAGCATATAGCCTAGCTCTCATTGTAAGTAAATGTCCAAGATATCCTTTTCTCTATAAACCACCTCCAAATCTTCTTTCACATACCTTTTCTCTTCCCAGTGACTTTTAATACCTATTTAACATTTTCATATTGAATTGTTTGTTATTTTAATAAAAGTTAGACAACTATATTGAAAAATTGGGAAGTATCACAAAATGGGAATAGAAAAAGTATAACAATTGTAAAAAAGAAAAACATGTATGTTGCAAGTAATTGCACAAGTAAAATTATCAACCACATGGCATGATAGAACTTTCAAAATAGCAGTGACCATTCAATGAGTAAGCAAATTTGATTAAAATATTAGCCCAATACATAGTTAAAAATCATGACAAAAATGATAACAAAGAAAAGGAGACATCAAAACAAAAAGAGGAAAAATATGGTTGGTTTAAAATATTAACAGGAAACAAAGGGTGGTGTGCAAATCCTTCTATATTATATCTGTTGTTTTTATTGTTAATGAGTAAAGCTGTTTTAGCCAGTGGCTTAGGAGAATAGAGCTAAGTGGAAAATTTAACTTAATGCTGGGAGAAAGAAGGTGGAGTCATTGAGAAGCCATGCTGCTGCCCGCAGGAGACAGATGCCTCTGCAGGAACCCACCAGAACCTTGCCAGTAAGCCACAGCCACATGGTGATACACAGATTAATAGAAATGAATTAATTTAAGATATAAGACTTAGCTAGAAATATGCTTAAGCTATTGACCAAACAGTAATGTGATTAATATAGATTTTTGTGTGAGTATTTTGGAAGTCTGGACAGCAGGAAAGAAATAAGCAGCCTCAGACAACAAAAGGGAATTATATAATCAAGCACAAATTAATGATAAAAAAGTCAAATTATATTTCCATATACTATATAATTTGTCTAGATATATAAACTGAAGCTACTTATATATAAACAACAATAAATCTTTTATAATTAAATTCTTAAAATGTATATACTATACTGAACAACAAGGGGAACTGATAACATAATCAGTACATTCTAGTATCATAGAAAGATCAAAATTGCTTTATAATTTGGGGTATAAAGTATTAATTATCTTTGCATATATTGTTTGTGAAAATTCAACATAAATTTTTTGCAAATAATTTTTAAAGTGAGTCTATACAGGCTCTATATAGACTATCTCTGTAAGTTTACTATAAAATAAATATATAATGAATAAATTTTTGTGGAAACTTTAAATGAACATATAAATGATAGAAAATTCTTAATCAAATAAGGATAAGAAAAATAGTATTTATAATTGCTAGATGGGTAATAGATACTAGGAAAGAACCTTCTATTATTCTGCTCAATAGTTATAGTATTAAACTGAATCCTAAAGACTTACCACTATAACAATAGATTCATGTATCTCTCAACCCTCATCAGAGAGGCTTCTACTTGATATAAATGTTGATAAACACAGAGACATAAAACTGAAAAACATGAATATTAAAAAAATACTGCAGAATGGTCATCCCTAAATCAAACATAGATCCTATACCACTGCCTCATGGAGTAGAAATCATGTAAGAGTCGAAGGAGACCGATGACTACAAGAAGATACTTACAACCTTCTCAACACAACAGGGACATTCCATTTAAGAATTCACAGCAGTTGTGACATCATGGCCAAGGAAGAAAAAAAAATCCCCAAATGGAAAGAACCTTTGGACATAAAGACCTTACTCTAGGAAAGGAGTTATTGGCAATTATCAGCTTCCGGGAGAGAGAGTTTTCTCTAAGAGTTTAATCTGTAATATGTCAACTGTATTACATTACATATATCCAATAATATTTATACAACACAAATTTGCCTCCATGGGAAAAAAAATAGACTCAGAGGTTTACTGGTCTGCAGGCCTAGCGAATTCATGGATCGTAGAGGAGAACCACTTTACTGAAATAGTATAATCCACCACTACATTCTAGATATATGTCTATGTACCAAGAGACAGGTGGAGTCCTTTTTCTGCACCAAGGAAGCTTTTCTGTGCAATATTTGAAGACCATTATAGAAAACCAAAATCAGTCATCACGCAGAGCTGTGAAGACCAATTCCAAATGGATCTATCTACAATACAATTCCTAAAGCAAAAGCTCAGGAATGATTTCAGGAGAGTGGCAGAAAGATTGTAAAAGCCAGAGAAACAAGAAGTTTGCAGTTATATTATGTCTCCTAGGAATGTCAGAAGCCACACCCAGAATCTCTCACCACCATGACTGCCTAATATGAGCTGAACAAGAACAACAGTAGACACAGCAATGTGGATTGCAGGGTGGGGGTAGGGAAAAGCCCAGAAGGTTTCAATATACACAAAAAACTATAGCTTTCTAAGAAATGTTGAAAGAATGAGAAATATTCTTCCTTAAGGAATAATACACCAATTGATTATCAAATACCAATGGTGATCCTGAAAACATACATACAATAGCATTATACAGACTGAGTTGGTTGTATTTATGTATTCAGGAATATGGGTGTATATACAGTTCATATTATATACATATATTAATATGACACATATGTAATAAGAATTAATAAAAGAGAACATGGAATGGTATATGGGAGGTTCTGAATATAGGAAATAGAAGGATTATAGAATGTAATCTCAAAAACATTAAATAGCAGCATAAACCAAAAAAAAATGAAGAGAAATATGATTTCAGTGGAAAAATTTGGTAAGATGAAATCTAAATCTGTCGTTAAATAATAGTTTGGTATCATTTATCATTCCACTTGTTTTGATAAATGCACCATCATTGGTAAAATGTATTTTATAGGAACCTTGTTAGAGAACGTATGGCAACATTCTATTATCTTTTAAATTTATTTTTCATGAATAAAATCTTTTTTTAAATGAAAATGATATTGGATGAGTAAGGATTAGCGTATGGGTAAGGGAAAGTTGGGGGAGGGTGGGTGAATAAGATTAAAACAAATTACATGACATACCCAAAGAACTAGTAAAATCTATTCAATTAGTATTCCAAAATTAAGAAAAGTGAGAATACGTTTTACCTCAGATTTACAGGTCCAACTGAAAGTGCCCACTGGAAGAAAATGTGAAGTCTGACATATATTGTACAATGAAGAAGAAAGTTTTTCTAAAAATTGATACAAAAAAGACCTCAGGATTTGGGTCTCACTGGCTCTTTTAGCACTGCAGAAAACTACAGTGCTGGAAATTGATGCATTGAAATTCCTAAGGAGAAAGATTTCAATTACCTGTGTCAGCCCTTCCATCAAACTTAAGGACAATAGAGAATGCTCCCTAGTCACCTCTTCCCTTGGGGAAAGGGAGAAGCAGAAGTGATGAGACCGAACAGTTTGCAAACAAAAAGAAGCAGTGGGGGATAGCTCCCAATGATGGACATGGCTCAGGGCAAAATTTGAAGATTTTCCTTTGGAGGAGAGAGAGAGCTGCTGAGCAAGCACTTGTCATGGCGGCATACACAGGACTGACCAAAGATTAGTGCACGTTTTCCTGTACAGAGAAGCAGATGGGAAGCGGGTATTTTTCTTGTTGCTTTGTGACAGCAGGGGACAAGAGAGCAGAGTATCTTGTGGCTGAAGATCTAGAGAACTCACAGTCTTGAAAACAGATAGCAGAGCAGGGAGTCTTTGTGGGTTTCTGATAAGTAAGATGGCAAGCCTCTCTACTCTGCACTTATACTAACAATAACAGCAATAAAGGAATACAGAAACTTCCTCAAATCTCTTGACACTATGAAGGTTTTCCTCTGAACAGAGAGACACAAAGCAGTGCTTGCTTTTTGAAAACTAATGGAAACCAACGAAAAGCTAAGAGGTGCAAAAGGAAGCAAGGAAATGGAGTGGGATAAAAAGACCAAAATAAGTCCTCAGAAACTCAAAGAAATAGTATCTGAACTAATTTAAGATGACAACCATGACAATTGTCTACAAACTTATGCAAAGCAAAAAAGTAAACAATGGTAGGTACAAGATATTTTAAAGATATCAAAATAGAGATTCCATAAAGAAAAAATCTAATGGTAAAAGTGAACTCTTTATTATGCAGCTTGAGTAAGCAGAAGAAATAATCAGAAGGTAAGATAAAAAAAAATTATATTCAGATTTTATTTAAAAAGTGAGGACCAGTCTTTCACCAGTCAGCTCCCAAATAATTATACAGAGATTTATTATTAATTATCAAAGTTTGCCCTTTAGCTTAGACTTGTCTTGACTAGTTTTTATTACAAATTAACACATATTTATAAATCTCTGTTCTGCCATGTGGCATTAGCTTTCTTCCATCTTGCACCTTTATTCCTCTCTGTGTCTCAGTGGCATCCCTGCCTTTCTTCTTCCCAGAGTCCTCTCTGTCTCCAGAAGTCCCAGCTAACATCTCCTGCCTAGGTACTGGCCATTCAGCTCTTTATTAAACCAATCAGAAGGTGCCTTGGCAAATACGCACTTCCTATTGCAGACAAATATTCTGCAACAGCGCCATCAAGACAAACAGTATATGCATTATGACAATGACAGACGATAGAGACGGAATGGAAGACAGACAGAAAAAAGGAAGTCCCAGTTAGCAAAACACAGTGGAATCCATTCAGTTGAAAGGAAAAACAACTATTACTACTTGAGAATGACAAGATCTTACGACATGTGAAAGATCGTATGAAACCCCCGTTAAGTTCAACAGAGCAGTTAACCATGTGTCAGGAGACTGATTTACATTTAAAAAATTTTCTTTATTTCTATATATACTAATTTTACTTGTGATAGCATCAAAATGAATTAATATGTAAAATATTCGCACAAAATTCAAAAAGTATTCTAAACCAACAACTTTAACATATTACTGAGAGAAACTAGAGAAGGCAAAAGAAAATTCAAAAATTTCTTATACTCATTGATAAAGACAACAGTATTAATGACCACGCTCATAAATAATAAAATTTATTAGGTCAGGTTTAATAAATTTTTTTCAAAAACCCAACAACAGTATTTGAAGAACTAGAAAAATGACATAAAATTCATATGTAACTAGGTACATTATCACATTAAAGAATAAATTTAAGGGAACTGGAAAGGTGGGTCTGTAACTAAAAGCACTTCCTGAGCTTCCAAAGGACCTTGGGTTTAATTTGCAGCATCCACATGGAAGCTCCCCATTTGCTGTCCTTCCAGTTCCAACAGCCACTTTTCCTCCACAAGATTCTTCATTCCCCTAGGTACAGAAAGTCACACGAGCACCCACAAATTAACATAAGAGAGTGATAAATAAGTAACTATTTTTTTTTTATAAAAGAACAAACCTGGGGCCTTCATATTCTCTTACGTCAAGGTATTTTTACAAACCTTCAACAAACAAAAGGATATGGTACTGGCATAAATGTCAGACACACAAAATGTTGGCATAGAGCAGGGAGCTTAGAAACAAACTGGCAAAACACTCACAGTGCCCATAACACACCCTGTGAGGAAAAACATGTTCATTTATAGGCAAAAAGGCCAAAATGTATGCTAATTCAAAGTGGTTATAAAGCTGAAATGGAAATGGTGATGTTTTCAATATAGAAGGAAGAGGGGAGCTGCACAGCAATGGTCTTAGCAGAGTTCTTGGTTTTAATGTCAAAAGTAGAAGCTTTCGTAAAGTAAGATTGAGGCAAGACTCCGTTGAACTAAAAAATGGCTCTGTACAGGAAAGAAAAAAAAAACTTGTAGAGTGAAGAGACAATCCACAATGATGAAAATATTTGCAAACTATAAAAATGACAAGGAGTGAAAGGCCAGAAGGTGTGTGTGTGTGTGTGTGTGAAAATCCTTACTACTCAGAACCAACACACCAGGTTACTAGTAACAGGTTCAGAGCTGGATTAGAAATTTTGCCAAAGAAGACATACAAATCGTCATTGAATACACAGAAAAATATTGAACACCACTTAGCAACAAACTGCAAATGGACACTATAATATATTTCGCTTACTTATGGGTATGTCCATTTTCCCAGACTACTTAAAAAATTTTAATAAACAACAGAATAATTGTTTAGCTTTGATAAATGGTATCCTTCCAAAACTAAAGATAGACCTACCACATAAAACAGCATTGCTTCACTGGGATCTTTGCACAAAAGGTTTAAAATCAGGATTGCAAGATGTTTTCATCCCAACATCCATTGCAGCATTAGTCACAATCCTACAGGTGTAGAAACCCTGCATGGCCATCAGTTTGTGAATAGACTGGGAAATTTATAGAGCATACAATAGAATTTTATTCAGTAGTAAAATGAGGGAGGGGCTTTCTATAATACAACTGACAACCTTGAGGACATTATACTAAGTAAATAAGTGTGTCATCAATGGACTCATACTTCATGGCACCTACATGAGCTGACTAAGGTCATCAAACTCATAGAAACAGAATAGGGAGCAGTGGTTGCCAGGTAATGATTAGAAGAGAAAATGGGGAGTTGCTGTTCATTGGCTACAGAGTTGTAAGGGAATATAAAAATCCATAAAGATTTCATTCTGCATGATATCATACTTGTAGTGAAAAGTGCTGTAGTGTGTACTTAAAATGAATAAATCTAAGCTAGGCAGCGATGGCCCACACCTTTAATTCTGACACTGAGGAGGCTGAGGCAGGCAGGTCTCTGTTTTTGAGGCCAGCTGGTCTACAAAGCAAGTTCCAGGGCAGCCAGAGCTGGAACCTTGTCTCAAAAAAAAGAAAAAAAAAGAAAAAATTAAATAAATAAATTGTTAAGTCTAAATTTTCATATAATTTTTAAATCATAAGATGGGGAAAATATACTGGAATCTCTAGATCCTGATACAAGGTTCAGCAAGCCCTCTTACAACTGTGTTTTATACATTTGTTCTTCATAGCATTTAGCATGAGAACAGTATGCTGAAGACAATGTCGTCTCAGAAAATGTCACTGTCCTTGGTACTCTCTTGGAGCAGGAACTTTCAGAGCTATCTATTTTTTCCCAATAGTTTAAGTCTTTCCATTCTTTTTAATCTTTATCTTTTAAGAAATTATAATTTGATTACATTTCTCCCATTCTCCCCTCCAAGCCTTCTTCTAAACTTCTCCCCCACTGTTCTTCAAATCATTGATTCTTTTTAAAAAACTAATTGTTATTCTATGCTTAAAATTACCAAATTAGGGAAGGGCTAAGGATTGAGAAAATAAAAACAAATTAAAACATGGGAAACCATAGTGAGAGTGTCTTGGCCAGACCTTAAGGATCCCGCTTGAAATGATGTGGGGCTCAATGGCAAAGGCGAGAAGCGAATCAGGCCACCATCACAAACATCGTCAACACTCTCATTGGTTAGTATGCAGCACAGGGGCCAGAGGCATATCTGCAAAAATGGAAGAGCTAGGCATGAGAAATGAAAAAAACAGGCTTGACAAAGTTAATGCTTTAATGATTACAGGGAATGGGAAAACAGATAAACAAGTATGATTGAAATGTCAAGTCAAGGTGAAAGCTTGGCAAGCTCGCTGCCAG
Source organism: Microtus ochrogaster (assembly GCF_000317375.1). Taxonomy (NCBI): domain Eukaryota; kingdom Metazoa; phylum Chordata; class Mammalia; order Rodentia; family Cricetidae; genus Microtus; species Microtus ochrogaster. The sequence goes on from NC_022016.1 coordinate 30,406,342, forward strand.
AAAGGAGCATGACGAAAGGTGATTTATTTTGACAAAAAATAATGGCTGAATCTAGCAGCCTTGGCAAATGTGCTTTCAAGGTTGAGTGGGAGGTGTTAACACTGATCCACATTCTATTCCTGGACAATCACCTTCCAGTTTAATCTAAATTAGTCATCTGTTTGCTGTTTAAATGAAGTGGCACCTTATTAGCCGTTTATTCTCCTATGTTCTGCTTTTCATTGATTCTCACTCACAAATTAAAGTGTCAGATTTGTTTGAATTTCAATTAATGAGAAAACAAAGGGTAGAAACGTCCAGAAAGATGTTTGCATGCCAAAAGGAACCTTCACAGCCACAGAGTCCTATGGTAAAGACATCAACAACCTAGCATCTTCATGACTTCAGGTAAGACCTATTTTTCTCCCAGGCCATATTGTCCTTGTCTCTAGAATGTCCACACTTCTCTTACAAGAGGGATTCTCTATATTTGTCATCATTTCATACATAGAGAAATTGGTATTCAAAATAATAGTTAGCTGTGTTTGTTACATGAAACTTCTTTCAATCTCTGGTCAATGGACCCACTAACAGGTAGAAATACTAATGGATAATTACAGCCTTTCAAATTTTAACTACATTCCATGACAATTATTTATTCAGAAAGTGTCTGTTAGGTGTTACATTTAGCATGTAAAATGTATTCTTCTGTAGTACTGCAAAGTGGTTATTATTACTCTCACATATCAATAAGGAAAACCAGGTTCAGGCTAAATTACTTGCGGAAAAACTTAGCTGACAAGGAACTGAGGCAGAAGACCTGGGTCTATTGACTGTACACTCATAACAGTTACGCCTATTAAACTATGACTGACTTAGAATATTCACAATGTTGATGGAAAACAGGGAGCAAAGCATGACTTATGGATCTCACCCAAAACAATGAGTAATGAAAACTAGTGCTGATTATTCATTCAGTTTTTTTTTTAATATTTCTATTGCTATTACTTTATGTTTTATATGCTTAGGAGAAGAATCATTTTAAAACACATTCACAGCCGGGGGGTGGTGGCGCACGCCTTTAATCCCAGCACTTGAGAGGCAGAGGCAGGCGGATCTCTGTGAGTTCGAGGCTAGCCTGGTCTACAGGAGCTAGTTCCAGGACAGGAACCAAAAGCTACGGAGAAACCCTGTCTCAAAAAAATCAAAAAAAAAAAAAAAAAAACACATTCACATGTATTACATTCATACAGTTTCTTCAACAACGTGTACAATTCAAAATATCTTAGTGATTCTATCTTACCATTGTTAACACATGATTAAATTATATGAAAGTTTTGATATATGTATGTAACATCCTGTATTCTGGGCCTGAACAAGTAATGAGTTTTTTGGCTGTTACTATCTCTCATTCCTTTTTAACTTTTTTTTTTTAATCCACTGCTTTGTTTTGGCTCAGTGTGGAGAGAACCCTTTGTGTGCTTTAGGGTGTTTTTAATCCTCCATGAAATAAGCCATTTGGACTCAGTTGCATATCATTGCTGCTCAAAGAGCCTTTTAAATCCTCTCCAAACTCATAGTTCAATATCTCAGGTAAGTTTGTGTTTGAAGGAGATTGTTTCACAAGAGAAAAAGTATAGCTAAAATAGGACTAAATCATAGGAAAGTTAGTCACTCACAGTCTTTCAAAGTTCTGCCATGTTCCTAAGAATCCCAAGTTAATTAGTCAATAAGCTGTATTAAAAGTGGACTTTATTGGGATGAGGTCAATACTTCAGTCAGAATCTATCGAACATCAGCAAATGTATCATGAGCATAATATATACTGAAGATACACACACACATAAACACA
>NC_022016.1:30408272-30419959 GCF_000317375.1 Microtus ochrogaster
CTGAACTGAAATGAGTCTTTAAGAAGAGCATCTTTAGGAGCCTGCCTCCAGGCACTTAAGAAAATCAAATCATACCTGAATACAGATGATTTTTCGTCAAGCCATCCTGTGTTGCTCCAAGCCCTAGCCAGTGCTAGAGAACAACGAAAATGTACATCTACACTATATAAAAGAGATGCAAGGGCAGGCACAACTGTAGGACAAGGAGGATTCTTCCAAGAAGCCTGGATCTAGGAGTTTGGTAGAAGGATATTAGTAATATTTTATTTATGTTTTAATAACTAAAACTAAAGAGGGTAAAAATAAGCCACTGCAAGTCAGGCAGTGGTGTCACACACCTCTAATCCCAGGATTGGGGAGACAAAAGCAGATGGATCTCTGTGAGTTCAATGCCACCTAGGGCTACATAAGATCAATGCAGAAACAGATCCAGGTGGTGGTGGCTCACACCTTGAATCCCAGTACTAAAGGGGAATTTAAAATTGGCAGGGGTGGGGGGGAGACAGAGACTCAGGGCTCAGTCTCCAGTCATTCAGCCATGGTAGAGGTAAGACTTTTCTAGTAACTTGACTGTTTTACTTTTCTGATCTTCAGCTTGAACCCCAATATCTGAGTCTGGGTTTTTTATTCATGCTACAGGATATTGACAAGATAATTGAAATCCCTGGTAGAAATTAGGCAATGTTGATTGGTGTGCTCAGCCTAGCAAGATAAAATAATGACTAGGTGGAGGCTTTGATGGCAAATAGAGAACATACATAGGACTATAAATACATTTTCATTTTCTCATTAAATAAAAATGGATCTTACTAGACTAAACTGGGCCAGGCAACTGGGTGATGATAGATCTCCACACATAGTTCTATAATAGTTCAAGAGTTTAAATTCTAATTAAAATATCATTCATGACAGATAGCATCAATACTGTTGAGACAGCATAGTGGGCAAAGTGTTTCTCTTGTAAGCATAAAGATCTGAGTTCAATTCCCAGATCCCAAAAAAACAGATCAGGTACAATGACATATATACTTCTAATCTTAGAATTAAGAGGACAAAGACAGTTTTCTGGGCATTGCACACACAATAGTCAGCCTAGCTGAATTAGTGTGTTCCAGACCAATAAAGGACCCAGTCTCAGAAAGATAGACATTTTTTTTGAGGATGACATCTGACGCTGTCTTCTGACCTCCACACACAAGCATGAAGTACGTGCACACATACCTATACATAGTCATATTCCCAAACACGTTTGCTTTCATACTCATATGAGTATAAAGACAGACGAAATGGGGGAAGATGAGTTGATCTTAATTACTATTTTATCACTGTATATAATGAGTTCCTCAAAATAGAGGATGTTAAGCATTTCCTCCCTCTGATAATTCAATTTGTTTAACATTTATTACAGAGTAAAAAACAAAATTGATTGATGGATCAATGAGTAGCTTTTGTTAGGTAAGATGAATTTGTAAATAGGACACAGCCTATGGGTGTCATTATGATTCTAAAAAAGCAAACTCCAGCTATTGCTGTATTAAAAACAAACTTTGAATTTATTTTTCTCAAGTCCTACCACTATTCTAAAAAATTGACGATCATTTCCTCTTTATGTTTTCCCACTGTGTATAGCACATAGCAATTTATGAACATCAAGAACAATGTATTTACAGAGTAGAATAGGTTTAACATCAACAAGAACTATATCTGCCTTTTGTTGTTCAAAAGAGATGTCACATTTCAATATAATTGCTGAGCAGTTTCAGTGAGCTATTTATAATCAGTGGGGCAACTTAAAAGCAAATGTATTTGCAAAGGCTGTTGCTGTGTTATAACTATGTCACCTAAAATACACCATAAGTCTTTTGTAAAGTATTTCTACTTTGCATTAATGCAGTTTATAAATAGCATATTTCTAAATAAATTCACTCCAGTAAAGGTGAAAATTAAAAAAAAAACTTTAAGATAATTGTCAAGGTCTGTGGATTTTAAAAAAGTTCTAAAGTTTTAAAAATCAGAACCACCAAACAGTTAATTACCTTGCTTTAAATTTTGACAACAAATCATATTTAGGCATAAGTTAACATGTTGGGCTTGCTACTGGTTATTCTTAAATCCAGAGGAAGACACTACACCTTAAACACAGAAAGAAGCATTAGGAGAGTCAAGAATACCTCAAAATCTGTTCTCGGGGAGATTGTGCACAACATGGGATTTAAACTTCCCCCTAAAAAGTTTAATAATACTGCAAAGGCTAATTATTTATGTCAATCACAGTGCTTTTGTGCAAAGTGAAAGGATAATGAGCTTGGAGAGATTCTATGAAAACAGCAGTTAGCAGCACAGGACAGTGGCAGAACTGTGCTATAGGCTTCAGAGTTAATCAGTTATCTTCTTACTCCAGACTATCTAACCAAGAGAGAAAATCTGAGAGACTTTCTCGAGGTCACCGTGCTGGGAGTGGGTACAGTTTGGAGTAAGAAATCAGGTCTGACGATGTGATATGATGAGTTCACTTCCCATGACAGGAAGCATCTCTATGGATACGATGTGCACAGCGACTCTTCTGAGGCAGAGGTCTTACCAAACAGGGTTTTGATCCTTGAAGAACAGCGGTGAGCATCTCATCACCGCTGACTCAAGTTCACTTTCTAACCAGTAACACTGGGAAAACAGAGATCAGACCAAACACAAGTCTCAGTAGGGAGAGTAAATTGATATCAGATCACAGACATGCTGAGGCTGCTGGGGTTTGAACACAGGGTGTGAGAGAGGGAAGAGCTGACAGTGAGGGAACCAGAGAGACAGAGAAGCCACTATGAGTGCTTTGTCAATACTAAGACATACATATTGAGAACAAGGCTCCATGAAGCTTGGCAACACACACCTACTGGAGGCTGTGCTGAAATACTTTCTGGAGGATAGATAATGCTAGGATATGTCAGAATCTGAAAAAACCCAGGGATTGAGCTAAGATTACAGACTGGCCACAGAATAAGAGATCTGTAGGACATACTTGGATCCTTATATAAACACCCAATTCATTCTGTGTTAGGAAAGTCTAAAACCCCCCAACAAAGCATGAGTCTAACACACAAAACATTAGCTATCATTTACCACAATACTCTATTTAAAAGAATGAAACTAGAGACTGGGATGTCAGTTTTGGATTATAGCATTCCTGGTGCTGGGCTGTGGACAACTGGTGTGGGAGAATTGCCTGTAATCTGTCAATCATGTTTTAAATAAATGCTGATTGGCCAGGCAGAAAGTATAGGCAGGAAAACCAGACAGGAAGTAGAAATGATGTAATGAGAACAGGAGAATTCTGGGAAGGGGAAAGCTGATTCCTCCCTCTCCTGCCCAGATCACTGAAGCAGCAGGATGTGATCTGCAACCACTGAAAAAGGTACTGAGCCACATGGCTAACATAGATCAGAAAAATGGGTTAATCAAGATGTGAGAGTTAGCCAGTGAGAGGCTAGAGTTAATGGGCCAATCCGCTTATAATTTATGGAGACCTATGTGTGATTTTCTTTTTGGCTTGCCGTCTGTGGGTTACCGGCGGGACAAAAACTCCAACAACAAAAATGACCCCGTTCATGTTACAAACAACGAATAAAAATGGGTAAAGTTGAGAATGGCAACATTTTTGTGTAGAAGTGTGCTCAGTGCCATGCTGTAGAAAAGTGAAGCAACTGTAAGACTGGATGTGATCTCCATTGCCTGTTTGGGCAGAAGATGAGTCAGGCATTTGGATTCTCTTATCCAGATGCCAACAAAAACAGAGGTGTCATCTGGAGAAAAGATACACTGATGGAGTATTTGGGGATTCCTAAGATGTACGCCCCTGGAACAAAAATGATCTTTAACCAAAGTAAGAAGTGAGAAAGGATTAGCCTAAAGCCATTCTTTAAAGGATACTACTGAGTAACACCACTGTCCTGTTAATTACAAAGCAAATGTGTTATGGCTTTTAGTATGTACCATAACTTAATTCACACAGCAGAGTTAAGACCATGAGTGGGTAGCAATGTTGTTTTTTTTTTTTTGAGATTCCTAATTTTAGTAAAAATTGACTTGTAGTGAAGTGGATATGATCTTTTTAAAAATAATCCCAGTTGCATAAATACTACCACTGCTCTCCCTTTCTCAAGATAGTAACAGAAATGATAAGCAATGTCCAACTTTCCACAAAGAAATTGAATGATTTTGTACTTGGATTTATATAACTAGGAATATGAATGTGTTTAAATGCTGGGAAAATCCTCTCATAGTCTCAGAAACAAAAAGAAGCGTTGCCTGTGTTTCAGTTTGTGTTCACTGGCCTGTTATAGGCAATGGTTAAGCACCGTGAAGCAACTGTCTATTCTTAACATTTCTGATACAATTAAAATTCCCTCTATTAAAGGTCTGCTTTTTACCACCAAAAGGCATTTTAGTATGCACTATCTTTCATGGTGTTTATGTTTTATCTACTCTGACAATGAGTCTCATTATACAGCCCGGTAAAGTGACATGCAGAGGCTTTAGCCAACTGCTTTCGCCACATTTGCTCTATCACAACCACCAGACCCACCACAAATATTGAACATATATCATATAAAGAAGCAAATATTCTGCAGTTCTGTGTATGCACATGTATGTGTTTCTGGAAATTGAAGTCAGAATGTTGCCAGGGTTGAGCAAGTCCCCTAACTCTGAACTACTGCCCCAATCTAAGGCAGATCTTTATGAATCTAATTAAGTTTATACTTCACCGACTACAAGCTTGCTTGATATTTTATTTTTAATTTTGTCCTTTTTCTCTTTCAACTCAGGGACCCAGATAGCTTGATCCCACTATCATTACTATTAACTGAAAGCTCCATTCTTGTTAAAAATATTTCTAAGTAATTATTTGTCTTCCCATGGGATTGTTGTTCTTGCAACTTATATTTTAGAAGGCATAGAACTGTTATACTGTCCCTATGCTAAAAGCAACAAGTATCATTAAGAGAAAAAAATATAAATTATGGGTATCAATTTGCTTCTTCAAAATAAATTGTGACTCAAGTCTGATTTACAAGTGGATAAATACTCTATTAGGGTTTAAAAGAACAGTCTTTACAAGGAAAACAAGTCATAAAACAGAAATAAAGCATCAAGAAACAATAAATATTCTAAGACAGTGGTTCTCAATCTGTAGGTTGCAACCCCTTGCGGGGGTCAACAATGCCTCGTAGGAGTCACAAATCAGACGCCTTACACATCAGATGTTTGCATTATGGTTCATAACAGTAGCAAAATTGCCTTCATGAAGTAACACAAAATAATTTTATGACTGGAGGACACCACAATACAAGGAACTGTATTAAAGGGTCACAGCATTAGGAAGACTGAGAACCACTGTTCTAAGATGACCTGGCAGGCCAGTCTAGCTCCCTTTCAGATGTGTTATGCTTTCCAAGAAGTCATAAATGGTCATCATCATTTGTAATAGCCAAAACCTGGAAACAACCTAGATGCCCCTCAGTGGAAGAATAGATAAAGAAAGTGTGGAATATATACACATTAGAATACTACTCAGAGGTAAAAAACAATGACATCTTGAATTTTGTGTACGAATGGATGGAATTAGAAAACACTATCCTGAGTGAGATAACCCAAACCCAAAAATATGAATATGGTATGTACTCACTCATTAATGGATACTAGCCATAAACAAAGGACATTAATCCTATAGTTCATGATCCTAGAGAAGCTAAATAATAAGGTGAACCCAAAAGAAAAACATAAATTTAAAAATATAGGTAGATTTAAGTTATAAGAAATAGGTAGGAAGAAGCCTAACCTAAGACTGAGATTTCACAATTAATAATAAGTCTCCATATAATTATTTGTGGCTGTGAGTCCTGATGGAAAAGTTCTACTATATATGGTACCTACCATGGGGCTAGAATATTTGCATGGACCCTAACAGAGCATTCACTTGGGTAGACTCAGCATAGAAGCTTTTCTCAGAGACCCTGCTGTGTAGTTGAGCACTTAAGAAACCTACACTGGTTACAAACTCCTGCTGCAGACAAACACTACAAATTTTCAGAGCTGGGGTGGTAAATATGGCTTTAGAGCCTGGCACCTACTGACATAAGACTAGAATTTCATGGAACCCAGGAGGGCAGAGACAGGCACCAAGCCACGTGTTAGCAGTAGAAGGCCTACACACTGCTTAACAGTTTAATGTTTGATACATGCTTCAGAAAATGCCGCAGGTGTGTGGCTACAGGCACTTAGCAAAGTCAGATTCAGACTGAGAAAATCTCTACACAGCTAACAGTGTGCTTAAAAATGTGCTTAGATGATGAAGAAAGAGAAAAAATGAGTACAAACAGTAAGAAAAAGGATGAATAGTTTAAAAATAAAGTCTTTGAATAGAGAATAAAATAATATAAATAGAAAAAGGCATTAAAGGATAGAAAAAAGTGGTTTTCTGGCCCCTGTATGGTGTTTTATTAACTTTGAATTTTTAAATGCTACTGAACAAAAAACAATAGCTGCTTAGAGATAGTGAATTACAGAAACTGCTAAAATAAAACAACATATATATATATATATATATATATATATATATATATATATTAACTTCAAGAATGGAAGTCAGAAAATATATTACATTGGGGACGAGATTTTGCTTTTTTTCTACAGAGAAGAAAAACTATCATCAAAATTGAGAAAGATTAAACTCAAGTAGGAGTTAGATTAGTATAGGTGATGGTTCATCAAACAGTATGGCCTTTCAAGCTAAACTAGCATATAAGATTAACAAATGCCTTTTATTTGATATAATATAACCTGTCAAAAAAGGGAAACTCTTCAAAGTTAGGGTTTGGGTGGAATTTTGATTTTGTCTTTCCTGGAGAATAAAAGCATCAAACTAAGGAATCTCAAGACCACTGGCCAAATGAGACAACGAAAAAAGAAGGATGAATCATGCAGAGAAAATGTTCCAAGAAAAAAGAGTAAATTAGCCTAATGGTACAGCACAAATTACAACAGTATAAAATTCTATAAGCCTTCCCAAATATTTGTTTTTGCTGCTCTCTACAGACATATAACGCAAATGGTGTATTTGCATTATCAGTTCAAGTAAAAGTAAAGCTGGCGATGGAATTGGCATGTAGCTCTCTCCTTTAACATGCCTATTAAAGGAAAATCTAAATCTCTGTCTTATGTCAAAAGAGCCACCTGATATGGGACAGAAGAAAAAACAAAATTAAGAGACTATTCTATTGCCACTAATATCATATCCTTTGGTTTTATTTTGACTCTTTAAAAATTTTCTTAAGGTATAAATATTACCTCAAAATATATATTATATATATATAGTATATATAATCTAAACTTTTTGTCATTATATTAGTGGTCATACAGGGTGCCGTGGAATAATTCTTTTATACACTGTGAAGATTTGTCACTTAGATTGGTTTAAGAAAACACTGATTGATCAGTAGACAGGCAGGAAGTATAAGTGGGGTGACCAAACTAAGGATGCTGGAATGAAGAATGATGGAGTCAGAGAGTTGCCAACAGACATAGGGAAGCAGGATGGTCATGTCATACTAAGAAAAGGTACCAAGCCACATGGCAAAGCAAAGCACAGATAAGAAATATGAGTTAATTAAAGTGTAAGAATTAGATAGTTACAAGCCTTAGCTATTGGCTGAGCTTTTGTAATTAATATTAAGTCACTGAATGATTATTTGAGAGCAGCTGCAGGACAAGAATACTCCACCAGCAAATGACACTCAATGAATTCACAGAAACAGTGCAAGACACAACTTTCTAGTCTTTTGTATCTCATACCAGATGCATGTTCTGGTAACTGCCAGCATGTCATAAGCTAAGCCACATGGTAGAATGCCGAAGTCTCTTATATGGTCCACAGTACAGAGAGGCATCTTCCAGTTTACATGCATGGCAGGTTTAGGATTTTTGCTCGTGGAGATAAAAAAGGTTACAGATACACAGTAAAGACAGATTCAGACAAAAAAATCAAAACTAAATTCTGAACTAATTCTATAAATAGATTTAATCTAGCTTCTTGTACATGTTTTGGGGCTGAGTCTGAATCAGGTAACTAAGAAGTAAACTTGTGCACCCTAGATGTATTTAATAGATTGTGGTCTTTAGCCCTTCCAAGATCTGCTCCATATGACATTTAAAATGTTTATTTTTTTCTGCAATGAACCATGACCATTTCTAAGAGTGACCTTTGAAGTCTACAAAAGAATGATGGGACCCCCCAAAAAATTCCTTCTTGATTATGGTAACAACACTAAGCTGACAAATACCACCCAAAGATCAGTTTTGGAATACAAACTGCTAGGGACAATTTCAAGGTAGTTACGTAGATGGTCCATCCAACCTCATAGACTATCCTAGGCAAGTCTTCCGGTGAGTCCTGTACTTTCTCATCACACCAAAATTGGAAAACAGCTTGCTCTCCGAGGAATTAAAAATTTTCTCAATTTTCTCAAGGTCCAACAAAGATACCATTGCCCTCAGATATCAGAAAGTAATTTTAATAATATAATGTCCACATTCCCAAGAGGTAGAGTGGGGGGGTTAGTTATTTGGTGGGTTATGAATTTTTGCCATTGTTTAGGGTGTTGGTTGCAAGTTAATTTTGGTCATGGTTAGGGAAAAAGCTAAACAAAGAAGATTTGATTCAGGGATGTCTTTCTGAAGGAAAGGTTTTAATGTTGGAATGATAGGATAAAGGCATAGATTATCAATGAATCTATTTTAAACTAAAAAGCAACTTTTAATCTCAGATAGTTTATATTGTTATGGATTTTTTATATTGATAAAATACAAATGTAAGGTCATTCTTTTATATAAAACATATATATTATTGTTGCTTAAGGTATTGTACCTAGGCAGATCATTTAAAAATGTAATGTCAAGTTTTGGTCCTTGAAAGCCATTTGGGCAAAGAAGAAATGCAGTTTATTATTTAGCCATCTATAACAATCAAAATTGTGGCCTTGTTAGATATGTTTTTAAGGTCAGAAATATAGTTGGGTTTATTTATTTATTTATCTATTTTCTCTTTACTTTTTTGGAGCCCACAACCTACTCCCATATAAATACATGGTGACTTATTCTTGTTTATGGATGCTCAACCTTAACTTGGCTAGTTTCTAACCAGTTATCTTAACTTAAATGATCCCATCTACCTTTTGCCTCTTCACTCTTACCTTTATTTATGTATATCTTTTATTTAGTTCTTACTCTGTAGTTTAGTTTTTACTTATGCTAACTTTATAGCTGGATGGCTGACCATTGGTGTCCTCTCTACTTCTTTTTGTTCCCTGATCTTTTCTTCCCAGATTCCTCCTCTTATTTATTTTCTCTGCCTGCCAACCCTACCTATTATATCTCTTGCCTACCTATTCATTGGTTCAGCTTTTTATTATACCAATCAGGTGTTTTAAACAAGTCCAATAACACAACTTCACAAAGTTAAACGAATGCAACATAAAAGAATGCAACTCATCTTTGCAGCATTAAACAATTATTTCAAAGCAAAAAATAAATGCCACACATGTTAAATTAATATTCTGCAACAATAGGTGGTCTTCAAACACTTCAAAGAACTACAGAAAATGGAATTTAAGATCTTTTAAAAATGTAAGGCTTTTTATTATCTTGAGACATGTCAGCTTTGAGCACCACTAATCTACTTCACAAAAGGATGATGGGCATTGAAGAACAACCAATAGGGAGTTTGCTTTTATTGTGACACAGTTAGCCTCTGGGCAGGAAGCTGGCTTTGCCTCACATGCTGGCAGTATATTGTCCAATTTGGAAAAGTAGGACACAAAAGAAGGTAACTGCCAAACTTTGGCAAGACAAGGTAAGACAGTACATTAAAAAGTTCTGCTCCACAGATAAGTCTGTCCGATATTCTAGGCCTACAAGCTGAAAATGGATGCCTCAACATTGCAGATGAATCTTGAGTAACTGTCCAGACAGCCAACTGTTTCTATCTTTTCTATAGTTTGGGAAGGTGTTTGCTCTGCACTTCCTCTTCACTCAGGTAATATTATATCCTCATGTCTTTGATGGGTTGAAGACTAAAAAGTTATAGTTACAGTATTCCTTGTTATAAAATTCAGAAAAGAAATTCACAAAAGTGATATAAACTATTTAAGCTGAGAGACATAAAAGCTTAAATTGTTTATCTAAAAAATGTTTTAAGACATAAAAGGATTTTTTAGGATGGTAGTACAAGTTGTGAAATGGTGTAGGTGTAAAACATTTGATTCATCAAGGTAAAATTGAAAATAAAGTAATTTCTCCAAATTTGCCAAATATGAATAGACTCAACATTATAAATGTAATTCATTTATAATTTTACCCTATTAGAGTTAAAACTTTTTTATTTAGATAAAAAGGGAGAATCAAGCCCTATGTGCATTTATATGGTAGATGTTGGGCACCAATCACCCCCCTTTTAAAAGAATGGATAAAGCTCACATTTACAGTGACTTTGAAGAAATTTTAAAAGCAATCACATTGCCTGTACTAATGGAAATACAATGTTTGCTATATTTTTCCTTTGGAATCTCTCCCATGCATCAAGTTCTTCTTCACTTTCCTTTCATCTGCTTTTGCTCTGATCAAAAAACAAACTAAAATAAAACAAAAACTTATTTTCCTTTATCTTTAACTAAGACCCCTTTAAATTTAATCTCTTGAAGATTATAAAGCATAGATCTGCTTATAAGTCTAATAAAACTTTTTACAAAGTAGCCGTATAAACACAACCTCTGGATTTTTCTGCAGTTATAAAATGCTATCTTACTTGTCTTATAGGCCCAGGAAAGATAACTTTTAAAAAATACTAAAGAAATTTAAAAGGAGAAAGTATTCTTCTTATTCAAAGCAAATTGTGAATGTATTTTTACCTGAAGACTGTATCTAGGAACATAAACATTCCAGTGTGCATATATTAAAATGATGTAGATCAGTCCTGAATGTGGACAGATGCTGTTTAACAAGATTTATTCATTTATATGCCAAGAGACTGGATACATAAATGTAATTTCTCTGTGTCTCAAAGCTGTGCTCTTGCAGGCTCTGAAGTGTTCTCATGCTGCCATGACTACTTGCAAAATCAAATTAGCAGTATGAACACAATAGAACCCAACATGAAGGACTGGCCACTCTGCCCAGGCACTCTGCTCATTGTTCAGTTTGCAGTCAGTCTGGAATTCCAACACCTGCCTAAGGGCGATAAAATCATTCTCCACAATCTTTCCATGGAAACACTGAATTAAAAAGAAAATGTGTATTCTGCCATTGAAGCTCTTAGCTATTAAAATGTAAGAAATGCCCATCAAACACAGTCTGCCTCTCTCCCCCCTTTTCTCCCTTCATTATTTCTTCCTTCCTTCCTTCCTTTCTTCCTTCCTTCCTTCCTTCTTTCTCTCTTTCTTTCACTTTTGAAGGGAAACAAAGGAGGAGTTGATCTGGGGAAGAGGAGAAGTGATAATAGGAACTAGAAGGAGTGGAAGGAAGAAAAAACTACGGTCATACTGTAAGGTATAAGAGAAGAATAAAAGTTAAAAATATATGTGTGTAGTGTGAACTTTTTCAGGAAAGTAGGCCCAATTATTTTGTCACTCTCTCCCCAAGTAATA
>NC_022016.1:30420438-30455696 GCF_000317375.1 Microtus ochrogaster
CACATAGACTCTGGGGATGAGCTCTTGTCTCTGGTCATCAGGTTTGGTGACAAATGCCTTTACCTGATCAGCCACCCTTCTAACCCACAATATTAAAAGTTTGAGAAACAGCACTTAATTAAAAAACAGACGAAAAATATTTTGCAGATTATTTTGAATGCTTTTTACATTCTTTTGAACCTAAGTGTAAACTCAGTAGCCACTTTGGCAGTTTTAAAGCCACGGCATATAAAACAGGTAACACGTGTGAATATGGACACAGTGGATACTGAGGACATGAAAAGGTTTTCTCTCCCCAGGTGCTCCACTGTCCACAGTATCAATCACCAATAATAAGGTGACTTTATCGGGAGGAGGAGGAACAGACCTAGACTATTACTTAACAAGAAAATTGCTATAAAGTAGTACTAAGCAAGAAGAACACGAGGCGGCTACATATAATTAGGCAGGTTTCATAGTGAAATCAGCCGTATGCTCTTTAAACCTGCGATTTTCTTGTCTTCAAAGCATCTCCACGTTGGCTCCTTTATACAACTCAGACAATGGAGGGAAGAAAATGTAGAGTTTGTGGATTCCTCGGAAATGGAAAAGGTGTACTTGATAGGAGAGTAGGAAGTTTCTCTTTTGTTTTAGAAAATACGTATTTTCTAAACACTATTGAGTATTGGGTTGGATTAGATTTGAGAACTTGTCACAGGATGTGTAAGGTTTAGAAATTAATGTTATCAAATAAAACCTAGTCAAAGCTTATTCTAGATAAAACTTAAGGGGAAATTTTCAGGTCCAATCAACACTGTTCTCCGAATAATCTAAGTGGAGAATGATTAATTTTACAGATGGCCACGATCATGAAACAGTATAGCCTATATATATTCTTCTAGTTCTATAACTTGAATTCATGGAAGATATAGGCTTTAGCCAATTTTCTTATTTTTCTTTTTTTTTTAGTTCAAAAATAGATATAGACAAACTCATGGACATTGGTTTTGCTTTTTCATAGAAGACCAAAGCTTGACTAGCGGTGATGGGGGATGTAGGTTTTAACAACTGGTAGACCATACTCAGCTGTTTCAAACCCTGTGCCTGATACTTTATCTTTCTTATGCTCATAGCAACCTCATACTTCCCATTTCTGATGTGAGCTTGAACAGAAAGAATAAACTATTTGTTAAAGGGCACATGATAATGGAGGATTTTTGTGTCATTCAGATTCAAATTTCCAAGTTTTTTTTTCTATTAACTCTAGAAAACTAGCAAACTATTTGGCACAAGAATACAACTAAGTGAATGTTTAAGATCTACCAAGATGCCTAATGTATTTCAGGAAGTAATGGGCATAGTTCAAAGTGGACTTGATATCTCTGTTTAGGGGACATAGGCAAAAATGACAATCATTCAGTGCACCTCATCACCTGAAAACATCAGAAACAGCATAATTTGATCCTAACAGAGACAACATACTCAAGCTTAATAAATACTGAAGACTTATTGAACTTTTAATACTTGTTCTGCTTCTATTGGTGCAAGTACACAGTCACTAGGTTTTTTTCCAGATACTATTATTATCAGTATATTGAGCCTTCTTATGCCACACACCCAACTTGTAGTAGTACTTTCTCATAGGGACCACCAGCCCACACATAATAGCGACATTAATTATTAATTATGAGAATGTGGTCTTGTTTTAAACTAACTCTTATAATGTAATTAACCTATACTTTTTAATCTACTTCCTGTCATCTGACTCATTACTTCATCTTCATATTGTACATCTTGTTCTCCCTGAGTCTTTCTGGTGAATTTTGTCTTTCTTCTCCCCAGAGTCCTCTCTGTCCTGGGGAAGTCCCACCTAACATCTTCCTGCCATTCAGTCCTTTATTAAACCAATCAGAAAGCACCTTGACAAAGATGCATCTTCACAGTGTAAACAAATATTCTGCAATGGGAGATTTATTTCATGTTGCAGGATGCTGGCATGCTGAGGGTAGCATTTGGAGATCAAGGGATTACTTGTGGAAGTTGATTTTTTTTTCTTCTACCTTATGGGTTCCAGGAATCGAACTTAAGTCACCAGGCTTGGCAGCAAGGGCATTTACCAACTGATCCATCTCACTATTCCTATTCATTTCTTTTTTTTGTATGTACTCAAATATGAAAGCATATGGTAGATATGACATTGCTTTGTCAAATCTGCCATACGCATCCCACTCTCCTCCTCCACATGGCCTCCTGGGAGGACACTCCTTGATGAAAAATTAAGCTAAATCACTTTCTTTTTGCAAAGTACAGAGATGAGAATGACAATGAACACACTGTACGCTCCTGGCTCACATAATTTGCTCTTAAACTGTCACTTTAATTATTCTTGCATTGGGAGCCTGCCTCCAGGCAAATTTCACGAAGATTTTTAATAATCCATTTCATGAAGTATCATTGTAGACACCAAGAAAATATTGATACAAAAAGGATGAACACAATGTTTTAAAAAAATGTATGAAGCACATTTACGCAAGGGCGGGTAAGCTCTTGAAAACAGAACTCAACATGTTTCAGTGGCCTACATATTTGAAATAAGGACAATATCTTTCCAAATTAATCCCCAATCCTTGACATAGGAAGGGATTGCTGCGGGTGAAAGTAAAGTACTTCAAGGCTATCTGTTTTACTATGCATATGGTCTATCTACGTTGTGTAAATGCATAAAACTTTCAAAGAATTAAAAAATAAGATAAAAGCTCAGTATGGGTTCAAATGGGACCCCCTTACAGCTAACTTTAAAAAGAAACCCAAACTAAAGTGTGGTGAGTTCTACTTTCTGAACTACCCACTCCTCCTCTGTATGACATAGAAGGGCCTTGCCCTTGATGTTGTAATATAGACCCAGAAGTAGATTAAAGTACTTAAAAATATTTTACAAGATTTATAGCAATGATACCAAGAAGCATTAACACTTTTATTTTATGTTTTAGAGGAGATAGATAATATCTTAGTCATTCAATTGGTTTAGGGAACTTAGATTCAAGCCCATGTTTCTCCATCTCTGAAGCCCATGCCTTTTCTCCCTGATTCCATTAAGAAGAGACCACATCTGTCTTTTTATTCCTCTCAAAGGATTACAGAAAAATGTATTAATATATGGGAAGCATTTTTTCTTTTATTTTAGGAGATTATAATTATGCCCCTCTTCTCTTTCAATCCCTCAAACTCTCCGTTACATGTGTCCTTGCTCTCTTTCAAATGTATAGCCTCTTTTAATACATTTATATACATGTATATTCTTAAATGTAACCCACTCAGTATGTATAATGTTATTTATATGTATTTTTAGGGCTGACCATTTGATATTAGATGGCTAATTACTTTGCTCTTCCCTGGGAAAGGCTATTCCCCCCAGTATCGAGCACTCTTTAGTTACCTGTCATTTTGTATAGGGTTGAGGCCTTGTGAGCTTTCCTCTGTCTACTTTGGTATCTATACTGATGTTGTCCCTGTTCAGCTCATGTTTAGGCAGTCATAATAATAAGAAATTGTGTACAGAGCCTGGCATTACCAAGATACATAATCTCACTGATCCTCAAGCTCTTACATAACCTTCCTGTCCTCTCTTTCTTGATTATTCCTGAGCATTAAGTATAGGCGTACTTTTTATAAATCAAGTTGAACTCGTAAAATTCATAATCATGACTTGTTTGACTTATCAACATCACACTTCTTCAATGAATGTCCCATACTTGGAAGAGTCATGAATCTTCCCCTCAAATCCTGGAACTTGTTACCTGGTTCCTTGGGTACTATTTACCTAATCCAGCCACTTGAACCCTAAATTAACTTTTCTTTCAGGTCTGTACCAGAATCTCTCCTTAAGGCAGCTTCATATCCCTGTTCTGGCTGTTTCATCTTGTATATAGAAATCTGTCTTCAAACCTAAAGTTTCATTTTGTCCAGATGTAAGTCAGTTGTTTCTTTTGGGTAAATATAGCCTATTAACTGAAAACTGGCCTATCTAAATCAGTGTATAAGGGGATAAGAAGTGTTCTTTGAAGGGGAGATAGGCCCGCTGAATTATTCAAGCACAATTCAGTAGACACTACACCCATATTGACTGACTATTCAATCTCCTTTTTTGATCAGATCTCTGTAGTACAGAAACTAGTGTCTCTAAAACTAAGACTGTGTGTTTGTCAAAAACTACCCTCATGGCAGGATATTGACTTCTCTGATCTGTCAGCAGGTTTGACCACTTCCAGGAGACCTCTAGAGGATTGGACCCAATGGCTTTCCATCATGGAGGGTGGGTGGTCATAGAGATCCACCCTTCTAAAAGGGTATATAGACTAAAAATAATTATTAGAAGACAGGGCTCATGTAGCCCCTCCCACTACAAGATTTACAAACAATTAACTGTCACTAGGGGAAGGGTTACTATGTCATACCTCACCCAAGGATGCATAAACATCTAACAGGTGCTGGAGTACTTGAAGTTGTATCAAAGAGCTCCATAATAGCCTGGAATTGAGTATAACAAAAGTTTATTTGGGGACAAACTCACAGTAAGAGTAGAGATCGGCAGTTCTCTGTGTGCACTGGGAGCTAGAACCAAGGGGACTGCAAACACTTTTCATTTGCACTTATAGTACATGAGACCATGCCCAAAGCAGGCCGGTATCTTAAATGTTATTGCCTGAAAGAGTTTCCAAAACAAGTACAGAGATTTTCCTTCATGTAGCTGCCCACAAATTTCCCATAGTCCTGCAAATCACAGCTCACAGATCCTCCAATAACAACCCTAATTTAAAATCACTCTTTCATCCAACTGGATTTGAGTGGAATTGTGTCATTGTTTATGTCATTGGTTCCCTATCTGTGATATGAAGATGATTTTTTTGGGTTGCCTCATTAAAAGTTCACACAACATAGCATAAACACAAGCTATTATTTTTCCACAGGTCTCTGTAGTTCAAGCAGTTCTTGGACCCATTTCTGAACAATAAGATTAAAGCAAAATCCTTCTGCTACTACCTTCTCTTTAACTTGTCTTTTCCCCATGTGCATACATACGACGGCCGGAACTGCAGTAGCAATGCTACAACCACAGGCAGGAAAAATTATAAGAAAGGACAAGACTACTGCAACTACACTGTCTTGAAATGCCTGAGTTCTGAAAAATATGAGCGATGACGCACTTTAGCTTTGTAAGAAACTAAATGCAGGTTTCAGTCCTCATGTAAAATGCATAATTAGTTTTATATGAGAAATGTTTAAGCATTACAAAATAAAAAGACCAAGGACTAAAAATGCAAACTTTATCAACATGCATCTAGTGTGCCTTGAAAACATGATTATCTATACGAATAAAACCAAATGAAAAGGAACTCATTCTTTACAATGGGCACAGGCTGATGCTTTACACCTAAGCAAGATACCCCCCTTTCTTCCAGCAGGTTCCTCTTCTCCTACTAATTCTTTCTCATTCAGTTCTCCACTGTTCACCATTTGACTTCTCAGCAACTGTTATCTTAAGAAGAATGTTTACAAAACAGGAAGAGTGTGTGCTATCCCTTCAACAGATAGATTCTCCTATGAGAGACAACAATATATGCATGTGTCCACATCACAGTATTAATCAGGGTAACTAAAGGCACAGGACTTACATGAGAGCACAGCATTTCAGTGCCCCAAACAGCAAGATCTTCTTGCTCACTCTGAACTGGCAACAGAGCTCAATGTTACTGAATTGACAAAACACTTTGGTATAGGTATCTTTTTGGAAGAAGTATTATATTGATTATATTTGTGTATGCACATGTCTGCTTGAGTCTGGGCAATGTACATGCTCTTGGAGGCAGGAAGAAGACACCCCAAGGAGCTGCAGTGGCAGTGGGTCATGAATGACCTGAATGCTGGAAATTGAACTATGGTTCTTGAGAAGACTTGCAATGGCTAACACCTGTGCCATCTTGTCAGCCCGCCCCCCCCCCCCCCCCCCCCCCCCAAGCTTCTTTAGCTACACAATTCTTTAGAAAGTTCTACACGTGATGATACACATTATGATTTTTCATGGATAATGAAAATTTTAAATTTTCTTAAATGTCGCATAATCCATATGAGTTCCCTTTTTGGGATTTTTAAATGTTTCAGATAAAACAATTTGAAAAAGAATTGCTCCTTAGAGAAAGTTACATGGATTGATACATAGTTTAAATTATCCCCTGAAAAAGATAAGACCATCTTACCTTCTTGAAATGAGATTTTCTTAATATAAAATTAAAGGCCTATGTCTGTTTCCTAATTCAATTAATAAAAATTTTGTGGGTATTTTTTTGTTTCTTTGATTGCAAATGACATCAAAAGCTCTCAGCAGCGAGCCTGTGAAGCAGCAGAATCTCATGTAGCAATTAGAATCAGCACACATCACCTCCATCAGGACTTTGAACTCGCTTCAAAGGCAAGGTTATTACTGGCTTTTTGCATTTCCTTAAGTAGTTCTTTTTGATTAGCTTCTGTTCAAGTTCAAATGTTTTATAAGGGAACTATATCAGGCAATCTGTGAAGGAATATTGTAAGGTTTTTATGACACTGTTACTCTTTAAGGTAATAAAATACTGCTGCAGTTATTATTATTATTATTATTATTATTATTATTATTATTATTATTATTATTTATTAGCTATAACAATGTTTGGACTCAATCAATGCTATGTTTTTAAATAATTTAAATTCAAATTTCAGAGAAAACAAAGTCTCTTTTCTGAGGCAGTGCAATCTAGTGACACCTAACTATTACAATTTAAAAAGGAGAAAACTGGCAAAGCTTGACCTGAAGGGGGACAAGAGGATTCCGACCATCCAAAGCAAATCTCTAGAGAGAAATAATAAAAGCCCAAGATAGAGGTAGATGGGCGTAGTGCTGTGCAACTCTGAGTTCAGTGTTTGGATGACAGAGTCAGAAGGATTGTGAGTTAAAAACCTTCTTGGGCTACGAAGAGAGACTTTATTTTAAAAACCACACATAAAGAATGCACCCAGGAAAGTCTTATGTTGAGAAGGTAGAAGTTAAATCTGTACCAAGACAAAGTAGATTCATAAGACAGTCCAGATCTAGAAACTGAAAAAAAATCTCACTCATAGTTTGGAGACCAACAGGACAATATTGGATGCAAAATGAAATGTTAGGGTAGTGTAATAATTCCTAAAAGCATCCAGACAAGAAAGATTTCTAGGCTGACAGCATTACATGCAGATGTAGAAAACTGTGTATTTATTTTTGTAAATACATAAGGAATTTATCAAGTTGATAAAAGATGTGACCAAGAAATAACAAGAAGTTGGGACTTAAGGCAAAAAGGAAATGTAGCAAGAACAAAAGCTTAAAATGCTTAACATCATAATTGCATCATGGATAACACATCTAACAATTTTCAAATGGATTCCATCCCACCCCCAAATTATTAGTACTCCAAAGACTATGTCTAGATACATAAATGAATTACTGTACATACCAACATATGTAGCAAGTTGATTATGACAATGTATATGTTTATACACACGTACACACACGTATACATACTCAATATTGCAATAGTACGGAATTGTGTTTTAAAACAGAACCCTTGATTCAAATTTGAAAGTTATAAAACATGAAATATATTTTATAATACTTTATATCTAGCCTTTAATAGTTAACCTTCTTATAATATATATTACACTTTAAAAGTCATATAGAAACAAAGAAAACTTTTATGAACATAACTTTTACAGTACTGAATAGGGGAATGCATATACAACATATATGGAGAAGAGAAGGGTTTTATTTCTTCCTTTGATGTCTCTTTGTTGATAAACTGACCACAATGTCACACTGTTATATAAAAAAAAACCTTGTTTATTTTAACCTAAAACCATAAAGCAAAACAAAAGATCGGTCCTTAATCCTGACATTTGGAAAACATGGTATGTAATTTCCTTATGTAAAGCATTATGATTTTATTGAAAATATGACACAGATTCATAAAAAAGACATAGAGACATATAAGCAACTTACGGCACAATGAAAAAGGCTGCCATGGTTATGGTAGAGCAGTTTCTACCTTGTTTTCTTTTCTAGTTGCTACGATAAAATACACTGATAAAAGCAACTTAGGAGGAAAGAATCTATTCCACTCACAGTTGCAGGTTACTGTCGGTCACCACAGAGAAGTCACCGTAGAACTAGAGAACAAAAACTAGGTCAAGGTTCAGCCTAAGTAGTGGCACCACCAGCATCAAGGTCTCCCCACCTCAGTCAATCCAATTAAAAAAAGAACAAAAACAAAGTCCCTGACCAACTTAACTCTTCCTGGTTGAGTTGTTCTTTCTAGATGATTCCAAAACCTGCCAAGAAGACAGTTAACAGTAGACATCACAGTCTCCAAGTATGAGTTGAGGCAGAGACAGGACATGATAAGGAGCAAAGGAATGGACAAAGTTACCAGAGTGCTCCACCTGGAGGCACACAGTCAGGGAGGACACCGATTGGCCAGAAGGGAGGATATGCAAACTTGAGTGGAACCAAAAAAAAGTGAGTCCTCTTTTAATTTACTGTGTGCAAGCAATTCTAAGCACAATTCTAAAAACCGTGTCAAGTACTTCCCTCATCACAGTGAGTGTTCCCCATGCCACCCCACATTGCCAGCTAACAGAATAGAAGAGAGTATAGGAGGGGGTACATATAAATTATTGATAATCAGAGTTTATAATAAAATTAGCTGATTTTCCTTTAACAGAACCAAAACAAAGTCATAAAACTGAAGAAAAGAATAGAAAACAATCAAGGCTATTTAGTTTTCTGGCATGAAATGTTTCTATGCAAAATATAATTAAAATATTTTATAAAACTTAGCTAACTGTTAAAACATGAAGATTTTTAATCAAGGGCTTAATCACAGACTTCAAGCATAGGAATGTGTTAATCACATTAATTGCAAATACTGTAATTGTCATATTAAAAGTGAAAGGAAACAATTAAATTTGCTCCATATTACCTTTGTGATTTTAAAAATTCAGTTATCTTATATACTCTTTTTGTATTAGTCTTCAAAATCTAGTTCATATTACATTTAAACACATTTCAATGTAGATGCCACATTTCAAGTATTGAAAGTTTATGTGTAGCTGTGACAATCACCTTGGATAGTGCTGTACAAGCATATAACACGGGTAACTAAAAGCCCCAAAGTTAGCGTAGTAATATTATCATTCCCATCATTGGCAAGAAAAGCATTCTAGAAGCAAGGGAATCAGATTGAAATGCCAAAACTGCTAGCCCATGATTCCTCAGCATGGTCCCTTCTCATCTTCAAAAGACAAACTAGGGAAGTTTCTAGAGTTCAGATTTTTGTATATGAAGTGGTCCATCATACCTTCTAAAGCTATCAACTGTAGAATAAATTCAAATCCCAGTTATGTGAATCTTGAAAGCTTTGATGCCACTGAAAGTGATATTATCAGTATGTAAAGCTTGTGTGTTTGTGTGTGTGTGTGTGTGTGTGTGTGTGTGTGTGTGTGTGTGTGTTAGGAGAACAACACTCAATTCATTAAATCTGTCCTTTTATTTCCCATGTCTGCTGGTTCTTTTTGTTGTTCCATTAACCCTGTACCCGGGTTCCCCTCCTTCACCAATCTCAGTAAAATCAAGGACAGAGGGAAATCAGGAGGGGGAGGGGCAAGGATGAAAAGTGCTTGGCTGTCTGCACTTGCTAATTGTTGCTTAGGGAAGGTAGACTCCTAGATTGCTACAGTCACTGGTGATCTAATCTTGAGAGATTAGGAAGATGTCCACAAGGAGCACTTTCCTGGGTTGTAGAAGGTTTGCATTTCGAGGTAAAAAAATGTGCAAGTTTTCTAACGTCAGTTTTCACAGATAGCTGATAATCAACATGAAGTCTGTCTATCTTGAGACAGAAGGAACTGTTAAGACTACCTTGGTCCTGGGGTGCACCCACCTACGGAGACAGTGGGGCTGATCTATTGGGAGCTCACCAAGGCCAGCTGGATTGGGACTGAAAAAGCAGGGGATAAACCCGGACTCTCTGAATATGGCGGACAATGAGGGTTGCTGAGAAGCCAAGGACAATGGCACTGGGTTTTGATCCTACTTCTTGTTCTGGCTTTGTGGGGGCCTAGCCAGTTTGGATGTTCACCTTCCTAGACCAGGATGGAGGGGGGGAGGACTTTGGACTTTCCACAGGGCAGTGAACCCTGACTGCTCTTCAGACTTGAGAGGGAGGGGGAGAGGAGTGGGGGGAGGGCGGGAGGAGTGGGAGGCTGGGAGGAGGCAGAAATTTTTTTTTCTCAATAAAAAAAAAAAAAGACTACCTTGGGTCACTGCTCATGGAGCTGGGTACTAGAGACTGAGTGTAAGAGAGACATGAAAGTAGGGTAGGAAACTGACCACCAGGTGTGCCGTTAGAGGCAGGGGTATACCTGGATTTTTGAGGGGAACAGAAAGTGGAGATGTGACACGGAAGAAAAGAGAAATACATGTCACAGTGGTCAGAGAGAGCTGAGGTGGGCAAAGCTAGAGCCTGAAATGGCACAGAGTCTAAACAGTGAGGCTAAATTCCAAAGACTAGGGTCAAGTAAATGAATAACAGCTTGGGTAACCAGGCATTCACATGCTTGGTTATGTGGGAGGTTGCATTAGATCATATCTTCCCCAGTATATTGTAGATATCACCTCCGGCCCACCTAGACCCACTGGGCCAAGTGCAGCCTTTCACGAAGATAGTGAAGGTTTATAAACTTACATCCTAAGCTTCCCTCACCTGCACAGATGTTCTCAGAGGATTCTCTCCGTCTGTCTAAATATTTGCTTTGACAACAGCTTTTCAGAGTGAATAAAACTGTCGCCCTTTGTGTGACCTATGTAAAATTCTTTTCACAGGTGCGCTCTTCTGTCACTCAGGATCGATAGCCTGCATTTACCTATGAAGGTGAGAATTTCAAATACAGCCATAAATGACAGGACAGAATACATTTTGATATGCAGAGGGGAAAGTTGAACACATAACCATTGCATGTTCCTTAACTTAAAAGAAAGAAACAGCAACTGAAGACATATTGATATGGCAAAGAATTTTTAAACAAGCATCACAAAATGTAAAGTTATGGTTCTCCTAGGAATTATAACTTGGATATAAGGCAAATATGTATTAAGCCATAAATATAAGAACCTATAGTGATAGAAAACATTACAACCAGCTGTGCCAAGAGAGTAAATTATAATTGACATGGGAATCATAGACTTAAGATTTCATATTACCAGAATTTAAAGTATTTTGAAAATCTGAAGTAATATGCCAATATTCGTATTCCATAGACAAGACATAAAAAAGTAAGAGAGAATCATATCAGCAACCAAGAGTAAATAATAAATTATTTATATCAACTACACAATTTAATTAAAGGGATAACCAATTATAAACTTGTTTAAATAGGATGCTCATAAGTTTTAATATGTTGCATTCAAATTCAGTCTCTGTAGCTATGTATAGAGACTTCTAGGTAGGTAGCACACAAACTTATTAATGACATCATTGTCGTGGAGTCCATAATAATATAGAAGAGTAGACCATTAGGAGCAGTGAAAGGAGAGCTCGAAAACAAGCGTGCACAGAAAGAGAGGGCCGTGAATCCACATGACCTTAGTAATTCCCTGGCACGTTTCTCACGAACTATTGGCCCCCTTTCAGAGCATTTACTTTAGAAAATGTATAACTATTAGAGAGGTTTTGTTCACCTGCCTCTAATCCCTTGGGAAGTAAAAGATAGACAATTGTGTCTTGTCAGATTGAACTATATGACAAGACCCTGCCTCAAAAAGAAATGAATCTAATTAAAATTAAAATGGTCACAATAAAGCCTTTCCTTGCTTGCTTTAGATATGAATTTTCTATGATCCAGATGTTTTAAGGACCAGGGAGTATCCTTTTAAAGCAGTGGTTCTCAACCTGTGAGTATGAGCCCTTTGGAAGTCAAATGACTCTTTCACAGGGGTTGCCTAAGACCATAAGAAAACACGGATATTTACATTATGATCCATAGCAGTAGTAAAATCACAGTCATGAAGTAGTAAAGAAAACAATGTTATGGTTATTCTGGCCAATTATTTGGGGACATGTATTAGCCATTAGTTGTGCTACTTTATTTACTCAAATGACTATTTTCTTAATTTTTAGAACCTTATATGACTATAAATATTGACAAAACACAGTCAAGGCCCAGGTAGAAGCAGAGGAGCCAGATGCAGACAGTGTTGTCTCCGGTTACTGACATGTTCCTGTATAAATCCTGCCTATTTTAAGCTGAAAGGTCATGTCGAACAGAAACAATAAGCATGATCAATAATTGTGGTTCCATCAAATATGACTAATACTCCATCCTTTTGAAGGAAATCGCTTTATATGACTCTAAGTAGGCAAAACACTAACAAAAAACCGTTTGTATTTGTAAATAAAATGAAGCAAATGTATTAAATTTTGCTACTATGTTTTCATATAAAGCATCATTTCTTGTAGACCACAAAGCTACAGAGAAACTGTCTCTCTAAAAACCAAAATCCAAAATCCAACGCCCCCACCCAAAAGAAACCAACAAAACAAAAAACCCACCATCTCTTCTGAATGTATCAAGTAAAAGAGGAAGTGATCTGTTCAGGGATATTGTTTGTCAAAATAAACACTTTGTTTCTAAGTGTTTGTTACAGTACATGACCCTAATACCTTCAGACTTTTCCTGTTTAAACTTTTGTTCTGCTCAGAAGTGGGTGGGGGCTGTAAAATTAGATCAAGGAGAAATACTGTCATGCCTGTAGAGGCAAGTTCAATACCAAAGATTTATCTACTTAGACAAATGAAATCAGAGTCAGTAGATCCACCTGAAATGTTCTGACGTCTCTGCAGAAGTACACAAGTCACCGGTAAATGCAATTTTACTTCAGTCAAATTTGGTGCTATTGTCTAGAGGGCTGTAATACTTAAAGGTTAGCTTTTATCAAATCAGATCTGAGGATTTAATGAAACCAAAGAGCAGGACTACCAGATTAATAAGAGGTTATGCAATTAAGACTGAATTTTAAGCAATGAGCAATCATTACTATCACTATGTAAATATACAGTGCTGTACGTGGATGTGTTTTTATTGTTTCTATCAGCCAAAGATCCAAACAGCTTCCAATATCTCACTTTTAGCCTACATGTATTGTTTGACCAAAGGGCTAAACTTATTTATTATTATTATTTATGTTATTCATATTTACAAATAATTGTTTTTAATTAGACGCAAAGGGTATGCGATTAAGCAAAACAACAAACAAGCATATTTGCCAATATATCAATAAACCAATAGATTTTCCAATTTTCAATTCACATAATCATGGCTTATATGTCTGTTTATTTCTTTGACATAAGGCGTCACTCTAGCCTATGATTGCCTGGAACACACAGCGATTCCTCTACCTCAGCATAAATTTAGGTTTTGAAATTGGTTGATATTTTAGTTGTTTACACTGGTATAAGTGAAACTAAAACAGGAGGCAATTTTTAGGGCTCACACACTTAACAACTTACCAGTTGACTTTACTTGTCCCCTATGAAAACCCACGTCTTCAGATAGAGGACATCTTCACATTACTGTATTGGTGTTAGGAGTAATACTCATAAATACTATTATTAGTATTAATAGTATTACATTTTACGTTTATTTGCTTGTAGACTCTGTGTTAAAGTTTACTTTAACTGGAATATTCATCTAAATTTTATATTTAATTTCATTATGCTGGAGAAGATTTTCACTATCAAAAGTTAATAATGGGATTGGAGATTTAGCTCAATGGTTAAGAGCATTTGCTAGCTAAATCTGATCTTTCTGCCTCTGCCTTCTGAGAGTCTGGAATATAGATGTACACTGCAATGCCCAAGTTAAAAGCATCTTTTCTGACTAACATGGTATCAAGCAGAAAAGAGAATAGTCACTACTAGGGAAAATCAAGTTGGTCCCTAAATTCATCAGTTTACTCTAAAACACACATCATATTCTCTTATATATTTGTCTCTCTTAAGCAACTTACAAGGTGTAGGCTGAACTATGTTAAAGTAGTCAAGGCCCAAAGTAACAGGTCACATAATACTATTGAAGATGTGGGTCTCGGCATCTTGTTCTAGCTACCTGCTGCATGACTCCCCTGCTATTTCTTAAATTATGAGATCATAAGCCAAAATAAACTTTTTATAAGTTTCTTTTGGGCTTGGTTTTTAACATGGTAAGGAAAAAGTAACAATACAGAAGTGTATACTGGAGAGTGGGCTGTTGTCATGAAGAATGACTTGGTGTTTGGAGGAATGTGGGACACTATAACTTTGAACCAGAAAAGCCATTGGATGCTGTAACCAGAACTTAATGGGATGTTCTCTAGTTGATGCCTAGAAGATAGTTCTGCAGAAAGTAAAGCTGACTGTAGAGTCCTGGCTTAGAAAGTTTCAGGGGAAGTAAGGGTAATTTTAGGAAAAAAAAATCTGATTGCCTTCAGCCCATGTTTGAATAACATACAAGAGGCTAAATTTAAAAGTAGTGAATTAATTTCTATCACATAGGAAATTTAAAAAAAGCATGATCTTAAGTCAGTATAATAGTTGTTACTAATAATGCAAATCTACAATGAAGAAGAACAAATAAAACAGAAAAAAAAGAGCACAGGGGATCTTAATGCTACAACCAAGACCTGAGCTGAAAGACAGGCTGTATTTGTTACCAAGATTAGAGGTATTAGAGAGAGGCCTCCTACTCTGCACTGGAGGAACAGGAAGAGCTTAGAACACGATCCACCCAGCCTAATTGCCAACTTGCAGGGAGAATGCCTGCCTTAGAGGTTGTTTCCTTCTAACAAGCAAATGCTTACATTTACTAAGCTGCTGCTAAAATGATGGAAAGGTGGAAGAGTCCACCCCACCCTAGAGACGAGACTGACAGTGTCATCCACGTCGCTTGGGAGGATGAGAAGTGAAGAGTTGTGGATTTCTTTCCCATGGTTTCAGAGAGTCTCTGAGGTCAAGCCACCTGTAGCGATGGTGTATATGTGTAAAATCCTGAGAAGAACAAAGAGCCTATGGGGCCTTTATGTGTGGCTGAGAAAGGAAAGCCTGGCTTGCTGTGAAGACCCCAAGATGTTAGAGATGCCAGAGCTTTGAGATACCTGCCAAGCAATTCCACTCATGGACCAAGAATGTGACATCCATTGTAAGAAGCAAAATTGGAGGAGCAAGGTTATCTAGGCCCCCCATAAAAGTAAAGTCTCAGATGCAAATGAGGAGCTACAGGTTTTGGAATTTGGTTTGCTGAGTTTTGGTCTTTTTATGGTCCAATATTTTCTTATCATGTTCCCATTCCTTGCTTTTGGGGTGTGTGTGTGTGTGTGTGTGTGTGTGTGTGTGTGTGTAAGTATAATATGCATATTGTGTGCCATTATATGTTGGATGTATTTAATTTGATTTTGGATTTTTAAGAATCACAGTTAGATGGCCTTGAGTCTCAGAAGAAACTTTGGACTTTTAAGCGGTGATGCCACGCTGAAAAACTGTGGGAGCTTTTAAAGCTGGATTAAATGCATTTTGCATTGTGATATAGGCCTGAGATATGCAGCAGTGTAATGATTTGAATGAGAAATGTCCACAGTAGGCTCACATATTTTACACTTGGTCCAAGGCTGGTGACCTTGTTTGGAGAGCTTGAGGGACCTGTAGGAGGTAGAACTTTGCTGGAAGAGTATGCCATGGGAATGGGTTTGAGAATTCATCCCTTACCATGATTCCGGTTTGCACTCTCTCTCTGCTCTGTGTTTGCGGTTGAAAAGGTGACCTCTTGGCTCCCTGCTACAGCTGCCTACTGCCATGCTTCCCACACTATTATGGGCTCTTCTCAGAAACTGTAGCTGCAAATAAATTCTTCCTACTTTCATTTGCCATCAGGAGCGGTGTGTTATCACAGCGACAGAAAAGTAACACAGCCAGCATATGGAAATGGCGTGACTTAAATTAAATACAACATTACCCAAGGTGAAAGAGAAGGCAAATTAAAGCGGTGAGTGTATACCTCACCAAATGATCAGCAGCCAAAAAAAGGTAAAAGGCTAGAGGGGAAAAAATGCCTTGCCTTACAAATAAGTCTGTAAAGTGTGAACAAAAATTAGTTGGAGGTTTTTTGAAACTGTGCTTTTGAAACTAATTTGTTTACCAGATTGGCTTTTTTGGTGTTGTGAATATACATAGATATGTTTATCTGTCATTCTAGTTGGCCATAGTCTTATTGGTAAAATACACCATTAAACAACTTTCCTTCAAAACTCAATTCAAGTCTTAGATTTCCTGATAAGAGTGTTTTTATTTTTGGTTTTTGAAAATTCCTTGAATGAGAATCATAACAATACATGCACACATGAATAACAAAAAATATTTTTAACATATAAAAATGCCCTGACAAAGCAAATGAAGGCAAAAGTCACATAACTTAATCAGATGAAAAGCACACTTCCAAAATAAGTCAAATTTAATCCACACTCTTAAACTGATGAAAAGTATTGCTAGCACATAGTTATAAAGATATTCATTACAGTTCAAACCGAATTTTTGTCCTCCAAGCAGCTGTAATAGAATCAGTGAATATTTCCATAACATCTTTTATGTTCGTGTCAGTGAGATAAGTTTCCTACTCAAAGATTTCTAATTGATTTGACCATAAAATATGCTTCTTATTCAAAGAAGGGAAAAATAAAGATTAAAAATGATGGTAATTTAACTTTCACATACATTCGACATACCAATGTCTTGGGGCATTGAAATATTGAAAGCCAAACCAGAAAGTTTGCAATAAAATTATGAAATGGTTGAGGAGTGATGCAGTCAATATCACCAAACTTGGACAAAAGGCTTGCTTTCCAAGTAGCTGCTGGACAACAGAAGATGAACTTTCTCCATTTCAGAGAAAAACATCAGTTGTTCATACTCAAATTATCCCCCCCCCAAAAAAAAAACCTGTCTGAAAAATGATTCAACGTTGTTATCAAATCTTGTACGTTTTGCAAATATTCTGGCTTTGTTGGTCTTTTATATACCGTGTTCTCTCATTTCTTTTATTTTGAAGATTAAGTTTGTTTATTAAGAATATTTATCTCTGCTCATATTCTCCCTCCTTCTGCTCCTCATTGGGACCTTGGGAGCTCAGTCCATTGCTCCAGTGTGGATCTCTGTCTCTATCTCCATCCATCACCAGATGAAGGTTCTATGGTGATATGCAAGATATTCGTCAGTATTGCTATAGGATAGGGTCATTTCAGGTTCCCTATCCTCAGCTGCCCAAGGAACTAACTGGGGACATCGCCTTGGGCTCCTGGGAGCCACTCTAGGTTCAAGTCTCTTGCCAACCCTAAGGTGGCACCCACCCACTGAGACAGTGGAGCTGATCTATTGGGAGTTCACCAAGGCCAGCTGGACTGTGACTGAAAAAGCATGGGATAAAACCGAACTCTCTGAACATGGCGAACAATGAGGGCTGATGAGAAGCCAAGAACAATGGCACAGGGTTTTGATCCTACTTAATGTGCTGGCTTTGTGGGAGCCTAGCCAGTTTGGATGTTCACCTTCCTAGTTATGGACGGAGGGGGGAGGACCTAAGACTTACCACAGGGCAGGGAACCCTGACTGCTCTTTGGACTGGAGAGGGAGGGGGAGATGAGTGGGGGGAGGGGGAGAAGGGTGGGAGGAGGGGGAGAAGGATGGGAGGAGGGGAAGGGAAATGGGAGGCTGGGAGAAGGCGGAAATTTGTTTTTTCTCCTTTTCTCAATGAAAAAAAAATATTTATCTCTTGCTAGGTTTGTGGTCAGTAGTAAAACATTTACCCAGCATGGGAAATTCCAAGGGTTTGGTTCCCAATACTACAAACAAACAAACAAACAAACAAAAAACTATTTGTGTTATATTTCTTACCTCATTTCAAATTTCATTTCCTTCATTTGTGTTATGTTGACTGTAATTGGAATCTGATGGAAATAGTAAAAGAAAATCTAGGAAGTAAATTCCAGTCTATTTAAGCTGGGGAGAAGTGTGTTAGCTGTTACTGTTGTCTCCTTGCATGTACAAATGGAAGCCCTCCTCACCTGGGTGGTCAGACAACTCAGGGAAAGTTTTTCAGCATCCATTAGGAGAAGAGCATGGTGGTGCACAGATCAGTTTTATTCCCAGCACGTGGGGGACTGAGCCAGGAGCATCAGAAGTAGTAGGGCAGCCAAAGGTACACAGGAAGACTCCATCTCAATCTCCCACCAGCAGAAACACCAAAACATCACTAAATAAATCTGCTATCTTTGAGCCAGGAACTCAGCATATTGTTTTCCTTTATTTCAAAAAGAACAAAAAAAATCTGTATCTATAACCAAATGAATCAATTGACACTGTCTTCAAAATTTTCTCTGAAGTTTTTCCTCTTTCCTCCTCTTACTGTTTTTCCTTTTTCAAATCTCTCCTTTCCAGCTGTTTCTGTGCAGTGGTAATCATCATGAACCCACCATCTAATTGGGGCTTTTGTTGTTATCAAAAGGTATCTATCATCCTTATCTCTGTCTTCAAATCTGGCTATACTATGGATAGATCAGTACTTCTAAGCAGTTTTCTCTTGAGCCTTTGAAGAGTACCCACATAGACCTCTCCACTTCCTCCTTCTGACCATCTCCCAAATGTATGCTTTGTCCTACTGAAATCATTAAACAATAGCTAGTAAACCTCCCAGACATCTTTTCCTCTATCTTGTGCCTTCAGCTTTGCTTTATATTTGAAGTTCCTCTCTTGGGAAAGTCTTCTTGGACACGACACTCTCTGACATGTCAGTTGAATTGTACTTTACCTGAATGATCTGTTTGTGCAACTAGGATCCCAAAGTCTTATACTGGTTTATTTATAAAGTCAAACAGATGACAACTTAAACTATAATTCATGCTAGAAATCCAGTAAGACTGTATTGCAGATGTCAAAATGTGTGTGTGTGTATGTGTGTGTGTGTGTATGTGTGTGTGTGTGTGTGTGTGTGTGTGTGTGTGTGAGAGAGAGAGAGAGAGAGAGAGAGAGAGAGAGAGAGAGAGAAATCCAGTAAAGGGAATTAGATTAATCACTGTGTTCTCTGATTTGAAAAGGGAAGACAAACAGATTTATATGGGGAATGACTCACTGAGCAACAAGGTCAAATCCTAGAAAGGACGGATATGTTGGTCTTTAAACCTAGGAAAATGATGTGTGTGGAGAAAACTTAAGCCTTGTAAATCATTTAGTTGTGGGTTTGCTCTCCTATTTGTGATTCCTGAGCAAAGGTAACAAGTGTCACGTGAACAACCTAGACCTGTGTGACTCTCAAATGTTACTCCTGAATAGAAGGCTCTCCTTGGCTCATGAGTGCCCTGTGCCCATCCAGCTGACTTCCACCATTCACTTTTTTTTTGTTAGCTCCTTCCTTGCGCTCC
This sequence comes from Microtus ochrogaster, assembly GCF_000317375.1. Taxonomy (NCBI): domain Eukaryota; kingdom Metazoa; phylum Chordata; class Mammalia; order Rodentia; family Cricetidae; genus Microtus; species Microtus ochrogaster. The sequence continues at coordinate 30,439,973 of NC_022016.1, forward strand.
ACATCTAGAATTAGTCCCTTTCATAATTGCAAACTTGTTTCAATTCCTCTGATGACTTTCCAGCACTCGCTGTCTGCCTGGATCCACGTTATCACATTGTTTCCCTCGTTCTCTTGATAAAGAGGTTTTCCATCAACTAGACTATGCATGACCTTGTGACAATACCCAGATCGTTTCAGCCCTGCAGGTAGCTGATTTTTGCTCAAGCTGGGAACTTTTCTTCCTAGTAAATAGATATAAAAGCATTCCTCATGGTTTTACAGGAGCTGCACTTACTTCAGGACATTGTGTCCATCTGTTTTATTCCAGATACCCTCTCCAATGCCTCCCTAGTACTTAACAAAAAAGTCAAATACGGGACATAATGATTGACGTACAGAAGAAAATCTCTTTAGACACGTTTTTATACACAGTGTAAAACAGCCATTCTGACAATAGTTTCCTTTTAGTGCTAATATAATAGTTTATAGTGTGCTCATAAACTAACTAAAACAATCAAAACTAGAATGCCCTATGCTCCTGCTAGTCTTTGGCCTTTTGTTTATCTAATACTAACTATGTTGCCAAGGGTCTTAAACTATATATATTCTAAAGAATGGGAAAACTCCTTTATGAGGCATTGGTGACATATTCTTGCTGTTTGTACTGAGATAAAAATAGCAATGTCAGACACAACAGTCAAATTTGATGCCTGGGGCATCACTTTTGATCACGATCCCGACAGCTGTGGATGCTAAATTGAGCTTTCCTGTGAACTCTTTACTCACATCTCTTTAAGAAAGCCACCCATGGATTGGTTCTATATTTTTGTGTTTTGCATCTGTACTTGGAGTCTGAGAAAACAAATAATACACAAACCCCATGACATAGGATGTGGGGAGGAAAGACACCTGTCAACAGAAATATTTCCAGTTATATCCAATAGGAAAGCTCTCTGCGCTACCAACAAGGCCTTTCCAAAAACCTGGAAAGGATCAGATGGGCTTGTTTTAAGAGATCATTTCTACATGCATTCTGCTAAGTACTTTGTGCTGGTCACTGATGTTTTTGTCACTATGAAGCCCTCCAAATTGGCGGCATCACATTTCCCTTTCATTCACTGATTCATATGCATAAAATAAGCTTTTTGTCAGTAAATGTCAAAAAGTATTTCGTTTTACGAGTCATGCCTTCTCTGTCAAAACCATATTATCTGAAATAAGGATGCAGACAGTATAACTGCCTTAACAGTGAACTGTTAATTTCATAAAAATTCTGTGTCACAAAACTCTGTTCTTCTCCTGATTTTTTTTCTAATCATTTGAAATTACAAATGGTGTTAAAGACTCAAAGACCCTCTCCCAAACAAACATGGTGGACAAATTTTGTGTGCAAATCAAAATCTACCAACATACTCTCTAAATGTTATGTTCCCTGTTTGCTTCATTTTAAGAAAGGTAGAGAGAGCCATGTGAAACAGGTTGGCATAGCTTAGATGAAAATGTGTCTGTTCTCTAATCATTGGGAAGATCTCTAACAGAGCCATCCCTATTCATACTTTTGAAAGACTAGAAAGATATGATTCACATTTGAAACAAAAGTGCAAAATTATCCATTCCCTGGAAGCACAGTTTTGGTGTTCTGTCTTATCTACATATTTTAGGAAAACAAGCAAGCAAACAACAATAACAAACGAAGCCAAACAGAGAAGGAAACAAAATATTTGCAATTTATATAATTTAATATTCCATTGTTGGGCCAGGTGGTGGAGGTGCATACATCTGAGCCCAGCACTTGGGATTCAGAGCCAAGCGGATCTTTGTGAGTTTGAGTCCAGCCTGGTCTACAGAGCTAGTTCTAGGACAGCTAGGGCTGTTACACAAAGAAACATTGTCCCAAAAAACAAAACAAAACAAAACAAAAAAAAAAAGGATATTCCATTTTTGTTATAATAAAAAGTCAAAGGTTAAAGTTTTGAAGTTTTATGTGTGGCTGAATCTTCAGTGGTTTTGGTGATAATTATGTCTAATATACTCTGGAACTATATTTGATCCCATTCTTGTGAAATATTATTTTACCTAGGCAAAGATGTGTTACATTTGTTTAAGTTGCAAAATATTGCTTTAACTTTGGAAAGCTTTGTTATAAATGTTTATGCTGCATTTGTTAACTATGTTAAGATATGTTACATTTGTTTGTGCTGCACTTACTTAATTGTGTAAAGATGCATTGCTGTTTCATCTTGCCTGCCTAAAGCAGCTGATAGGTCTAATTTAAAAAAAAAAACTGGTCACTAGCTAGGCAGTAGAGAGATTAGTGCACTGGCAGGCAGAGAAAATAAGTAGGAGGAGAAATCTAAATCTAGGCAAGGGCAGGAGAGGAGCAAGAGAACTAGGGAGAAAGGGAGCGATGCACCTGGGGCCAGGCAGTCTATAATCAAATATGTAGACAGCAGGAGAGTAAGATATCCATAAAGAAAGAAAGGTAAAAAGTCCCTAAGCAAAAACATAGATAAAGAGAAATAGAGTTAGGAAAACATAGATAACAGAAAAGCGTTAAAGCTGAGCACTCATAATTAATATGAAGTCTCTGTGTCATAATTTGGTAGCTGGTTTGTGGCCTGAAAGAAAAAGCCTGGTCCACATTCTCATGACATTTCATAGCTGTTCAACCAAGAAAACTGATTCTTCCAATCTTTAACTTAGCAGTTGCTGATGTAGATTTTTCAATAGTTACACCTCTTCAGAAACGCCCACTTAACAGACCTTGACAAACTCACTTGAAGGAGCCGATGACAGAGGTGATGTGATCAAGAGGGAGAGCATTCAGTTTTCAGGTAGCAGACGTGGCTGAGTTAAACTTCCAGTTGTTATAGACACAATTTCTTTCTTGTCTGTTTATTTTGTTTCCTAATATGTCAGCCGAGAGTGATATAATGGTGTTCTTGGGAAGTGAGAAAGAAAGAAAAAAAAAGCAAAAATACCTGTAGCCTGTTTCTCAGAAATAGAGAATTACCCAGGCCAGTTGTTCTGGCAGATTCCGAAGGCAGTGGTTGGACAGGATGTGCTGGATCCATTTGGCCTAATGTGTTCAACGGATTAGTAAACACTGCAGTGTAGTGGAACAGCATCATTATTTTCAAACTGAAGTTTATGGTCCACAATTTTGTTTCCCAGAGGACTTGTGAAACCGCAGAACAAATAAACCCATCTCCCTGCAGCTTTAATTATACCCAAATGCAACAACCCATATTGTTTGTATACTTAAGAATTATACACGGATTATATAGATAGAACACAAGATCTCCTGAAATTCAAAACTGAAACACAACCAAAAATCTTGACGTAAACGTTGAATTTGTCTGCCTTCTTCTTAGATAAAGGGCAGTACCACGATTGATAGAGCCACAGTGAATCTGGTAGGAAAACACAGGCAGTGTTTCTGCATGTCCCACTCCTTCATTAGAGAGAGAGAGACCATTGAAATGACCTCGTGATTCAACCCACACTTGAAGGAAAAGGAAGATTTGCCAGCTGGTTCTGCCATCATTAGAATACAGGATACATTAGCATATTTAAATGGGCTCACCCATTCTGACGCACACCGTGCCTCTTTATCTCAATTACTGGTTTTCAAATGCCAGTGGATCCAGGAGTCTAGAGTTATCCATCCAATCTGGTCTAAGCTGTTCTGTTAGTCTCCGTGACAAACGGCCTCAGAAAATCGACTGGGATGAGCGAGGATTTATCTTTACTTCTGGTGTTTCAGAGCATAGCCATTTGACTGAATTGTTTTGGGCCTGTGGGGCAGAAGAATGTGATTAGGGGCATTTAGTGGAGCAAAGCTGATCATCTGAAGACAGCAAGAAATAAAAAGACAGAGAGGGAGGAGCCAAGGACAGAGCGTGCCCTACAAGGGCTTCTCTTCAGTGCTCTTCCAACCAGCCTCTGCGAAGTTCCCACCACCTCCCAAGAGCCCATTCCGTGTAAACACATCAGCAAAAGCGCATCTACAGTCATTGCTGACTCTGGGATCAAGCCTGTAACACAGGAGCCTGGGAGAACAAATCAAAATCAGAACGATTGTAATGTAACGGAGATTACCGCCTCCCTTGAATCATTGCAAGGGCGGAACTCTTGAAAACGTCGTGCAAAAAGGAACTCTGAATTCTTTCCATGTATTATAGGGTTTTAACACATTTTTGAAATATTGTAAATTTAAAATGAGGGCTGTAAATATTTACCAGGGGTGTTGTACTTGCCCAGTATGCATGAGATCAGAACCTGAGTTATATCATTGTATCGCAGTACTACATATGGGAGAGAGTATATTGACAGAAAGAAATATTTTATAAATAGTTCAATGAGGAAAAACATTTTCCTAGTTCTATGAAGTTGAATATTGTTTTGCTCCTCTAACATCCCAGACTATTTCTTGTTGGTACCAAAAAAAAAATATTTATTAATCACCTGTCCTTTTTCTAAGTGTAGGATAGACTTACATTAAGATGAATTATTTTAGTTACTAAAATTGAAACAGGCAAAAAGTGCACTTATAATGATGTTTTTTCTGTCCTCCTCCCTATTCCTCCCTCTGTTCTTTTTTCCTTTCCTTCATTTGTTTAACAAAATATAGAATGACAGATGTGTAAAGAGAGAACTAGGGAAATATAATACCATCCCAATTGCTTTATACATTTATTTCCAGTTGATTTTACATCTGGTCCAGCTGTGTTGTTTGTTGTAATTCTGTTGGCAACAAGCATTCCTCCCCAGCTCTCATGAACATTTTCATATCCAGAAAATTTGATGAAAAATTATAGCAATGAACTAAGCAATCTTTTTATTACCCTCTCAAATGTGCCCCCATCTAGTCTGCCCTGGATAATAGCAAGTGCTTCTATCTTCTCTTTTATCTGGGGCATTCTCTCGTTCAAAGGAACATCATTGACCTAGCCTTCTGACATCTTCTTTGAAAGCCATTTCAACCTGCCCATTTTGGTGACACTATACTTATGTTCTGAAATTACTGCCTATTCCTGTACCTAGTTGATTATCACACCTTTTTCAATAAAATAAATTCTCAATATATCAGTAGGCATGGGATATTATTTTAATATTATCAACCTGTTTTAATTTCCAAACACGAATTTCTTGCTATTTCACCACATAGCCATATGATTTTCAGTTCTCACCATTCCTCAAACATTTTAGACAATATCATAATCAGCCTCTACACATATATTCTATTCTTGGCTGTCATTTATTCCCAGAACTTCTTTGCTCTGGATTAGACATCTCTCAGTGACCTATATGAAAAAGGCTCACTTCCTAGGTTAATGCTACTCAGAAATAGAGTTGGGGCTCAGCATGAGCTCTTCTGGTCACTGATGACATGTCCCTCTCACACTTTTCCATCCCTGGCGTGAGGAAAGCAGCTATGTGCTCTCCGTCGTGCCATGCTGCCTCACTGCAGGCTAAAGAAAAAGGCAGACCAGCCATTGCCTAAAATATCAAAGTATCCGCTAAAATCAACTCTTTATAATTTTTTTATCCCAGTTATTTGTTTTTTTACAGTAATCCAGATGTAACAGCAAATTACACCCCTCCGGATGACAGCAAATTATTCTGCCCATGGGACTTCAGAAGGAAGGAAAACTAAATGGCGCAAGCAGCACTCTAGAAACAAACATAAATACAGCTTTTCTAAATTACATCTTAATATTCCAATGCCTTGGTTTTCATATAATAATTAGAGTTGAAGATCATAAATTTGTCTTTATAAGACCCTTAAGCAAAGAATGTCAATGTGCCAACAGTACATAAGTTTAGTATCTGAATGACAGTTATCTGTATCTACATATGAAAATGAATGTTTGTGGCTTATTTTAGCAAGTCTTTCTTCGACCCACCATCCAGCTCCCAAATCATGACACAGAGACATATCCTTAATTATGAAAACTCAGCCAGTAGCTCAAACCTATTTCTAACTAGCTCTTATGATTTAAATTAACTCATTTCCATTAATTTGCATGCTGCCACAGGGCTCATGGCTTTTTACCTTATCTCCTGCATGTCATGCCTCCTCTGCATATGCTTGCTACTCCACCCTTCTTTTTCCCAGAGTTCTCTGTGCCTGGAAATCCTGACAAGTTATTGGCCATTCAGCTTTTTATGACACATCTTCACAGTATACACAAAGATTCTCCCACAACAGTTTATCTTATATTATTCAGGAACTCTGTTACCAGAACTGGGACAAAAATTAAGACTCTCAAGTGTCTAAAGCCCTGTCTTGGGGAAAACATTTATAAAATCACTATCCAATTCAGCTATTGTAACTCTTACACTTGTTGGTACACATTGCAAATATCTTTCCAAAAGTTTTCCAGAAGTAAATAATAAGCAATGTCAGAGGTAGAAAAGAACGAAACAGCTATGCTATCGATGGGAATGAGGCTGTCTTCCTCTTACTGCGTTGCATGGGCTCTATGGCTGTTAGTCCTTGCTGCAAATGATGTGTAACCCTCCTCTCTGAGAAAGGGATCTCATGGTAGCTGAAGATGCTATTCAAGCTTCAAAGGAAGAGAAGAAATCAATTGTCCTACCCAGACATAAAGTCTGTGGAGCATAACAGTGACAAGCACAAGATATTCCTAGCGGGTATCCTCAACAGGAGGGAACCCGTGCTTATTCATGTCGTGTGAACCTAGCCAACGACTTATAACTGGTGAGACCTTGAACCCCAAAGGAAAATCTATAACTGCCACTTCCCTAAACCAGAATAATTTGTATCTATATTCCAAATACTTTTCTTTATACACACAGATAAATAAGTATTACTCACAACCCTCAACAAAGAAGTTTATTTTTGATCAGGCAACGACCATTACAGAAATTCACAGCAGTTCAAAATTCGGAGAACAACTGGTCTTGAGACGTCCAGTGTCAATTCATATATACACACACACACACACACACACACACACACACACACACACACACACAATATAACCCCTACCACCTAATGCTCGGGGAACAACATAGAAGTAAGGGTAAAAAAGTAGTAAGAGTCAAACTACCAGGATGTCTACTTTAAGATGGTGACTTTTATTTTTGGTTTTTAATTTTATTTTATTTTTATTTTGTCCCCCGTATAGATAGTGTCTTCGATATATCACAGTGCAAGCTACAAACATAAAAATCCCAACGTTTTAGACACTTAAACAAGACCTGAAAGTGAAAATACCAGTTGATATGCCAATGTGCACTTGAAAAATCTCCTAAGACTTCAACTCTATATGAATATCTACTAAATCTCTAGATAAATATCTTTTTTTAAAAAAAAAGCGAGAATCGGTTTTCTTTAGGGATGAGCTTACTGATAGGTTATCCAACCCCAAGTGACCAGTTCTAAGCCCCTATAGATGTGAATGCCTCTACAGGATCTCAGCAGGTTACAATCATACATTTATATGATAAGAATAGTAACTATGACATACAAGACAAGATATTGGAGGAGGAGCAGAGTGACATGAGACGATCTAGAGGTAGGACAGTGAGGAGGAGAGAGGTAAAAATATAACCCTCATATGCTGAATTCTCAAAATAAACAAATCAATACCTTAAAAGCCATTCGCAGGCAGGGGGTTGGTGGAGAGTGACCTTTTGTGGAGCATTGGTGGAGGCAGTCATTTCAGTAACTTGGAGTCTGGACCATGAAAGGAACACTTGTGGTTGCTGCTCTGCAGGCCAGAGTGCTTATGCTGTGCAAAAGAGACTCTTGCTAAACTATATGGAGGGAGTCTGTGGACGGTAGAGTTACTGAAACTCTGTAGTGGGGTTGAGCAGCACATGAACACACATTAACTGCCTCTAACGATGACACACGGTAATATAAGCTACAGCAATGTTGGGGAGCGGCGTATGCAGCATATGTAGACTTTACTAAATATGCCAGCCAGCAAGAAATAGAAGATTAATAAAAAGATATTTTTCTTTCTTCCTGGGATTTAGTTCAGTTTGGTCGTTTATAAACACACTAAATCATAACTGGACAGCAGGGCACAGTGTAAGCTTTGTAGGAAAATAATGCATTTGAAGGAGAAATGGCTAATTTATAAAGTTATGAAATAACTGCTTGCCATGGTTTTTGTTTGTTGGTTCACTCAAAGTAGAAAACCAAGAGTGTGAGATTATGAGTGGTGCCAGACATAGTAGGCCAAGCCTCTAATCTCAACACTCAGGAGGCCTAGCAGGAACTTTGCCATGAGTTGGATTTCCAGGCCAAATTGAGCTATAGCATACAATCTTGTCTCGCAAAACAAAACAAGACAACAGATTGCCACGCAACAACAGGAACATTCCACATACAATAGTTTCCCCCTCTTCCTTGTATGAGGGATTCATGCTAAGACTCCCAGCGGATGCCTGAAACCAGGTTTTGTTGTACATAAAAACCTATGATGGAGTTTAATCCACATATCAGGCAGATGTAGAGACTGACATCACCAACCAGTAATAAAAATGGGTTTTTATTACTATAATAATAATTATTGCTATAAAAATATACTGTTATATAAATGTAAAAATAATGTGTTAGTTACATTCTCTACATGTATGCTGGCTTTCACTTCAGCTGTGTGCCTGGAAACCTCTCCTGCTTCCCCTTTCTAGTTTCTAAGCAGAGCCCATTAGCCCTATTCTTTTTGTAAGTACTTTGTCTAATATTATCCCAGAAAAATCCATAGTTTTCTAAAAAGGAAACTGGAAAATGTCTTTTTTTTTTAACCATTCTAAAGTCAGATTGATATTTGTTGGTATCTTATATGGATTAGAAGTACAGGTATTTCCTGCTTTCTTAATACTTTTCTTTCTAGCAGTTTTGTGTATCCTCCCCTCCTTAGATAACAACTCTCAGTCTTTAACCTTCAACAGCTATCAAAATTGACTGTTTTCTGTCATAGCTGTTGTATAACGGCGTCTTTTCAACCGGATTTCAAAGGCTTGAGTGAAGAGTCTTGGAGCCTTCATTTTTATGTTCCCACAAGGACTGTTTCACAGTTCCTTTATGCTGTAGGTACTCAACCTATGGGATTTTTTTTCAATGATAATAAATGATGTTTGACGGTTTTCATCCTTTCTGAACTATTTTAATGTTTTTTAATGAGAGGAATAATTTCTCAAGCTCACTGTTGCCTTGTCACTACTCTGTAAGATGTATGCTTATTATTTTCCATTCTGAGAAAACAATTCAATAATAAGAAAACTCAGTTGCTTAGTTGATATGTTATCAGTAGCTTCTGGTATTTGAGTCTGATGAAGTAGAGAAATCAGAAACAGTTTTTTTTTTTAACTGAAACAGACAAAGGTAGTATTTAGGAATTTTTAAAAAATTTGATTGTTTTAAATCTATCTTGTATATACTTAGCGTGAACAATGGATTCAACGCTTCTACTTTGGAGAGGAAATATCTACTCTTATGTATTTATTTATTAATCAATTATTTATTAACACAATGATTTAAGAAAAAACTGAGCAATTCATTTAACAGTGTACCCATCTTTCTCTCTGTTTACCTATCATATATAAAAGATATATATATCCATTTATACAAATTATCCCTGACTTAACGTACTGCTTAGAATGAACTATTCTAATAATTTCTGATGGAATACAAATGAATTGATATTGGTTACTTGTTAGCTTGTATATATTTTCTCACATTCTGTGTGCACTGTCTTACTTTCTGATAATGTCCCTCATGAATAAATGTTAAATTTGAGAAGTCAAGTTTATCTATTTCTGTTTTCCAGTTGTTTAATTTTTTTATTTACTTAGCAGCTCTCTGTAGCCTTGGGTGAGACATTTATTCATCATTGCCATGCAAAGCCAAACCTTTACATTTTGACAATTGTTCTTTCATCAATAATCTACCTGGTTACTTTAATGTTCATCCTAACTGGTTTCCTCTCTCTTTGTGAATGATTCCACTACCAAATGTCATTAGTCTCATCACATAAAATCAGTAGGTCATATAAACATGCTTAAATAATTATAGCCTTTATACACTTGAACTCTAAATAAGTGGGTATTTCATTGATGATATTTCTAGTTTCTACGCATTAAACAATATTATAGATAGCAGAGATGGGAAAGTGAAAAAAATCAAACATTTCTTGATTTCAGATAAAAGAATAAAAATGAGAAACAAACACTAAATCATAAAATACTTGAATGGAAAATGTAAGTTCTAGTATAATAATTCTTGCAAAGTTAGGTTAGAACAAACTAATCTAAGAAACCGTTTTCTCTGAGGTTGAGTGCTTACCCCAGTGCTAGGAACTGAAGGCAGGATCTCACACGTTAAGCAAATTGTTCCATCTTTGAACTGTGCCCCGGCCTCCACTGCATATTAATGGCTGTAGAGAACTCTCTCAAGAACATATCCAACAGAGGAACTAAGTCAAAAGGCATGAAATAGGAAGTTGCTATTCTGAGAACCCTGCGTAGTTGGAAATACAAGACTATTGAGACATCAGGAAGCGTCACCACAGTCCCCTGGAATCCATAAATACAGAGTCTGAAATGTTTGCTGGAAAGTTCCAAGCTCCTCCCCTAGGAGTGGCCGCAGTCTAGACTCCACCCCCAAGAAAGACTGCCAAAAGGTGACCCCTCCCAAGGGAGGATCAAGACCACTCCCATAGGCTATTTAAACAGTCCCCCAGAGAATGAACACATGGTCTCTCCTTTTCCCTCTCTGTGTTTTCCCAGGGGCCACCCAGAGCGCTGGCACCCATTAAACCTGGGCTTTTTAAAATTTGGTCTCATTTGGTTTAATTTGGATTGAGAGGTTTGTCGGTCTGAGAAAAACTTAACATTTGGAGGTCACACTGAGATGGGCTGTTTCTCCCACTGGCCCAGGGCTACTTGTTGGAACGTGCCCTACCCACCCCTGCTCTCTGCCAGGCTAAGATCAGCTTTATCTAGGTGAGTTCCCCCTTTTTCAAGTACATGCCCATAGGGCCCAGGGCCCAGGGCCCATATATTTGCTGGGTCATTTGTTAAAGTCACAGCCATGCCAGGCCCCTGACCCCACAAGAGGCAAGAGGTGAGGCAGTCCTCACTGAGATGAGATTGCGTGGAACAGAGACTTCTGGCCACATATTTCTCACACCCTTCTGTTTTTATCTCGAGAGTCTTATCACAGTGGATGCATTGTGTTAGGCACTGAGTCCCGAGACTTGACATGCACTTGTCAAAATGGGCACTTGCAATTCAAGGCCTGATCTCCAAATGCTCTTGGGCTGCCTTTTATAAAAATCCTTTTAAATTGGGGCTAATGCCCTAGTGCAAAGCGAACAGGCCCCCATATGCCTATGGTTCTGGATTCTATGCTCCAGCTCCTACTCCCCTTCTCCTCTGCTCCTCCCCACTTCTACAGCTCTTTGCTGTTTGTCTCCCACTGGGACTCTCCACTTGGATCTGGTTTCCCCCTGTCCTTCCACTCTAAAACGTCTAGGTGTTCCGTCCTTATGTCTCTGCTTCCTCTTGCAGCATCTGCTAATCTGGTCCTTAATGGCACCTGTGTGCTTCCCTGGCCTCTGCCACCTGCCTGCACCAGGATTTTCAAGCTGATACAGGTTCCTAAAAAAGTTTTATTTGTCTGTCTGTTAAAGTAATATGATGACACTATGCTTTTGTCTACATGTGTATGTGTGTTTCTTTCCATAGTTTCCATAGTATGTTTGTTTTATTTCTCTGTGTGTATGTGTACGTGTTTTAAGATCTGTAAAACTTATATCTCCAGATTACAACAGTTCTGGAAAAATACAAATACGTGGGTAGCCACCATTTTGACCTTACCCCCATCTTTAATAAAGATACCCACACATGCTAGTATTCTGTACATTATTTTTTGTTTGTTTGTTTGTTTTTCGAGACAGGGTTTCTCTGTGGCTTTGGAGCCTGTCCTGGAACTAGCTCTGTAGACCAGGTTGGTCTCGAACTCACAGAGATCCGCCTGCCTCTACCTCCCGAGTGCTGGGATTAAAGGCGTGCGCCACCATCGCCCGGCTTATTCTGTACATTATTTAAATATTTCCTTTAATCTTCTTCCATTTATTAGCATTGGTAAGTTGTAACTAATTAGATAAAAATATATCTCTAGATTTAACTTATATGTTTAACTTAAATATAACTAACAGATAATGGTACCCAATTCTCAAGTGCCTTTACAGATCTGAGAGTATGACATTTAACAAAAGAGCTTCTAACACAAAGACATGCCAGCTCCTGCGGCATCCTATAGCTCCTCCAAGAAGATGCATGGTTGCCAAAGACTTTCTACTCAGAGGCTTGCCTTTGGGTATGGCAAAGCCACCCACACAGCAAAAATTGGCCTTCCACCTCATCAGCTTCCTGGATGCTACACTGGGGGATTGATCATCTCATCTGCCAAGACAGGTAGACTAAATCTACCTCCCCCCCCCACACACACACAAAGGAAAACCTTTGGGTGTCTTGGACTCAGTAGCTAACAGCAAGTTCTGCTTATTAGACTCCTGTTCTTCCAAGACCAAGGGGAGACTTGGGATTGCTTGCGTAGCTAAAAAAGCTGTCTCATTTCTGCTCATTTATGTCTCCCAGATCTGTCTAATGGAATTTGATGACTTAAGGTACTAATAGCTCATTACTTCATTTGTTAAGTTTCCTGCTAAAAATAAAGACAGGTGTGCCTCTTTCACAGGCTTCATAGGCTAAGATTAACAGGTTTCAAGTGTATCTTAAAAGATCCAGAGTTCCCAATTCCCTTTAATAGTCTTCTAAAATGTTTTTGTTCCAGTTGTCTTACAGATACCTGCAGGTTCCAAAAAAAAAAAAAATCTGTTGCTGTATCAAAAATCAGCCTGTTTAGATGCTTACCTTCCTGGACCTGGATGGAGGGGGGAGGACCTTGGACTTCCCACAGGGCAGGGAATCTGGATTGCTCTTCAGACTGGTTAGGGAGGGGGAATGGAGAGGGGGGAAGGGGAGAGGAGTAGGGTGAGAGGGAGAAGAGTGGGAGGAGGGGGAGGGAAATGGGAGGTGGGGAGGAGGTGGAAATTTTTTCAATGAAAAAAAAAAATAAACAAAAAAACAACAAAAAAATTAGGTCTGGTAAAATCTAATAGTCTCCAGAGCCTATTTTAACCCCATCCAGTTTCAAGCATATTTTACAGATCACTCCTCTGTCTGGGCCAAGACCAACTTACAAAGGGCCCTCCAAATAATGCCAACACCTGCACCAGCTCCTGGGACTTCACCATTGGTACCAATTCTCCTGGCTCAAAAGGGCACCTACCAATTAAAATATGGTTTTAAAGGGCATATCTGCTCTTGTGTCTCACTTATTCACCTGTGACTCTTCTGTACCACTAGGGAACTACTCTGTCCCATTCTTTCTGGCAGTTAATGGCCCTTCCCATGGCTACCCCATTCATAGTGCCAATAATAACAATTTATTTTTTTTTCTCCTAGAAATCTGCCTTTAAATCTCCCTCAAGGAACAGCTGACTGAGGTCTCCAGGATGGCAGTAAACTGGATGCTGCTCCAGCCACACCTCTTGCTGAGTGTGAGCCCTCCCAAGGCTCTCCTGTCCCACATCACCTCATGCCCACAGGAAGTAGCCAGACTTGAGCCTACACCCTTTTACCCTTTATCCAAAGAGTCTGGAATGTTTGGTTAGAAGTGTCATTTCAGCCCTTAGCATCCTTATCCAAAAGGAGTTTGAAATGTTTGGCTGGAAGCATCACCCCGGCTCTCCACATGCAAATATACAAGGAATCTGAACTGTTTGGTGGAAAGTTCCAAGCTCCATCCCCTGGGAGTGGCCGCAGTCTAGACTCCACCTCCAAGAAAGCCTGCCAAACGGTGATCCCACCCCAGTCAAGAGTACTCCCATAGGCTATTTAAACTGCCCCTCCAGAGAATGAACGAATGATCTCCCATCTCCACTCTCCATCTTCCAGGGGAGCTCTGGCATCCATTAAACCTGGGCTTCTCCTAATTTGGTCTGATTTTTGTCTGATTGTCTTATTGTGTCAGCCTAGGAAAAAACTTAACACAGGAAGTAAAATATATTAAATACATTCCCTTCCCTAGAAATGATACCACAGGTGACAATTTACAAACCAGGGATTTCCAAGCACATTTAATTTTTTTCATTTATTTATTTATTTTTAATTAAAATTTTCCACCTCCTCCCCTCCTCCAGTTTCACTCCCCTTCCTCCCAACCCCCCCCCCAGTCCCTCTCACAGTGAGCAGTCAGGGTTCACTGTGCCAATTGGCTTTTCCTTACAGTGACAAAACACCTGTGAAAACAAGTGAAGAGAGAAACATATTTTGATTTTTGGTTTCTGTGGCTTTTGGTCCATGTTCTTTTGGGCCTCATTGCTGTGAGGTCACATGTGATAGCAGGTAAAGACCTCTTTGCTGTGAGTCTGCAGATGACAGCAGAGTAAAGCTGCTCCCTTGATAATATCCAGGAAGCAATACAGAGGAGGGAAGGATTGTCTCAGAACAAGAACTACCCTACAAAGACACCAGAGTAAAGGGACTCTGGGCACCTACAGTAGAGCTAGCATGACTCTTTCAGATTTTACCCTTCTTTCCCATTCCCTCTGCCCTGCTAAAAGCTTAGATTACATTTCTAAAGCAAGCCACCAAGGTCTATTCCCTTATTTGGCCACTTTTTCCTCCAGAAGCTAACTACCAAGGTCCAACTATTAAATCTAGAGATCAGAAGCTCCCTTTGGTTCACCTAATTAATATTCCAAATTAAAATTAAACACCTCACCCTAATACAGGTTTTCTCCTTGTATCTTTGTAAACTAACATTCCCTATGTGCTTTATCTGTCTCCTCTCTATGCAGAGGCAACCCTTTGTCCCTCTGGGACAAACAGCCCTTTCCCCTTTCCTTTGTCTCCTTCCCCTTCTCTCTTGTCCCTTATCTCCTCTAAAACAACATTGCATCCTAGACCATTCTAACAGACCTCTCCTCTTTCTCTTCTTAAAAATTACACCTGCAATTTGCTGCTGGTTTTTGGTATGGGAGAATTGTCTGTATTCTGTCAATCATGTTATAAATAAATGCTGATTGGCCAGGCAGGAAATATGGGCAGGAAAACCAGACAGGAAGTAGAAATGATGTAATGAGAACAGGAGAATTCCTGGAAGGAGGAAGTTGATTCCTCCCATTCCTGCCCAGATCACTGAAGCAGCAGGATGTGATCTGCCCCACTGAAAAAAGGTACTGAGCCACATGGCTAACATAGATCAGAAAAAATGGGTTAATCAAGATGTGAGAGTTAGCCAGTGAGAAGCTAGAGCTAATGGGCC
Source organism: Microtus ochrogaster (assembly GCF_000317375.1). NCBI lineage: Eukaryota > Metazoa > Chordata > Mammalia > Rodentia > Cricetidae > Microtus > Microtus ochrogaster. Next base: position 30,455,333 of record NC_022016.1, read on the forward strand.
AATCATCTTATAATTTATGGAGACCTATGTGTGATTTTCTTTGGGGCTAAAGAGCTGGGGGTACTGGGCAGGACAGAAACCCAAAAAAAACAAGCAGACCCGGCCCCGTTCATGTTACAGGTTTTCTGCCTGAGTCAGAAATCAGCCACTTAACATTTTCTTCCTGCATAATAAAGGATCTCTCTGTGTAAACAAATATTTAGCTGCAGCTTGTTCCTAGTTTCTCTTGAAGAAGAGACCTGGTCAGTCGTCCTCATCAATTTAGACTATGAAATCCAATATGGACAAGTTCAACAGAACCACCGTATATGGGCTGTCCATGCATGCTTCAGCATTGCCAGGGCACAAATTTCATTTCATTCTT
>NC_022016.1:30455796-30508469 GCF_000317375.1 Microtus ochrogaster
CCATTCCTGCCCAGATCACCGAAGCAGCAGGATGTGATCTGCCCCACTGAAAAAAGGTACTGAGCCACATGGCTAACGTAGATCAGAAAAAATGGGTTAATCAAGATGTGAGAGTTAGCCAGTGAGAGGCTAGAGCTAATGGGCCAATCATTTTATAATTTATGGAGACCTATGTGTGATTTTCTTTGTGGCTAAAGAGCTGGGGGTCCTGGGCAGGACAGAAACCCAAAAAAAACAAGCAGACCCGGCCCCGTTCATGTTACAGATTTTCTGCCTGAGTCAGAAATCAGCCACTTAACATTTCCTTCCTGCATAATAAAGGATCTGTCTGTGTAAACAAATATTTAGCTGCAGCTTGTTCCTAGTTTCTCTTGAAGAAGAGACCTGGTCAATCGTCCTCATCAATTTAGACCATGAAATCCAATATGGACAAGTTCAACAAAACCACTGTATATGGGCTGTCCATGCATGCTTCAGCATTGCCAGGGCACAAATTTCATTTCATTCTTATTTTTTGCCTAATTTGCATCAGGAAGGGAGTCCCTACTATGAAGAAGTGCCCTTCGTCAGACCAAGGACCTAGTTTTTCCAACTTAGTCTTATGTCCTAATGGTTCATTCATCTATGAACTACTGATAGATGTTAGTGTTCTCGTGATCCAATAGTTCCTCAGTTGCATCTTTAGATGGTGATGAAGTCATCACACTGGAGGTTTGGGGTGTGGTTTCACATACCCAAATTATAACAACCCTAACTTCCTTTGTGTATAAACAATGAACAGAAGTATATCATAATAAACAAAACAGATTAAAGTAAAAAATTCCAAGTTCCTTCCAGCTATCTCATAATACTTTATTATCCAGCATTCATGAGAATTCTTCAAAACTGGTTCCCAGGGTGAGAACCGTGCAATATCTGGAAAATATTTGGAGTTCAAAGAAATTAAAACAAAAAAAAAAGAAATTAAAACAAATATTAATGACTTGAGGGAAAGTTATCTAATATTCTAAAATGAGCTTAATATTTACAAATGAGATACAAAATGCCTGAACTGATTTTACTCTTATTCTCCTATAGCTCATTTACACATATCTGTCAGTTATTTTTAAAAAGCAGATCAGATCATTAGGCTTTTCTTTAACTTTCACTATCCGTATCTAAAATAAAAGTCAACTCTTCTCTGGTGCCCACATCTCTGAGCTCCACGGCCTGCCTCTAACCTTTATTCACCTACAGTCCTGCTTCCTACTCAACAGTCTCTAGCCATGGTGCCATTGGATACAACACCACTTTACTTTTGTAATTTCTGTCTGAAACACTTTGCTTTTAGCCCTTCTCTCAGCCATACATCACCAACCAGGTTTCACCTCGGTATCCTCCTATGCACACAGACTTCCTCTGACCACAGGAGCTAAGGAGAGCTCCCTTGTCATCCCATGAGTTCCGATATCTTCTGTGTAATTTCTTCCTTGCATTGAGCATAATGTGCATAAACAAAGTACAATTGATAAAAACTCACAGACTAAAATTGGCGTTCAACCTGAAGATCCGAAAATTAAAAGAGCCAACCACTGGGTCTTACCTCGACATAAATGATGATCCTGACTCCAGGAATCTCAGAATGAGACTGTGTTTGGGAGTTGTTTTGCTTTATCAAAAATTCTTTCTAGGGCTGGGATTAAAGGCATGAACCACTATGATTAAAGACATGCACTGTCTGATTTCTATGGCAAACTAGTGTAGCCCCTGGAACTAAAGGCGTGTGTTACCGTTACCTCATCTGTAAAGCTGGTCAGTGTAACTGTTTTACTCTCTGAACTTCAGGCAAGCTTTATTCATTAAAATAAAAATGAAATGCCACTACACATCACCTTAAAAAATGGACCATTTTATGTGTTTATATGCAGTCTTAATTGCCTGGTCAGTCATCCTAGAAAGGGAGCAACACTAAAAACACTGGCTAGTCTGCTTTATGGACTTTTCTGAATACAGTTTGCAGAGCAAGCATAGGGCCATGGTATTTCACATTCTATACTTTCTAATGAACTTATTGAATGATTTGTACACAGAGAAGCTCTATGTAGGAAAAATATTAGTGGATGTAGGGAAAGTGGCATAAATGTATATAGTCTCTTAGGCCCTGGTTGATAGTTCAAAATACAAGGCACAGCTAACTCTGTGTGCTCAGTGGATGACTAATCATGTCTTCCTTTTATTTAAACTTTACTCCAATTTATTCTTCCAATTATATGTACCCCACTCCTTATCTCTGAGCAAAGCGAATGAATGCAAATGTGCTCCCCAGAGTACCCCAAATGGTGGAAATTATCTATAAATACAAAAACCATAAAGCCTTAATGATAATATAAGCTGCCATCATAGCCATGTATGCTATGCCAATTTGAATGAAAAACCCTATTAGAACTCCAAAGACTGTGTAGTGGTAGGTACCGTATGTTGTTCCTATTTTCGCTGGTTTTCTTGTCTGTGGGGTTAGAGGGTAAAGACGTTAAGCAGGGAAAGGAGACACAGACACACGGCGGTCCCACGTGGGTGCACTTTAATGGGGGAGGGGTAACAGCAGGTAGGTACAGGTGTGCAGAGACAACAGGAGAGGCGGGGGAAAAGGAGAGGGGGTCGTGACGACCCTCGCCTTTTAACGAGGAATGCAAAGGCTTTTGGGAATGTGTCCTGCGCTTGCGCGCGCTGGTATCCATAGTCCAGGGGAGCGCTGGTAGTGTAGTTTCGCAAAGGAACAACACCATATACATTGTTTTTTAAATATCTATGCTTAGGTTGAAGATGTTGCTCAGTTGCCAAGAATGTGTGCAAGGACAGAAGTTCCAACTGTTTCTATGAAAATAAACAAAGGAAAAGAGTATGTGCACAAGATACTATATATTTCCTGTAAGATTTCCATTTTATCAACGGACCACGACTGAGAAATCATTTCTCACATTATACAAACCGTCTACAAAATTCCCTTAAAGAAGCTTTTGATGACTTAAGGAAAATAAATGAGTTAAAAGCATTCCAACTGTACGGGAGAACAAAATTAAATCGGTTTCCACTAGGTTGACCACAATCAGGAAATTCAAACAGAATTCTGAAAGCAAGAGGGACACTTGAAGACTAGTAATATGGTTTCTGGGAGAGCAAGATGAATTCAACCAAACTTTTTTAACTCTCTGGTGAGGAAGGAGGTCACTGCTAGGAAGGCCAAGAAGTCTGAAGTAATCCAGACAGGCAATGATTAAAGTCGGGATGGGGAAAGGAATTATCGATTGTACAAAGGGGGAGTGTGGGGAGGGGGACTTAATTTCCCTTGCTTCTTCTTCGCATCACCCAAATAAATCATTGCTTTCACCTATGCATCTGAAGTGAATGCATCACCACAAAGTAGAACTGTTGTGGGTTAAAAAACAACGAGCTATAAAATGTGAAATGCTGCTGGAACCCGAATTTGTAAAGATAGTGATGCAAATATAAATTATTAATTACTAAGGCCAACACTTATTCCCATATTGCCAGAGCCTGCTGAGATTTGGAAAACCAATATGTTTTTGTCTTGAAGGGTGTTTGAAAGAAACTGGTTAACCTAAAAGGCCTTGAGATGTTAGGGGAATTACAGACGAGAGACTCTGTAAATCAATACAATTTCTTCAGCAAATACAGTATCAAAAAGAACGACATTGAATTCAACATTGTCAGCAATGGAGATAAAATCATTTATACCCAAGAAAGTGTAAACAGCCTCAGTCTGAATAGTTGACAGCACCAGAGGAAATTGAAAGAGGCTCTCCTCATTCTGCAAGGCACAATCTTTGAATTCAGTAGGGGGCCCATTTACAAAGACATAGTACTGGTTTGAAGAATGATCACTAACTCCAAAGCCTGCTTTTAACACTTAGGGAGAGCACTGCATTTTCTTTTAACACAACAAGGATCTTATGCTCCTCCTCCCATTGCCTAAAAGATCTGAGTGATCCCTCCCAATCTGCAGCACCCCAGGTGCCAGTATTAATTTGTGAATAATTATGACCTTATGAATCAAAAACTCAGAGAAGAATTGGAGACAGAACTTTCAAAAGAGAAAAACCACTACCAAAATAAAATACTAAAGAATGTAGCAAGAAAAAAATAGCATTGTAGGAAGCATGTGGTACATATAGAACACAGCTGCTTACACAATGATGTTTGGAAGATAAAGAGGGAAAGGGTTCAGCGTCCAGATATTCCTCTAAAGACCTGTTCTCAAATCCCTAGGCCTCCTTTTGGTATACCTATTCTCCCAAGAATTTCACTATTTCCCAGTAACATGATATAGTGACCAGACTTTGCTGTATGGGTCTTTGTGGGAGGTTTAAGATTCAAATCATAACACAAGGACATCATTCCATTCAAATACTTATTTATTATGTGCCTATGTGACTGTTTGCTGCTCCAAATCTTATAAAATCTATACACAAAACTAGACATGAAAAGCTGAACTTAACACTTGAAAGATACATCAAATGCTGAGAATCAAATGTCTGAAGAAAATGAAAGCCTGTTTATTGAGACTATAGAATGAGTATACCAATTACTAAGAATATATTAAGCATCAACCATGATATAACCAGCATGAAAGCACAAAACAGAATACAAAGCATTGGCTCATGGTCCATATCTTTTAGAAAACAATGTTTCAGGGTCTGGAAAGTAAAATTGTTCACCAAAATATGAGTAGCCTATGACTTCCTTTTCATGCCCAGGAACACACATTTTACTAATGCCTAAAGTTATTAAGATTGAGTTATACCTGAGAGATCTCATTAATCTATTAATAAATAAGGTAACTTCCACCCTAATAACCCTATTGTGCCAGGAGTTGTTGGCACCAAGTAATAATAGTAGGTTGCATAATTAATAGCAGGGAAAGCCAATGTCTGGCATATTAAATTGGTGATTTCTGCACTGAGTATGCTGTGCTTCCTCAAATTAGCTGTGTGCAGATATTTCCTATTGGTATCTCAAGACCTCCAGAAGCTTAGACTTCAGCCTTTGGGGGCAAATGTTCTCTCCTCTCAGTCCTTCAGTATCTGTGGGCCTTTCAGGGAAGATCGGTGTTAACATCCTCTACACATCGCTTGTCTCCCAATCTGTAATAGCAACATTTCATTGCATCAGTCCCTACCCAATGTCGTTTTCTCCTGAATTAATACTTCAGCAACCAAGGGAAACTTTCCCCCTTAAAATACATAATAGAAGTAAAGTAAACTCAGGTGCCTTCCCAGTGTCCCACTGTATAGCAGGATTTGGGTATCTTATGATAAAATCAGTCCAAATAACTCCTTTCTTTCCTCTGACTCTCTTCATGGTATGTATCCTGGTCGGTTTCAGACCATGAAAAGTCAAAATTACTGAGTGTATATTTAGTTCCTCCAGAAAACATGAATAGAACATTCATGACACCTTATCTAACATTAGAATGTTTTGAGTAGGTCTGGAGAGGTGGCTAAACAACTAAGAGTACTGGCTGGCTGCTCTTTCAGAGTTCTGAGTTCAATCCACAGCAACCACATGGTCGCTCACAACCATATATAGTAGGATCCAATGCCCTCTTCTAGATGAAAATATGAGAATTTTCTTTAATTCTGTTAATAAGCATTACTTCTGTAATAGAGTTTTGTATTCTCCTTTAAAACTGCCATGAAGAATTTGAAAAAAAAAGGTTATACATATTTAAAACATATCTCCCACGCTAAAGATAGTAAAGTTTAAAGTTCAATACTTAACTATTATTGAGTTTCTACAAGAGTTTATTGATGCAAATAGTCCTGACGCAAATATTTTTAATGAAAATAATCAGAGAGAAACAATCAGAGAACTTACCAGGGACATCATGGAAGAAATCACTAATGCACCCGTTTACTTCTCCAGGTGACGTTGGCCAGGGCATAAATGGTGTTCCAGAGTGACAGTAGCAATCGACTGGGCAGGATTAAACCTGTAAGATAAAAGCTGTTATCTGAATGCTACTGTTAACCCAAAAAATCTAACACAAGAAGCACACAACATAGTAAATCATAGATAAACACATATTTGGATTTTTACATTTTAAACCAGGCCTGTGAAGGCAATGCTGCAGAGAAGTGAAGTACTATTCAACCATCCTGGGTGCTTATTTCTGCAATCAGGTGTCCACAGTCTCATGTTACAGATGGATAATTTGTTGTCCATTATTTTGGAAGTGTAGGGGAGCAATTTATCTCTTGAAATAAAATTTTGCCAAGGTGTAGGAGACTGTTTTCTTCTAGTTTAACTAAATTTCAACCTGTAAGGGAACCATAATCAGTTCACTTATTAAGCCAAGGCTCCATCCAGATAGCTCTAACATGCATACATATCCTGTTTCAATTCCTTGTTAGCTGAGAAAGTTCAAGTACCACGGCTTTATAGAAAGTGGTATACGTTGCTCATATGTAGTACCAATTTTCATGGTTCCAAGTGGTTTATATTGTTCTTGGTGGTAACAAGAAATTAAGTTTTCCCTGTCTAAATTACATGCCCGGGCACACCTGACATACCATCCCATATCTCAGTAAAAGAACTCAGGACTGAGTAAATAAAATTTCAGGATGAGATCCCAAGAATTTCCTTAAACAAACATTTCCCAACAGCTGCTGCGTCCAACAAGTCGATTTCATAAGGATGCCATATTTTGAAACTGTCCCTCCTAGAAGTTTTCTTCTCTTTCGTAGCTTCTCATGATGTCTAATTACATACTAGCTAGTTTCATTTCTGTAGGATTCCAGTACTCACTATGCATAATATTACTTAAAAGTCTATAATCCCCTCTCTCTTTATAGCTGAAGCAACAGAGCCTTGTCAATGATTTATGACTAACATTGACCTGTTTGATGAAGAAAGCAACCTATTAGGACTGGTCAAGTTTACAAGTTTGAACACATGGTTTGACCACATTATGTATCTTATATAATACTGAAAATACAAGCTCATTTGTTTTCCCACTTTTTATATCACTTCCAGCAAGGTATGCCAAGACTGTATGAGGCTATAATACTCTGGCTTGGGTATTTTAATGAAATAGTATATTTTCTATTGTTTGGAAGTCTGGGAAGGGTTTTCTTCTTTAAAATAAGATTTTCCAAAAGTAGAGCCCTATGCTCACCCATCTTAGCCTGATTTTCCATGTGCTGTCCTAACCCATCTTGTTTGATCTCAGCCTTGTCATGTCATTTTTGCCAACCCTGAACAACACTATCCCAAGTTATTTTGTTGCATGATTAAAAATGTAAGAGATACATATTGTATATTCACAGTATTTATATTATACACAGGTGCATGTGTGTGCATTTGCACATGGATATGTTAGATGCTAACAAATACTAAATTGCCCTTTATTGTTGATCCTTTGCTTTCATTTTACCTTAATTTTGATTCATAACACATCCCATCTGCCCTGTCTGTATCTATTTGTTTCTTAGACACAGTGAGGTCTATTTTCATATTTTATTTTATTTTTTTTTTGTGGATCCCTTTGCCAGATAACTGAGTGGTTATACAATTTGAGAGTTTTTTTTCCTTGCTTGATGTTTCCTTTGACATCAATGGGAACTCACATGTGCAAATGAAAACTCTGGCAAGAATCTTCTTTAGGGCCCATCTGGACTAGTTAAATAAGTCTGGGTAGAGTCTTCAGTTACTCAAAAAATTCAGAGATTTATTACTGAGAGAGCCACATGGGCTGCATTAACAACGTCTGAAAACAGTTTACACTGTCATACAAAACAGTCTCCCCACTTAGAATCTTGCTGTACTATATTAGTTCATTGTATAATCCTTTAAAAAGTACATCATTGTACATAATCTGTACAATAAAGGTGCTAGTCAGCAGGAAAATATACTCTGACAGTCATTTCTGAATTAACTGGCTAAGGCTTAGTTGTGGGATTAGGCCAAGATACAAAGGGTAGGGACAGGAAGACAAATTTAAGATGTTCTGCTTAGAAACAATACAAAGAATGGATGATGTTGAATGACTTTTTAAAAACAAAAGTTGAAGTGGCTCTGAAAAATCCATTCAGTTGAAGCAATAGATTATGCTTATATAATATAAAATGATTGGTCATTTATTCATTCATCTCTACATCTATGTTTATGAATGTGTATTCAATAAACATTTAATACGCGAAATGTTCTCTACACACCAGAGTGCACATAAGGATGAGTAGGAGAAAGCTACACATCTTGGTAATAAAGTGTACTGCTCAGAGAGCAGGCTTCCGAGTCAGGAAACTGGGGAGTTTGTATAGGAAACAAAGTAGGTATTAGTATATCACTCCAAGTGTTCTATTTTTTGTATTAATTATATAGCACATATAATGTTCTAGTGTGTGCAAGAACTTTACAAAACAGATGATAAAGTGCATAATAAAAACAAGTACAGCTTTTTTATTTGAAGTTTATTATAAATTTTCCAAAAGTTTTTGTATTATATGAAATGTTTAGAATAGGAAAATCAAAAGAAAAGGAAACTTGTTACACTAATGAATTTTAAGTGACAGAAGAGAGTACTGGGGAGAAATGGGGAATGATAGTGAGTTGGGGATTTTTTTAGGGAAGTCTATTAATTCTATTTTTGACTGTCAATGATGTTCTTTCTTTATATCTAAAGCTTTGTGCTTGCAGGAACAATATTTTTGACTATAATTATATCAATGTCACATAGTATATCTAGTCTTTGAATTGAAAGGGAGATAGAGATTGATTCAATTCCCTTTCAATTCACACATGATTTTCAAATTCACATGCTGGTTTTCTTGAACAACAGCAAGTCAAAAGATTGCTCATTCCTAAGGACCCCTGCCAGGTAGAACACTTCCCAAAGGAGGATGCTTTCACTCCAGGGCACTTCTTCAATTTCCAGTGTGTTCATAATAGACAAAGAATCTATCTACAGAACTTATACAAAATATCCGAAGCCTCCACCTCCTAAGTCACTATGTCCTTGCTTGGATCTCTTCTCGGGAAAGACTCATGATGTTGCTTCTCTTCCCAAAGAACGCTACTTTATTGAAATTCCTTCAGTGTGTTACACACAATTCTTTATGGAATGTTATGGAACAAACAATTCTCCTATATGGGAATTTTTCAACTTGGATAGGATAAAATTAATCAGGCCATCAATTCTATGACTTACCCTTTCTGTATGTGTGTGTGTGTGTATACAGAGCATTCCACAAGAAGAGATTATGACTACACAACATGTTCAGCTTCCAGAGCAACACAATTTTATGGAAATAAAACTTCAAACATTAAAATATTAAAATAGCTTAATTGGGAATGCTCTTGAGTTTGATAAGACCCATATACGATTAGAAAACAGGTTCACTTTCAATTTCATATTCCTAACCACCTGAGTGAAACACAAAGCCTTTTACATACATCCATTGGCAACTCTCATTGCATACATAATAGGAAATGCCTCATTAAATACTAAGTTTACCTAGTTTAATTTAAAATAATCTAAAAATGGTCTTAAAATCTTATTTTGCCATTATGATTAGTTAATTCAGTAAATAATTATTTTTGTTTATTTACCCTCTCAACTGTCAAAAATGAAGCCACATGGTATCTTAATAAGATAAGCTTTCCTCTCTCTCTCTCTCTCTCTCTCTCTCTCTCTCTCTCTCTCTCTCTCTCTCTGTCTTGGTTTTTTGAGACAGGGTTTCTCTATAGCTTTGGATCCTATCCTGGAACTAGCTCTTGAAGACCAGGCTGGTTTCAAACTCACAGAGATCCACCTGCCTCTGCCTTCTGATTGCTGGAATAAAAGGCATGCACCACCGCCACCCAGCTTCTTTTAGCTTTTAATCAGGACACAATATTATCAAAAATTCATTGGGCTAAAATATGATGTATGTTCAAAAATAGACTCCTCAGACCCATACTCAGTATATCCTTACCATTGTTCTACACAGCACTTTTATAAGTCAGGCTGTACTGGTTTTAGCTTCCAAATTTCCATGCAAATATATATCATAGAAAAACCTATTAGAAAAAGGACAGGCTGCCAGAAGGTCCCCCATTCTAAACCCTCAGAACTGTCCTGAGAGTAACTCAGCTCTCTCTTATGTATTGTTCAGAAGGACAAATCCATTTGATAAAAAATGAACATTTGTCAAATGCTATTCTGTACATCCTACTCAGGGATTATTGACATAGTCTATAATTTCTATGTTTTTAAACTGAAATATTTTATGTTTTATTATATTAGAGATGCTTATTCTTGGGGGTTCACCTGCTGGAGAGTTTTGTTAGAATTTTTTGTGGTTGTTTTTGTAAAGCATCATTATGTCAAAAATTAAAGAGGCTTAAGGGACTGTTTCTCAACATAGTATCTTATGATTCATTGTGCAAGCAGCATGTCCTTGTAGAAAGGACAGATCATTCAATAAGGTCACTACCCAGGGGTTGTGATCAAGCCTACAGAGAATGACAAGTCAGACATGCTGTGCACACAACCAGTAGGCAGAGACACACAAATTAATGTATTTAAACCAAGGTGTGTGGGGGGGAAATCACTCAAATTCAGCTGGAATGAACAATTTAACTTCCCTTATGTAAAAAAATAGTGCTTTGGTTCTGTGGTCATGAAATATGCAACCAAATTCTTAAGGTGTTTCATAACAGACAGAAAGGTAATAGTTGAATCTGGAAATACCAGATGTGTTTAATTTCAGTCTCTAGTTCCTGACCTGGTCTCATGTCATCTTTCTTTTCTTTTTATATAGCTTCCTGGAACTTATATTCAAGAGTGTGACCAAACCCTATCCCTATGCCTAGAATGGAATAGGTGGACCAACTTAACTGAACAGTGCACTTCCCAGGTCTCACCCCCCCCACACACATAAAAAATAACCCTTATTAACTCCTAGATACATTTTCTTGGCCTCTAACACAAAAAGTTTTCTCTATTCTTTCTCCTTCCATCAGCTGCAAGATTTACAACTTATCTGATCTTTGCTTCTTTTTCTGAAATGCTAATGAAATGGTCCCTGACCTTCCTTCTGGATCTGCTTTTAAATTATCTTATTAATTAGAACCCACAAAAGAGAAAAACAATCCCCCTGTAATGTGTATTATTAAGTAGCTAGTTAGACAGCCAGAAATGTTTGAGGACATGGGTGCAGAATGCCTCAACTCAGAATGAGCTCAGCAAAGAAATCATGGGTCTCTGTCTCTGTCTCCTTTCATCACCTGATGAAGGTTAATATTCAGGAGGATGCCTATATGTTTGTCTTTGGATTCACCTTCTTATAAAGCATGGGATAAAACCAGACTTGCTGAACATAGCGGACAATGAGGACTACTGAGAACTCAAGAACAATGGCAATGGGTTTTTGATCCTACTGCACGTACTGGCTTTGGGGGAGCCTAGGCAGTTTGGATGCTCACCTTACTAGAACAGGATGGAGGTGGGTGGTCCTTGGACTTCCCACAGGTCAGGGAACCCTGATTGCTCTTCGAGCTGATGAGGGAGAGGGACTTGATAGGGGGAGGGGGAGGGAAATGGGAGGCGGTGGCGGGGAAAAGGCAGAAATCTTTAATAAATTAAAAAAATAAATTAAATAAATAAATAATAAATAAATAAATAGAAAAGAAATCATGGACCTGCAAGAGTTAATCACTGCTCAAAACAGTAGAACTCCAGTCGTACTTCTGTCCCAAAGAAATGGCACCCAGGAATTTCTGTAAAGCCCCTAATGATGAACTGGCTTGAGGAATATAAAAGCTCCTCAGTCTACTATCCAGAAGACCAATAACAAGGCCACAGCATTCTATGTTATGGTGCCTAAGCCCTGTCCTGTAAGATGTGGTTCAAACAGATCTGATGATCACTGGCATAGAAGAAAGGTCCTCAGTGAGAGTTTATCATGCTCGAGATTTTGAAAACTAATAGAAAAACTACATAAAATCAAAACGAAGAATGGTGTCCAGCCATTATTTGCTCTTACTCATTAGGAATATACTCTACAATAAACTTTCCTATTTCTACACTATATTCTGTAAGTTTCTCAACAGAAATCATAAGATACAAGGGGTGGAGCAAGTCAAGACTGAGGCCCCAGTCTGGATGGTCATGCTTTGGAAGTTATCTGTGAATTTTCTCCTGATTTTCTGTTGTGCTCATTTTGATTTTTTGATATTTTTGCTTTTATTTTTACAGATTGCCGGAGCACCTACATTTTTCCTGCCTCTTCAAAAATAGCTATTTTATAATGAGAAATAAATAGGCAGGCTAGTTGACTTTTAAGGAAACTGGAAATAATTAATACATATTGCTTCTGGGAGGAGTAAGGAGGCTCCAGAGTTCCAGAGTTAGTTTACTGTCAGTACTTTGTATTATTTTATTATGATAAATCTATAGTTCCTTTGGAATTGAAAAGGCTATTTTTAAAATTGTGTGCAGATTAATTCTGCTTTAAGTCAGTACCTGGGGGGTGCTCTGAAAGAATGAGTATTAGTGTATGAAGTGTGAGACTTCTACTCCAAGTACCTAGAGGATCTGTCTTTGCAGTTTCCTGATGCCCTCTAAACATTGGAGGTTACCATGTTTGGGGGTTTGTAAGACAAAGGGCATTACTGCATGCACACAGCAATGAAAACACAGGCTCTGTTTCCGTTATTTAGTGGTGCACTGGTTAAAGACAGCACCATATCTTATTTCAGTGTGGCAGTGTTATTTGCTCTTGAAAACTGCTTTCTCTTGTCACCACAAGAGAGGGATCAGCTCTTCTCATATTATGCAGGACAAAATCTCAGTCGGAAGTAGGGGAAAGCATCAATTATTAACTAGACATAAATTATTCCTAATCTACACACAATACCTAATCCCTGGTTCACAGGAATACGAATTGTGCTTCAAAAACAATATGCTAACATGTCATTTGCCTTCAAAGGACAGGAGCCCAAGTTCAATGTAAAGTAGAGCAAATATGCCAAGCCTATTTTAAGGAACATGGTGACAAAAGGGGTATCAAGAAAGCCAAAGCAACAAGATAAAATGCCCACACAGAATAGTCACCTTCAGCTCAAAAAATTAACTACTGTCTCTACTGTGAGAAATACTCAACTTTCCAGAAAAGATAAGCATTAGTGGAAAACTGTACTGACACTTTCTATACTATAACTACTTAAATAATAAATACATAAAGTAACGGTGATTTTAAAGCCATATTTTCCTTGCTGTAATAGGATCAAAACTACCATACACAGAAAAGAAAAGAATAGAAAAGAAAAGAAAAAGAAAAGAAAGAAAGGAAAGAAAGGAAAGGAAAGAAAAGAAAAGAAAAGAAAAGAAAAGAAAAGAAAAGAAAAGAAAAACAGACTATTGTAGTAGGAGGAGCAGGCCCTTGTTCTTCCTGGCCACCGGCCAGCTTAACCCCCGAAATAATTACACAGAAACTGTATTCATTTAAACACTGCCTGGACCATTATCTTTAGCCTATTATTGGCTAACTCTCACATATTGATTTAACCCATTTCTACTAATCTGTGTAACACCACAAGGTCATGGCTTACTGGGAAAGATTCTAACCAGAGTCAGTCTCAGGTAGGAGACTCATGACGTCTGCCACTCTGCCCTTCTTCCCAGAATTCAATTCTGTCTACTTCACCTACCTAAGTGCTACCCTATCAAAAGACCAAGATAGTTTCTTTATTCAAGCAATGAAAGCAATACATAGACAGAAGAACCTCCTACATCAGACTATGGCTATTTTAAATACCTGTCATCTAATAAAAGACTCATGTACTGCAGGGAGCATGTGAAACCCTATAAAACATGTGCCCCCTGCCACAACCATCTACCCCAATATGTTTAGTGACTGCAGTTATCATATGAAGCTTCTTTATACTTCAAGTGTCCCCCCATAGGTCCAATGCCACATATATCCTGCATATCAGTGTTACAGTTAGTGAAGGGATCATTTACAATAATAGGCTATAGCATCATTCTTTTCTGAAAATGAGGGATCTTCCTTACCTCAACCATTTCTGTACATGTGGATTCCCTCCAATGCCTAGATCTCCTCCTAAACTCTGCAATTAAATATATTATTCTTAAAAAAACACCTTTTAAAACAGACAATTTTAACTCTATTTGACCACTTACTGCAGTTACTTAGTCTATGTAATGGCTCTAAAGATACACTTTAACAATATAAATCACTTTCTATGGAATTCTCTCCAAAATCTGACACTTAGGAGATTATGGTTGGAAAAAAAAATCCTGTGTTCCATAAACTCTACAAACTACACATCTTCTGGACAGAAGGGTGTTTCCTTTTCTTAATCCCTCTTATCTTTCTCTTTCCCTCAAGCACGATAAATCATTTTGATTAGGCAGATTTCAGGAGACTTCTTTTCGTCAACCTCCTCCCTAGTGTGGTACATCAATCTGCGAGCCTGGGACATCTGTGTCCTCATCACTGGCTTGGGTGCAGCTGAGCAACTGCAGTGGCTGGGTCCTTTAGAGCAGTCCCTTCAGGTTTGTTTTCTTTGTACACGCCTTATTTTATGGCTCCGCCCACCATGCACTTTGGTGAGATCTGCAGTCTAGCTGGCCTGTTTCGCCCCTTCTGCTCTTCCAATTACTTGCTTCACAGAACGAGTTAAGAAGTATGTTGGTGTTCACTCACAGCGGTCCAACATATCCCACCTTCAACGTGCTGTTATAACTTAAATGTATGGTGACCGACATCCAGCCTGGAGCAGTTTACTATGCAGATGAAAGAAATCACATTGTAAGCTTAGGAACAAGGAGTATTTAACCCTAAACCCCCCAAATCATGCCTGCACACACAACAGAGCAGTGGGGCATGACTATGTGGCACTTGCAGTATTCATAGTAAAATGGTACTTTGAGGTCTTACAGCCGTTACTTCTTCTACATACTTCTTCCTCTAAGGGCCGCGTGGGCAAAGTTATGAATATAACAAAGCGAGTTTGACACTGGTGAGCCTCTTGGTAATGATACTTTCCTATTGCTGTCAAAACCCACCATTACTTCTAATATACACCGGATCCTGTGCAGAGTTCCAAAGTACTTACATACCTTAGAATATCTCAAAGTCTACAGAACAATATAAAGTTCTTCGGCCAAGCAGCATATGTTCTGAAAAATTCAAGCATGAGTTGTTTTTAAAACTAATTCCTGTGTTATTATGACTATCTTATGAAAGCACATCATTGACAGAATATTTTTGAACTTTGGATTTAGAATGCAGTTGGAAACAGAAGCTGTGATCCATATCATCCATACATGAGTATAACCTGAACTCTCTCAACAGTAATTTTATTTTAAACAAAGTTATGATAAATGCTTTTGTGATTACTTAAACACTTTAATTTTTTGTTAAATATCTATTCTTATACCACAACAAACTTCTATGGAAATATTAGTCTAAATACTTTATCAGTAGTTCATATATAGAACATAAAGTCAATGGGGCAATTTATCCTTTTTATAACGATTTAAGTGATAGTTTATCTGTCTAATTGTATATATGTCTCTAAAATCCAGATGTAGAATCCTTTAGGAATGACTTGAATTGAAACTGGTAAAAAGAAGTAGATGAATGCCACAAACTAATTTCATGCAAAAATTCAAATTCTCTGTGATGCAAAAATCTCAATTAAGATGACATATTTCATCTTTTCTAAGACATACTGTATCATAGCCACATCATATCAGCGAAGTTCTCTTGCCATTTTAGATAAGCTGAAATAAAGATAAGGAGATGCGGATAGTACCTTCTTCTTGGTTATTTTCTAAGGTTATTATAAATGCAGTATCTCTAATAAAATTGGTGGTTTATTTAAAAATATAACAGATCTTTTAGTAGCAGAAAAAATAATATAACTTTGAGTGTAAATGAAATTTTGATACTGTAGTTATCATTATCAAAATTAAGGTATAATATTACCTCTGGCAGACATGTATGTAAAGTCAAAATGACTTTTCCTCTAGACAGTATTTTATTTTGTTTTCTGGGTAAATGAGAGACAAATCAAAGTTACCTTACACCAACCCTATTTAGGAGGCCTGTCAAAGGTACTTGGTCTTTAATTGTACTGAATCAATGTGAGAAACTCAAGAACGAAGAGCCCAAGTGGGGCATGTTAGGACCATACTTTAAAAAACTCCAGACTCTGTTCAAGGTGTTCAACTCTTAAACTAGAGGATGACATAAAATTTTCCTAGAACTTCATGTCTATAAGCTGTTTATAGGGGGCTGGAGAGATGGTTCAGCAGTTAAGAGCATTACCTACTCTTCCAGAGGTCCTGAGTTCAATTCCCAGCAACCACATGGTGGCTCGCAACCATCTGTAATGAGGTCTGGTGCCCTCTTCTGGCCTGCAGGGATAAACACAGAGAGAACATTGTATACATAATAAATAAATAAGTCTTTTAAAAACAAAGCTGTTTGCAGGCTTGATGTTGATTCTCTCAGAATGTGCACACAATCTTTTCAGTTATGATAGGAACCACCATATAGACACACTTCTCACACAGACTGGGATTGGCAATTGGTGACAGAGCTCACCTGAGGACTGCAGGCCTCACCAGGATCTGTCACTAAACTAAGAATCTATTGACCTGATAATAGACTTCTGTAATCTAACCCCAAATCAGTAGATTTCAGAACTACTTGAGTCTGTAAAAATCCTATTCAAACAAAAATAGACTCCAGCAACAAACAACATTAAAACTCCAGCCTTAGCTGGCTTGGAGGTGCATGCCTGTAATTTCAGCTGCTTAGGTGACTGAAGTGGGAAGATTGAGTTCAAGACCAGCCTGGGCAACTTATATCCTCTCTCAAAATGAATTCTTTTAAAGTTCTGGAAACTTACTTCAGTGGTGGCATGCTGGCCTCATATTTGTGAGACCTAGTATTCTCTACATACATACATACATACACACACACACACACACACACACGTACACACATGTACATCTCACGTACTTCTGTACAAGTCTTCTTAGGCTTTCAGTAGAAAATATCAGAAATCACTGGTTTGAAAGCAAAAAATCACTACCCCACAGTTCTAGAAGCAAAGGCATGTTATAATTCTTGCTCCAGATGGGTTTGATTAGCTGGGATGGATGTATGAAGTTGGTGCCATAAGGAAATTGTGACCACTTGTTGTTCAGACAACAAAGTGTCTCTATACAGATCCACTTAAGAGTTTTATGAACAGTTTTGCTTCTTTAAGTTTCTAAAAACGGTTACAATAATTCCCTTTCCGTCCCCTAACTTTCCCAGCAGTAGCCATTAGCTTTTTGAAATAGTTCTCTACTGTTAGAAGCATAAGCAGTCTTGCAAGCTATGAAGGAACTTTTCTAATTAGGCACGCCTACCAGTAGAACAGTGGGCCCATTTGTGGTTACAGCATCATGCAGAGTGAGAGACAGTTTTGTCTCTAGTGGTTACTATTTATACCTGGTAGGGTCTGGGTTGTCACAATCAACTCATCAACCAAAGCTGGATCAGTGCCTTCTACATTCTGTACCACTCCATCTCCTCTGGGAATATACCAGGCATTTCCCTTTATCCTATAGGCAATATAACCTATAAACTTACTCTTAACAGCTGGCACTTTCCATCCATGGTCTTATGCCCTTCTCCCTAATCTTATTGGGGTACTGGCACAGCTATTAGAAAAGAGCGAACTGTGGGTTTCTACTATTCTGCTTCATGCCCTGCTCCTAGACTATTCCCATGAACTTTTGGTACTATCTATTTACTTAATAACATTTCTCCAAGACTCTTGTGGTTAAACTTATTTTTTCCAGAACAGTTATGCAAATATGTAATATGAAACTCCATGAGTTACCGTGACTCATTCAGGCCAGCAGTGTGGCCCGCCGAGTGAAAGCAAGTGGAGCAGGTAGCCCACATGTTCCTGGGGTCCGGCATGGATTTATGCAGCTAACAGTGCACAGGTCTTTGCTATGTGGGTCAGGGTCTCCAGGGTCTTGCTACAGGTAGAGCCATTTGTGTTGCTCTCAGGCCTTGCTCCCCCAAAGAAGTCAGATGTCTCCTGCTGGCTTAGTTGCATTTAATGTGAAGCTGTCTTTTCTTGGGCGACAGATGTCTGAGTCCTTAGGGCCCTCACACAGACTTCTCTCAGGATACATAGACCTCAGAAAGAGAGGAAAATCTTTCTCTGCCTCTTCCAGCAAGCAACTCATCCCAGTGTGAAGGCCCTAACCTCCATACCCCAACAAAACTCATTTCTGGTTGGGTACTTCACATAGACTTTAGATGAAGGGAGGCACAGACATTCAGTCCAGAACACACTATTTCAGAGAGAACTGTTATTTAATTATAACCCATTTAGAAATAACCCCGTCTATCAGTAACCCTGAGTTGGATTCTACCCAGCTTGACAGGCTGTTCTATGCAGACCTAGTTTGAATGGATGGGGAGCACTGTCTCTGAGATAGAAAGCTGTGTCTTCCAAAATGATTTTGGAAAGAAATTTCCATCATTTTCAAAAAGTGAAGGTGGCTCTTCCACACTATGCAAAGTTGTCTTTGCCTGGTTTCTACGATCTCTGAGACGCACACTTAGCATGTTTATGATAAGGATCACAGTAGGCAGTTTGCCCCGTGCCTTCTCTTCAGCACATACTCATCAGAGTGTCTATATGTTCTCTCTAGGCTTCTTTTCCAACCCTGGACTTAGACTTTGTAGGAAATATTCTCTATTTAAAATCTTTCAAGGTACTGCAATGTTTTCTTCATCTCTCCTTTGTTTAGCCTTTGTTATAGTCAAATCATGAGGCAACTTGATTTTTACAGTGGTGAAAAAGGTAAGATTTTTTTAATCTTTAACAATGAATATGCAATACAGAACATTGTTTATGTTAAATGCTAAACAAATCAAATCTACAATTTAATATTAATAGGATTATTCTAGAGTTTATTCCAAGCTACAAGGATTTCTTAGAGATATTTTTAGAAAACTCTATTCTACTAGAATCCACAACATAATATTTGTAGCCCGTGTTTCACTAACAAGATAAATTGTCAACACCATTGTTCTTGGTAAAGGCACCCCTAAATTAAATGGGACCCCAACCTCAAGTTGAAAGGGGAAAACCTAACTCAGATATCGCTAAACAGTCCAACCAGACTCCTTTTCTCCACTACTTTGTTCAAGTTCCCAGTGCACCTGCCAGGGCAGTGATGGATGCAGAAACGGGAAAGATGCAATACTGCCCAGGATTGATTGCACAGCAAAGGGAGAAACCTACAGAAAATCCCAAGCTGGGAACTTATTTTATATCATTCCCTGTTGCTGCTCAGTCGTGGATGTTGCCGTGATTCATTTCTCAGCACTTCCAGATCTCTTGACATTTGTAGCATGCTCAGAAGCAGATGCAAACTGAATGCTCAGCTCCAGCTCTTCTGTTTTTTTAGTTAACTTTTATTTTACTAATATCTAACAACCCATTTACTATCGCTTCTGTGTAACTCTTCTTTCTGCTCAGGGAAGGAAAAGGGGAAGGTGAACTACAAGGACACATACCTTAGAATACTGCATTGTTTTGTAATCATAAGAGTCCTCTATTTTAATGTGTGAGTGCGTATCACTGACATTATAGAATAATAGTCTATTTACTTGGCACTGAATTATTTCAGTTTATAATTCAATTTACTACATAGGCATTGCAAACAAGGATATATTTTTGAAGCTCATGCTTTGGTAAGCATTGTTATGTAAGCTATGAAACAGAGAGGAGCTTCCCATGACTTCAGTAGTAACTGATTAATATGATTATATTAATATAGTAATAATATTAAGTAAAAGTAGACTTACTAAATAATAATATATTTTAAAATATCATACACAAACACTGTGTTTATATCATTTCCACCCTTCCCACACCCTTCTCCCACTCCTCCAACAACCATTGTTCTTTCTTAAATTTCTTACATCTTCCAATTTAGTTATTGTTTTTCACACACACACACACACACACACACACACATACACACAGCCTACTGTAGAAGACAGGTTTTTCCTCTCTCAGAAGCTACCAATTGCCCGTAACTCTTCATCTGAAGATGAGACCACATGGAATTTCACCCGTTAACATTCTCACGTCTAATGGTATCATCATAATGACCAAAATTTATTCATGCATTTTGCCTGTTTTGTCTAACTGACAAGATATAAGACAGAGAAGCTTAAGTATAAGATCTGCGAGGTAAATTAAAAGATTATCTTCCTGAATTTCATTAAAAAGTATTACTAAAAACTGATTATGATCCCATTTTGATTTTACATGTATCTCATTTAATGACAAAACCTCCAACAAATAGCAATCCTCCTGTAGACACCTTGGGTAATCCCTTTCCTTTCAGTGAGAATGAAATTAGTGACATTCCTTACCAGTTGAATATGACAAAAGGACTTAATTAGATTACATGGAGAAGATGATGTTGCCACTTAATTTGTTATGTTATAATAGGCTCCATCTTAACAAATTTAAAATATTTTTGGCTTGATGAAGTGGGAAGCCATATAAAGAACTTAACATAGGAAGGAATCATGGCACTCCTTAGAACACAAAAGATTCAAACTAGCAGTAATAAACTGAGAACTTCAGCCAGATAACTGAGAACATAGCAGTTTCATCAATAATGTGCACAAGTCTAGATTTATCTTCTCTGCTGATGCCTTCACATTCAGATAGCCTGAAACCTTCATTGAAAGCTTCTGATATTCAGCTGAGGGCTCAGTTCTGCCATACTCAAAGTCCTGACTCACAGAAACTATCAGAAACACATATTCTTTTAAACCACCAAAGTTGGGCATGATCTTTCAGGAACATAAATTAATGCATGCCAGAACTTTAAGTTTACAAACGATGATCATCTCATCTGTCTTGAGAACATTAATATCCTGATTCCATACTCTATTTTTTCTCAACAGCAATCTCATGTTCTTTAGAGAAATTGCTGTTTATATGTTTGACACCATCAACAGATAAACACAGTGATCAGAATACTCAGAAAACCCACATTTGGGTCTTGAGTCCATATGAGCATTATGAGAAGAGAAATAGAAGATGAAAACACAAAAAATTAGGAAAGACTAAAAAAATATGAAGAGAAACATATGTTGGACTAAAAGCAGATACAACATCGCAAAGGAAGGATAACTCAACCTCGACACTGAAATACAGCACATGAAGGAAAGTGAAATAGACAACTAAAAAAGTGAATACAGCTTTAATTATGTATTCATCAAAACCAATGGTCTGAAATCATGTAATTTGAATCCAGAAATGAAAAAGTATTGTGTGATCATATTCATGGAGAAACATGAGCACATATGTATTTCCTCGAGGCAAGGAACTAACAGTGGATCAAGGTTCAGACAGCACCCAAGTCCAACCTGGTGAACTGAACTAATCCATGCATGAAAGTTACAGACCACCACCCGGCTTTAATTTTTAGCCAGCAACCAAGATCAGACTAATGCCTGAGAAAGTCTCTTGATGCCAAATCTCTAGGGCACATGTTTCTTTAAGGCAAAGACCACATAGACATCAGTTACATGCATCTTAGGTTAATGGCCAGACTGATCTTGCAACATTTGTTTTGGCAAAATATACTAGTTATTTCAGAAAGAACATGACAATTAATTTTTATCTACACTTTTAGCTATATTTTAAGTTTATGTTTAGTGTGTTACACCATTAATTATTCTGGTTAATACATCTGGACCAGGGTCATGTGCAGTTCCGTGTGTTTTCAAGGCAGATGTGCCCATTGTGGGAACAGTGGGTGTGAAATATATACCAAGGGACAAAATGGTGTCATCTTAGTAACTTCAGTACCAATGAATTTTATTGAAGTTCCTTTCAGGAATATAGGTGAAAGATTACGTAGAAGAGCAGAAATGACTCAAAGTCAGCTGCATCACTAATGGCCACCAAATACTAGTGACAGCTCACAAAGACTGAAACCTGACTCATAGTGCATATCCTGAAGGCAGCTTAATATATTGAGGAGTGTTTTTTTTTTTTCAGGTGGTTCATTTAGTCTGAGCCACTTCCTCAAAATTCAAGTTGACAGAGAGTCTTCCAGGCAGCTTGTATATGTTCTCTTTCTTCCAGGATGCCAAGTTTATCTGAGAGTGACTGTTTATCTCACAGTAGTCTTTATGATTTACATACTCTTGAGGAGAGAGAGAGAGAGAGAGAGAGAGAGAGAGAGAGAGAGAGAGAGAGAGAGACAGACAGACAGACAGACAGACAGACAGACAGACAGACCCAGTGAATTTGGTCAGTTTCAGGGACTTCCTGAAACTAATTTGTGTTGTTTACTTCTGGTCTTAAGAAGCTCCTTGGCTGAACTGGGTGTTTCTCCTCCTCTCTTAAAGTATTTTTGTTGCATCCTTCACCTCCCATTTCACACCCTATAGATTTAAAAGTTTCTCTTAAAGATGGAATATTTTAGTCTCTAAGGAAACTTCTACATAAGAGAGACACAGCAAGGACAAGAATACTCTTAAAGAAATGATAAACATGTCATTTTTCCAAAATTGCTTAAAACAATAAAGCCATAATGTAAAGCACAAGAAAATGAATACACTACACATTATAGCCAAAGTAAAATAAGGAAAGACTCCTTTCCTAAAATTCTAAAAACTAACAAACAGAAAGCTGTGTTTTACATGCTAAAAGGAGAAAAATACAAGTCAGGTTCTATATCCAATGAATATATCCTTCAAGATTGAAGGCAACAGTATGCATAAAAGAGAAAGAGAAAGAAAGAGAGCATGTGCATGATATATGTATAATATTTGTTTAATATATTTGAGATACTTACATATATAGAATATATATTTGAGATATTTATAAATATATATAAGAATTCTTAAAAGACAGTCATTATTAAAACAATATTGAATGAAATAATGACTAAAACACAACTATCAATATTTATGAATATTATTGGAATCTGTCATTACTGGCATTAACTTGTAAGAAGTAAAAAGAAATGTAACATCATGGCATTCATAAACTCAGACCACAGGGCAATAATTGATTGAGCATTTTTTTTAAATGTTCAGGAACTGTTCAACAAACTCAATAAAATGGCTTCTATGACAAACTACAAAATTATGACAGTCTGTTAAAACTTATTGAAATTGTGAAAAGTACATTCACTGCAAAAAATATAATCTTTAAATATCAGTGGTCTCAATTCCACAATAAAAAGGCAGAGAATAATAGGATGGATATGAGAACAGAATCCCTCATTCTGCTACATCCAAGAAACACACCTCGACATCAAGGATAGACATTACCTCAGACTAAAGGATTAGATAAGGAAATATCAAGCAAATGGACCTAAGAAGCAAGGTGCTATATCCATTTTGCTCTCTAACAAATTGGACTTCAAAGCAAAACTAATCAAAGACATAGGGAAAGACACTACATACTCATCAAAGGAAAGATGACATTTCAGTTTTAATATCTATACCACGAACACAAGGGCACCCAAGTTTGCAAAAGAAACACCACCACATCTTAAATCATATTTTGACCCTCAAGCATTTACAGTGGGAGCCTTCGTTACTCTACTATCACCAATGTAAAGGTCATCCAGACAAAAACTAAACAGAAAAATGTTAGAACTTAAAGACATGATAAACAAAATGAACTTAAGATGTATTTACAGAACATTACACCCAAACACAAAAGAATAAACCTTCTTTACTGCACCTCACAGAACTTTATCCAAATTTGACCATATTTTTAAACCTATAGAAAGTATCAACATGAAAATTGAAATAATTCCCTATATCCTATCTCTACCAATTAAAGCTGGATTGAAACAGAAACAGCTGGGCAGTGATGACACAGGCCTTTAGTCCCTGTATTCTGGAGTCAGATGCAGGTGTATATCTGTGAGTTTGAAATGCACTTTACAGAGTGCATTCCAGGATAGCCAGGGCTACACAAAGACACCCTGTCTTGAAAAACCAAAAACCAACAACAAAAAAAAAACTTACGAACTCATGGAAACTAAACAACTCTCTAATCAATGAAAAATGGAACAAGAAAGCAATTAAAGACTTTCTAGAATTCAATTAAAATGAATACACACCGTACCCAAACTGGAGAGATTTCATGCTAACTTAACAACAACCCTGAAAGCTACAGAACAACAACAACAAAAAAAAAATAAAAACCAATTGCACCCAAGAAAAATAGAAGGCAAGTAATAACCAAATGAAGGGCTGAAATCAATACAATAGAAACAAACAGAACAGTACAAATAAAAGAAACACAGAGTTGGTTCTTTGAGAAAGTCAACAAGACAGAGAGCCCTTATCCAAACTAACTAAATGTAGAGAAAGAATGTCCAAAGTAGCAAAATCAGAAAAGAAATGGGGGACACCAAGGAAATCTAGAGAATCATCAGGATATTCTTTTAAAACCTGTACTCCACAAAAATTGAAAAAAACCTAAAAGAAAAGAATAATTTTTTCTATAGATGCTATTTAATAAAGTTAAACCAAGATCAGATAAGCAGTTTAAACGGACATAATTCCTAGTGAATTATGTCCTATGAATAGAAGTAGTCATTAAAAGTCTTCCAGCTGAATGGGCTCAGGTGGCCTCAGAGTGTAGGAGTCCTTGTGAGCCAATTTTGTTTTAATTTAATTTTTTTTTATTCTTCTCTCATGTATTACTTCCCAACCTCAGTTTTCCCTCCCTCCTCTCCTTCCAGGACTTGCCCCTTCCACCTCACCCTCTCCTCCAGATCCACTCTTCCTCCATTCCCTCCAGAAAATGTCAGGCCTCCCTGGAATGTCAACCAAACATGGCATATCAAGTTATAGTAAAACTAAGCATATCCCCTCATATTAAGTCTGTACAAGACAACCCAGGAGGAGAAAAGGGGAGCCAAATGCAGGCAAGAGTCAGAGACAGTCCTTGCTCCTACTGTTAGTATTTCCATAGGAACAACAAGTTAGAAGTTAGACGACTGTAGCATACATACTTCGGACCTAGCACAGACTTACACCTTGCCCTGATTGTTGATTCAGTCTCTGAGACCTATGGACCCAAGTTAGTTAATTCTTGTGGTGTCTGGGCCCTTCTGGCTCTTACAATTCTTTTTTGCACTCTTCTGCAGGATTCTCAGAGATCCACCTAATGTTTGGCTGTGGGTGGGTCTCTATATCTGTTCCCATTGGTTGCTGGATGAAAGGTCCCTGATTACTATACTTGTATACAGAGTATCATTAGGAATCATTTCATTGACTTTCTTTTATTCTGGCCATGTTTGGATCTATCTCTGGTCTCTGGGCTAGCTATTCTCTGGTACCTACCCTACACTTAGTGTCAGTGGTGGGCTCTCTCTTATGGTATGGGTCTCAATTTGGCCCAGTTATTGGTCGGTCACCCCCACAAGTTCTGTGCCACCTTTACCCCACGACACTTTCCAGACAGGACCAATTGTAAGTCAAAGGTTTTATAGATGGATTGCTGCCCCAATTCCTCCACTGGGAGCTTTGTGTGGTTACAGAAGATGGCTGATTCACTTTCAGAAACCCTCATTACTAGGAATTTTCACTAGGGTCAGCCTAGTGGATTTCAGTCCACCCCCCACAATCTATTCTATTTCCCCTTCCCAAAGATATTCATGCATTCCCCCCTTAACCTTTCTATGTTTCTTAGCCTCTCTGGGTCTGTAGATTGTAGCATGATTATCCTTTGCTTCATAGCTAATATTCACTTATATGTGAGTACATAGCATGTTTACCTTTCTGGGCCTAGGTCACCTCACTAAGTACAATTTTTCTTCTAGTTCCATTCTATATGAAATTTATTTGCAAGTTTCATGATGTTATTTTTAACAGCTGAGTAATACTCTATTGAGTATTCTTTATCCATTCTTTGGTAGAAGAACAACTAGATTGTCTCCAGTTTCTGGCTATTACAAATAAAACTCTTATGAACATATTCAGCAGTTGTTCTTGTGGTAGGATGGAGTGTCCTTTGGATATGCCCAGGAGTGTCATAGCTGGGTCTTGAGGTAGATCTATTTGTGGCTTTTGAGAACCCAACATATTGATTTCCAAAGTGACTGTACAAGCTTGCATTTCCACCAACAATGGAATATATATATATATATTCAATAATAGCCAGCATGAACTGTCGCTTGCCAACACAATTCTTTACAGACCTTGAAAGGACAATTCTCATCTTCATATGGAAAAACAGAAAACCCAGGATAGCTTCGACTATCCTGAATACCAAAAGAATTTCTGCAGGTATTACCATCCTTGGTTTCAGAATCTACTATAGAGCTATAGTACTAAAAACTGCATGGTGTTGTCATAAAAGCAAACATGTCAAGCAATGGAATTAAATTGAGGATATATATATATATATATATATATATATATATATATATTCCTGATTTTTGATATTACATTTAATAAAACTGCAGGTTTTAGCAGAATTTGTTATTCTTCAGTAGCTCTTCATAGTGTTTTTCCAAGTAACTCATCAGCTTCATTTTAATAATGGTTTTCAGTTCCTCCTTATAATATATCATCTATCCTAATAGTTTGGCATTATAGTTTTTTCTGTGCCTCTAATGAATACCCTTTCTTGGGTCAAGGTATTATAAAGGTCCAAGCATAATTTAGATGTCATCCTGGCTTATCCAATTTTTTTTAATATTGAAACTTTGATACAAAGCACTTGATTTTCCTGAATATGGGAAACCTTACCTACAGAATGGGCAAGTTATAGTCTCACAGAGTTATTAGAAAAAATATGAAGATTTCCATGCAAAACACCCAGCATGGATCTGAAAATGCGTTAGCTATTGTAATCATGCTGACTCTTTGCATTGCAGAAGCACTGATTAAAATCATCTAAACCTATACACAAATCTCTTCTTTTATACTCTTTCATGTAGACTATTGCTGTATTTTTTAAATTAAGCTGTTTTCCCCTCAATAATACTTGCTTGATAAGAATTGTAAATCATTTCCAATTATTTCAAACTTAGATTGCCATCAGAAATATGAATTACAGGCCCTGAAACAGTAAAACTTGTTTATGCATTTGAGCTACTGTTTACCCTTGAATTTACCCTAAAATAATTGCTCCATCTTCCCAGTTGTTCTAGGACCAATTTTTTTTTTTCTTTTTTGGCTCCCATATGGTTCTTGGGACAGATAGGCACAAAGTCAGAACAATGACAGTTGAAACTGGGTGACTATTCCATTGAAAGTCAATTGAATTTCAATTTCCTTCAATGGGGAAAGCCAGGAGGAACCAATTATTGCTGCTTTAACATTGTGCAATTTTACCTCCGGCACCACTTAGGATCCAAATGAAAACATTTCAATTCCTGCTTATTTCTTTCTTCCTGATAAAAAACACCTCCTTTGCTTGACTCCTGAAAATAGTGCTTTATCAAGGGAAAACCCTTTAAAATATATCCTACCATCTTGTTCATATTAACAGCTATTAAAAAAAGGAAAGATATACAGGGACCGGTATCCCTCAGACACCAGTTTACTATTTTACTTGCCAACCATTTGCATGGCA
The DNA here is from genome assembly GCF_000317375.1 of Microtus ochrogaster. Taxonomy (NCBI): domain Eukaryota; kingdom Metazoa; phylum Chordata; class Mammalia; order Rodentia; family Cricetidae; genus Microtus; species Microtus ochrogaster. Next base: position 30,483,472 of record NC_022016.1, read on the forward strand.
TTGCTCCGATTTCTGCTTGTCACAACTAACTCAAGAAGGAAGTCAGTACAATTCCCTTTCTCTTTGAGACATCAATTCCCAATCTGGAGGAAATCTCATCTCCATGCTGAGTTAGCTTGCATCTGCCACAACCATGGGGCTTTTTGTGAGGCTATTGGCACACATCACACATTTTCCACTGTGAAGCTTGGCTTGGGGAGGGAGTGAGAATGTTGTTCCCCTAGCAGTCATTCAGGGCCACAGACTGTGACAGCCAGAGCCACCTAACAAGCTGTGAAAATTTCAGCCACCTGAGGAGCTGTGAAAGACAAAGACAGGGCTAGCTGAGGATCTGTGAGCCTCCAGGAGTCTCCAGAGGAGCTGCAAATATCTTAGGCCCTCATGTCAGCGAAGAAGCGGTGTGCTTTGAACTGAGTAACGATGTCAGCAGGGACCAGAAGACATAAGAAGTGAAAATAAACTCAATCATGTTAGAAAAATGACTGTACAAGGGTGGGATCGCAGCCATGCCTAGCCATTACACTCTGGGTCTACTGTACAGAAAGGAGACAGATTGCATAATGAGAATAGAAAGAAATTTAAGCACCAAACAATAACCAGAGCCTAATAATTGAGTCAATTTCCAAGCCAGGCTCTTGATACCGTGGCTCAGTGTGAGAAGAGCCTATAAAAAAAATGCAAAACTCTAGGGTAGTTCAGGATGTAAGAAAATGCGCTGTTTCTTTCCCAGTCCCCTCTTGTGTGAGAGCAGTAACCAGAAGTTTTAATGGGTCATTACTTCTCCTTATGTTCTGCAAAATAGACCCAGTCTGCCCAGGACACATCTGGTACACTGCCTTCCTCATAAGCTCTTTGAATATCCCTGTTCTCTTGTCCCAGTTGGACATGAGACTGTCACACAGATACAACTTCATCACAGCATTGCTTTTTCATGCTAGTGTGAGCCTCATCCCCAGCTTTGAAGAATTTAAAGGGCAATATCAATTATCCTTTCAAAGCTGTTGCACATCACTGGAGAAGCTTTGAAAATTAGATTTAAGTCCCCGTTGTCAACTTATCTTGGGGTTACGCTAGGTCTGGAATCTGGCTGTTAGCTAAGGTATTGATGGGAAGTAAAGGAAAACTTTGAACTTTGCTCTGTGGGTTTGCCCTACTCAAGAAACCAGGACACTGTTGGGACTGTTACGGGGGTCCTCTCTGAAGACTTGTTCTTCTGTTCTTTTTGTGATCTGTCATGGAAACTAATTGTAAAAGGAGCCAAGAAAGAGAAGTCTTGTGATGACGCTTTCAGTAACTTAGGAAGACTGTCGATGTAGAGAAGAAAGAAATAGCAATTTTGTCTTTGTGATTCTTTCTCTTAAGTTGTAAAGGAGAAAGGGAAGATGACTTAGTCAGTAAAGTGCCTGCCATGCAAGCTTGAGACCCTGATCTTGGACCTACGACCCACATGAAAGCCAAGCTTGTTTCCCTTGTTTCAAACCTCAGCACCGACAGGTAGTGTGTGCACCAGGTCTAGCTGGCCAGAGAGCCCGTACCAAACAGAAAGCTTTGAGTTCAGTAGAACTTGTCTCAAAACACATGTGCCCAGAGAGAGGAAGACATTTGATGCCTGGATGCATGGATGAGTGTTTACTGTAATGTTTGGATGGCAGAAAACAACCTTGGAGGGTGGGAACCTAGGGAAAGCACAAAGTCACGCCAAGCAGAAGAGCTCACAGCTCACTAGGAGGTTTATTGGGGGGTGGTGCAGAAGTGGCCTCTGAGTAAGAGCAGAAGGAAGGGAGAGTGGGGCAAAAAAAGCTTTTTCTTTTTTTTTTTTAAATAAGGAGATATAACGCATGAACATAGGGAGAGTGCTCTACACAGTGGCTTTAGTAGGCATAGTGTCAGATCTTGTCTGCTGCTCATGACATGTGTGTGTGTGTATATATATATATATCGATACATATATATGTATATATATATATCATATACACAAAGAGTTAGGAAAACAAGGTTATTAAAATTAATTATATACTGAATTCAGACCATCTTCTCATTAAAAGGTGGAAGTTTACAGCTTAAAGAGTAAAGCCATGACTTATCTATGAAACTGAGTATAAATCAAAGGTTTTATTTAATTCATTTTGGTACTGGGAATTGAATCTTGTGATACCCAGACAAGTGGCCTACCACTGAGCAGTATTTCAAACTCTTCATTTGACTCGTTAGTTGATGACAACTCCGGTAAGATGTTCCAACTAGTGTAAATAAAGATTGAAGAACCACATGTATATGGACCATGAGAGCCAAGTATGATGATAAATGGGTAACTTACTCCCCCTATATTCCAGACAGTTTAGAAAACTGTGGGAAATACTGGGTTTTCTACTTGAGACTTTCTGCAAGCCTTTCTGTCTTGCTCAAAGTGTTTCTTGATTCCAGTTTTTCTAAACAAAGTACTAATAAGTAAATAAACAAAATATAAAGATTTACTGCTAGTCTTCTTTAGTGCCACTACCTAAGATATCCCAGAAAATTGCCTTATATACATCACGGGCATTGCCAAACTATCTGATTGTTGTTGTTTTCGCTCACAGATGCCAAAACCCAGTGATAGGGAAGGTGGGCACACTAATCGCTTCTCAGTTCCATGGGCAAATAGAACAAAACATCCCTACAGATACCTTAACAAAGTAGAATCAGCTTCTATCCTCAAGTGTTCAGGAGAACAGACACTTGAACAAAGGAGAGGGACATCGGGACTGGTTTTATACAAGATCGTTGAGAGATGATCTCATACCTGCTTTCTCTGAGCTTCTGGTGGTCAACAGTATTTGACAGCTATACCCTGACTTGCAGGTTCATCAATTCTTCATCTCCACAGCCAAGTACTATTTTCTTTGGCTCCACATCTTTGTCTTGATTTCCCTCTTTTTAGAAAGGAACCATTATTTGGAAATCAGCCTCATTCTAATGTTTACTGTCTGCATCTTACTTTGATCCCTTCTTCAAAGATCCTATATCCAAATAGGATTTCATTCACAGAATGCGGGGACCATGATGCAGAATATTATTCAAACAAGCACATCACACTTGGTGATACCTGTGTAAAGGGAAGTGTGTTTCTTACCAAGAATAGCTAAGGAACTCAGAAAAGCTGTTTTTTAAGGTAACAAGTGAAAATGAGAGCCTTCCAGTTAAGGGACGAGTATATAAACATAAGCAGGTTTGGACCACCTCCAAAAAGCAAGCCAAGCAAGTGAATGTGAGCGCAGATTTCTGGGCCAGTGTTCAGGAAGCAGCTGTCTACACATTCTCTAGGATTCAGAACCAGATTTTAATTCTGGCTGTATAGCTAATTGGCTGTGTGATGTGGTCCAGCCCTCTATCCAATTGAACTTGACTTCCTTCTCTTCCTAAATGACAGAAGTACACAAGAATTTCTTTAAATTATCTCCCAACTCTAATGGGCTATGATTTATTAACTTGCTCTGAAAAATCCAATCTATCAAACTTTAGGAGCTCAAGGATCTTCTTATTCAAACAGATGTGTACCTGCATGCCCCAAGAGCAAATCCATTTGGATTCTTTTTTTGTTTTGTTTCATTTTTGTTTCTGTTTTCCACCTAGTCTGGGGGCTTCGGAAATTCTGCTTTTATGACACAAAGTTGCCTCTTGTCTCTTTTTTCCCCCACCTTTCTTCCTTATGGTTCTGTGCCCATGATTCCAGCTGTAGAGTTTCCACTTCTCACAACCCCAAAAGGCATTTCTGTAGCAGTGTCTGTGGGTCTCTAGGGAATGCTTTTTACAAAAGCTACAGTTCTTTAGACTGCACCTACAGAGATCCTGTAGCGAACAGTGTTGCGGGATCTGAGCAAAGGCTGGCCCTGAACAACTGACTGACCAGGGTTCAAGTGGAAATGATTTTCATTCTTGAACATTTAGAATTGCTACCAAAATCTACTACCATCTCCTGACTGCTCTCACTTGAGAAATGTGAAAGGGAAACGGAGCTGAACTTTTCACAAAGACTTATTATCAATTGGGAATGCTTGGTCTTAGCTTGGGCTTGTCCTACTAGCTGTTTTAACTTCATCTGTTTCTATTTATCTTTATCTTGCCTTGGGGCTTTTTACCTTTCTCTCATTCTGTATGTCCTGCTTCCTCCATGTCTGGCTGACTGGGCCCTCTCTTCTTCCTGATGCATCATTTCTTTTTCTCCCTCAAGCCTGAATTCCTCCTCCTACTTAGCGAGACACTGCCCTTCTTCTTCCCAGTGTCCTCCTAATCAGGTTCTCCTGCCCAGTTACTTCCTACCCTGCTATACAGGTCAGTCAGCTTTTTATTAACCAATGAGAGTAATACACATTCACAGTGTAGAAAGATCGCTCCACAGTACACCACCTCTCTAGGCCACCTGTAAACTTTTAAGAAAATGAATAAATAAAAAATGTTTTTTTGAACCTGGATTGCCAGAACTAAGTGTTTAAAGTACAGAAATCCCAAGGACTATATTGCAATGAAGTTACGTTTATAACTAAGGCATATGACAAATGTTCCTGCTCCTTTTTCCTTGTCCTTTTCTCTTTCTCCCTTGCCCCTTATCTGTTTACCATCACATCCTAGACCATTCTAACACAGACCTCCCTCTTTCTCTTTTTAAGAATTATACCTGCAAGGTCATTTGCTACTGTTTTTTTGTTAGTCAAGAAGCAGCCTCTTTAACTTTTCTTCCCTGCTTAATAAAAGATCTTTCTGTAGAAACAGGTGTTTGGGTGTGGTTTGAGCCATTTTGCCAGAGAACCCTTCAGGAATGGAATGCATATAAAATTAGATGTCTACAAAGGCCTGGGCATCTGCTCTTCCCAGAGCCAGAGGGAGAGGTGAAAGGCCTAAACTAGGTGCTGGAAGCTGTAATCCAGTTCTTTGCAAGAGCAATTCAGGTTCATAACTGTTTAACCATCTCTTTAGCCTTGAACCCTTTCTTGTTTTAAGCTTTTCCACGTCTAAAAACACCTGGCCTAAGCAGGATTGGATTTCCTTCTCTCGACTTCAAACATTTTAAGGAACACAGGAACAAAGTTAGTCTTTAGCCGTTCACTTGCCCCTCTCCCCCTGCAGATCTCCAAAGTCTTGTTGTCCTTCTGCCCCAAGGGGCCTGTATCACCCACCTGACCTCCATCCCTTGACTCCATCTCTTTGCTGGGCCAGTTTATTTAGTCTTCCATAACCTGCTCCCCACACACATCAACTCTCTTTGCCATGAAAACACCTCTGGGCTTGAAGTTCCTTTTCTACTCTAATCGCTTTCTGCAAAGTATCTGCCTTTGTTGCTTTTATGGTTTTTTTCCCCCTTAGAGAGAGAGAAAGGAATGCAAAGAACATAACTGGGCAAAGGGAAACAGAAGAGCAGGATAGTGAGGGTTATGTGATGCTGTATTCAGTGGGAAACAAACAATCTAGCGGGGTTAGTGCAGAGGACCCTCCTTTGCACTTTGTGTGCATACTCATTGTGGGAACGATGGTATTAAATTAGCAGGTTTCTCAGGGTTCAATATCCTTTCTGGAAGTGTTTCTTCTGAAGATGAGCATATATGAAGATAATATTTAAATATTCCATAAAAACAGATGTATCTGAAAATTATAAATATCTAATTTCAAGTAATACATTTACAAAAACATGGGCTCTGAGGTCAGAGTGTTCAGGTCTTATGTTTAGTTTCATCGCAGATGGCCACAGCTGCACCCTCATTTCTATGGTGGAGTAATCAGAATTCTCTGCATGAGGGCAGTACAAAGGCCAGCTAGGTAAACAACAATAATCATAAATTTTAGCTCTATAATGATAATTATGATGAGAATTTATAAACTATTTCTATAAATATTTTTAACATGCCTAATGCCCAAACTAGCAGGTTTTTACATATAATATTCAATTCATACAATAACTTGTTAGATAGAAATGATATATATTAACTTCTTAGCAGAATATCTGGCCTATAATCAGGTTTCATAAAGAGTAACTAAAATAATAATTATTGCTTTAAGTGGTATTGTTATGATTAGCCAACACTATAATAACGCTTATCCTTGCTGGAAGCTTTTTTACCACAGGCAGAAATTATAGAGAATGGATATGGATGTTTTAAATTGCAGTTAATGTGTGAAATTTCTATCCAGGAGAAACACTAAGATTATAAGGGATAAGATTTTTTTAAATAAAGAACAGGGAGGGATGGGTCGCAAATGAGCCCAGATAAATAAACATTTCAACATGGAAATCTAGTTTACATCAACAGGATTTTAGCAAAAGAAGAGGTGACACCCAATGTTTTAGCTTTCCAGCTCAGTATTTCTGTTACTTCTTCAATGTCCTCAACCCCAGAATCACCACGTCTCAAAGTTTCTAAAGATATCAGTTAAGAGAAAATAGGGAGAGAACCGTTCCTTTAAGCTCACTCTTTGCACAGGTTACCCAACACTATATATAAACTATATAAAAACTATATATAGTTTTCCCCTACCCTACCTCTCTCCACACATAGATACATATACACACATATATACATATATACACATATGTATATATGTGTTTATATGTATGCATATGTGTGTATATATGAATATGGGAATGGGTATATATATATATATATGTTCTCAAAACACTACCTGTTGACACAGTCTAAAAATACTTCCATGCTACAGAGAAGATGGTCTCAACTTCTCAATAAACTTTGATGGTCAGCATTTCTTCTACTGCCCTCACATGTTATTCTTCAGAATTATGAGATGGCAAATTCAGTTCTGATTCAAGAAACCAGCAACGCAAACCCTCTTAGAATTCTGGCCCGTGCCCCCTTCCACCCCTGCTAACTCTCCCCAGGCCCACACTGCCCAAATTAGCCTTGGCCCTGCAACCAACCCCAGCAGACTCCTGACAAGCAGACCCAAGCCACACAGACAAGAACCAATGAGTGACATGCCTACTCTCAGAACTTTAACACTCTCTGGATTGTGTACCCTGTATCACCCTTCCCCAGACCCATGCCATTCTAGTTCACCTCTGGACATGCTGCTGCTGGGCTTTGTCCCAAACTTCAGCTGTTTTCTGCCACTGAGATATAAACACACCAGTGAGTGACTCTCCTGTCCTGTGTCCTAACCCCTCCCATCTCAGCATCAGTACCACTGTTGGGCCCTGCCCCAAGCTTGTGCTCTAGTACAGTCCTCACCAGTTAAGCTGATGAGTGACCTGCCTTCCAGCTAGATGGCTGCCAGTCCCTGAGCCCTGTTCAAGCAAGACCCATGCCACCCACCACCTAACCCTTTACACCTCATCATCCTCCCCAAGGCCAGCCCTACCCCAGAACTCCAGTAAACTTCTTAATAGTCCATATCAGTTGGAAGAACAAATCTAGCATCTCTAACTGAGACTAGGTTGGTCCTAGATACCCCAGAAGAAGACTCTGGCTTTACTGGAAGCCAGGTCTGATCTAGAGACCAAAGAAGAGTTTAAGTTAACCGGAGGCCAGACAGGTTAAAATGTCAAAGGCCTTCAAAACCCCATCAAAGACACTCTACTGGACCTGAAGACTCACTAGTCAGTAGAGCCCTTGACTACTTTGGTCAGAATACCAGAGAGAAAACAGAATGAGGAACAAAGCACCCATCCAAAAAAGACAAACACAAGAATCAACACCTAGGCCTATAACCATCCCAAATCCAGATGCCTAAATGCCAGTGTAGGAGCACTTCCAATAATAGAAAGGGCAATATGTCACCACAAGAACTCAGCTATCCTGTGACAGCAAGACTTGAACGTTGCAATGCAGTTTAAGTAGAAAAAAAAAGACTTTTAAAAAAAACATTATAAAGATGATACCGGTCTTTAAAGAGGAAATGAAAAAAAAAAGCCCTTAAAATTGTGGAAAAGTGAAACAAAAAACTTTTGAGGAAATCAATAAATATCTTAAAGAATGTCAAGAAATCCAAGAACAAATAAAGTTAACAGAAACAGGTAAAATGGTTCAAGACATAAAAATGGAAATAGAAGCAGTTTTAAAAAAAACACAAACTGAAGGAATCCTGTAAATGGAAAATCTGGGTAAGTAAACAGGAGCTATAGATGCAAGCATTACCATCAGAATACAAGAGATGAAAGAAAGAAACACACATTACTTCTCAACAGACACACTAAGATCCAGAAGTGCCAGACTGATGTTTTGTAGACTCTAAAAGACCACAGATGCCACCTGAGATGTCAATCATCATAGAAAAACAAAATATTTCATGACAAATTAAATTTAAACAATATCTATCTCCAAATCAAGTTCTACAGAAAGCACTAGAAGGAAAACTCCAAAACAGGAAGTTAACTACACCCACAAGAACAAAGGCAATAGATAATTTCATACCAGTAAAACCCAAAGAAGGAAAACACACACACATACACACACACTCAGACACACATACCCACAACCCCCCAAACACACACCATCATCATCAACAACAAAAATAATAGGTATTAACAATCATTGGTCATTAATATACCTCAATAACAAAAAACTCAGTTCAACAGATTAAAAAGAAAACACACACACACACTAATGGAATGGATACAAAAACAGAATCTATCATTCTGTTGCACACAAGAAACACACCTCAACATCAAAGATAGACATTAGCTCAGAGTAAAGGATTGGAAAATATTTTTCCAATCAAATGAACTTTATTTTTTTTAATTAAATCACTGCTTGGCCCATTAGCTCAAGCTTTTTATTGGCTAACTCTTACATATTAATTTAACACATTTCTATTAATCTGTGTATGGCCACATGGCTGTGGCTTACTGGTTAAAGTTCCGGCATCTGTCTCCGGCAGGTGAAACATTTTGTTGATATCCTTTAGGTTCCTTTGAGTTATAACATCTGTTAATTCCATTATTTCTCCTTCTAGTTTCTGTGTGAACAACCTGTCCATTGGTGAGAGTAGGGTGTTGAAGTATCTGACTAATATTGCATGGGGTTCAATATGGGGCTTAAGTTTTATGATTCTTTTAAAAATATGGGAAGATTCTCAAAAAAAAAGGGAATCAATCTACCTCTAGGCACAGCTATACCACTCTTGAACATATACCCAAAGAATGCCACAAAGACATTTGCTCAACTATTCATAACAGCTTTATTCCTAATAGCCAGAACCTGGAAACAACCTAGGTGTCCTTCTTCTGAAGAATGGGTAAAGAGAATGTAGTAAATTTACACAATGAAGTATTACTCAGGTGTTACAAACAACGACATCAGAAAATTTGAAGGTAAATGGATGGAAGTAGAAAAAGTCATCCTAAGTGAGATAACCAAGACTCAGAAAGACAACACGGTATGTGTGGTAACCATGCTACCATCCACAGATCTAAAGATCTAGGTAACAAGGAGGGCCGAATGAGAAAAAGCATGGATCTCCCTAGGAAGGAGAAATAAAAATGATCTGCCTGGTGACTGGGTTGTGGGCAGATTAAATGAGGAGAGTACTTAACGAGATGACTGGAAGCAGGGACATTTTGGGGTCACATAGAAACCCGATGTATGGGACACTCCCAGGAATCTACATGGATGACCCCAGCTAAGACTCCTAGAAATAGTGGATACGGAATGTAGCATACGCTGACCTTCTCTTTTGATCAGATTGGTGACTACCCCAATTGGCATCAGAGAGCGTTCATACAGTAACTGATGGATAGAGGTGCAGAGACCCATGACCAAACATTAGGCCAAGTTGGCAGGAATCCTGCTGAAGAAAAAGCAGAAGAATTGTAGGAGCTAGAGGGGTTAAGGACATCACAAGATAACCCACAGAAACAACTAACCTGGCTCATAGGATCTCAGAGTCTGAACCAAAAATAAAGGAGCCTGCATGAGACCAACCTTGGCCCTCTATGACATGAGGAGGTGGGGGGAAGGAATGGAAGGAGAATACAGAGGGGGAAACTGAGGTAGGGATGTAAAATAATTAAGTAAAGGAACTGGTAACATAAGAAGAAAAATTCTTCCTCCAGTAGGAAATATTTAAGGAAGAACTAAAGTCAGACAAGAAGGAAAATAAGTCAAAGAGGGTAACTTGAAATGATTTTCCAGGGCAGATCTTACTCTTGAGAAGAGAAGACAGCACATCTCGGAGATATTCACTCACTTCTCGGCATCAAAATGGAAGGAAGTGTTCCCAGGCTCTTCAGCAGTACTCTCTCTGCATATTCTTATCGACATGGGGCTCTAAACTAATCTAAACAACCCATTCCTAATGTGTTTCATAATCACGGGAAGAAGGGTGTTTTTCAGAACCTCGGGGCTCTCCTAGATGGAACTTTACCATTCAGGGTGTTTAGGGACATCTTTGACCTTGCATTTCTGTCATGATGTTTTGAGAAGGCATCTAATTACCCAAACTGGTTGTAGAGTTGAGAATCAGGTAGCAGGAAGAAGCACTAAGAAATCATGCTGACGAAGTGACATGGTGAGAACAAGGAAGTGTCAGTAACAGAAGAGGGATGAAGAAGAGGGAAAAAACAGAGGAAAACAGAAATCAATACTTAGAGCAGCTACTGCATTAAAAGCTCACTCTGGTTTCACCCATTTTTATAAAGTTCTTTACACAATAGAAATGAACATTAAGGAAAATTGTGAAGGACAAGGATCTGACAGCAAGTGAAAACAAATAAAATCATTTTAGCTTATTTTAAAGTTTATACTATAATGTATTAAATATTTTGAACTACATGTGTGACTGTAATGGAAATGTAAATACAGTGCCTATAGCATTTTATTTTAATTGGAAAAGCAAGTGAGCAGTAAGCTTACTCCAGCTAAAAGCACACGCAAATGCAATCATGTTTTCTTTTTTGACCAAATATATTAAGTTACAGCTTCATTTATAGGTTACTGTCACTGAATAACTTCTATGGCTATCACAACGGAGTTCAGAATAATACAATACAAGGACAGCAAGGGCTAAGGAGAAGTGGGAAGTGGAGGACATTTCCAAACTCTCAGCTTGTGAAGTTTGTCAGTTCTGAGATCTGAGCACCAATCATTCACAGTACATGATGAATTGGCCACTGGTGAACTCAACCTCCTTGCTGGGGTTGTGCTTTTAGGAAGAAGCACTGGCGACATCTTTTGCATAATGAGTCCGGTGAGGGAAGGAAGTATATAACTCCTATATGTGCCTCGTGGAGGGAACTGTTGCTAAGTCAGAAAACAAACCAAAACAGTTTCCACTGGGGCATATATTGCTCCTTCCCCCCAAAAAAGGAGACCCAGGAACCACTTCAGCATTGTGAACCGAGGTGGCAGTTCAGGCGTGCTGCTTGTCAAATTAATTTATGGCTGTGTGTAATTGAGGGGTCGCTTTTCCTCTAGAAAGATAAAACAGCCCAGTCAAAAGAGATGAGTATCTCACTGTTTCTAATATAGAGATAAAAATCTTATTTTGGGCTTGAGCTGAAAAATACATGGGATAGCCGGCAAAGATTAAGCTTTCGTGGCATTGTAGGGGTATGAAAAAGAAAAAGAAATGGAAGGTATTAAAAAAAAATCAAGATAATAAATTTTAAGAGTTAACTTTGAATCCCATCCCCTAACCAAAACTAGGAATCACTGTTTTCTTTAAATTCTCTTAAATTACATTGGAATCTTTCTTAAACTAAGAATCAAGCGCCTTACATTTAAACCCCTAGCTCTGTGGAAGTTTTGTTTTTGTTAGTCCTTTAAAAGTGTATTTTATTCCAGTAGTATCATAAACTCTAAGTTTTAAATAATACCCATGATTAATCAAAGTAGATGGTTATAGAATACCAGATTGATTTCCAATTAAGTCTTGCTTCAGGATCCATAGGAGAGGAAGTACTTTTGGTTAAATAAAAATTGTTGCCAGCATGGGAGTCCAGGAGACTTCGGAGAGGCAGCCAGCAGCAGCACCGATCTCCCAGTCTGTATTCAGCTTCTTCCCTGCTGTAAAAAGGGTGTGGCTTGCTGGATATGACTTGACAAACTAGGTCCTATGTTACTTAAGCCCAAGGGCTTTGCTACACAACACACAAAGTCTATTCTCTGTGGCGAGAAAGAAAGATTTTTAGTGGCCGCAGAAGTCAATTGCCAAAGACAGTTTTGATCTATCCTGGTAATACCAGTCCCTTGCTCTTTATGACCAGGAAACCTTACTCAATGACCACAGCACCAAATCAATTGGTGCTGGAGTGTGTGGGTTGGGAGTGACTCTCTTTTAATCTGCTGCTTGCCCCTCAGAACTCCTGGGAATAAAACACAAACTCTCCTTAGTTATCACAGATAGCAGCTTTGGTTGAAACTCCTTCCTCCACCCACAGGCTCCCTGAGTTGGGGATCCACTACTTCACAGCTGAAGAAAAGAGATAGCCACTCCCCCAGGCTCGTCAACTGAAGGTAACCCTAAACTGGAATCTAGACTACTATCTGAACTTGCATGGCAAATGACATCTTAAAATAAATGTTCACATGCTCTTACAGACGTCACAGGGAAAACAAACAGGAAGGAAGTAATTACTTCTGTTTCAAATGCACTCACTCTTCTGCATGAAAATGCACTTATGCTCATGTAATCATCAACAGTACTGTTTTATATCCTGTTATTTTTGTTTTGCTAATCTTTCATTTCCTAAAATAGACAGAGTGAGCAAAGAAAAGAAGCGCCCCCTACTTCTAACAAGGCAGGCTTAGGAGGATATATTTTTAGGTTCTTTTCAGCCCCAAACAAGCAATGTAAGTGAAGTGAGTTAAAGTTTTCTGGACCAGATCACTAAACTGCTCCTGTCCATTCATCGATTCAGAGGATACCCTAGTATCTAACATACCTCCCCTATTTGCTTTTCTTGTCATGGACTAATTGCATTTAAAAAAAAAAGAAAAGACTCAACAGGAAAAGCTTTACAACTGGACTTAAACGGTAACCAAAGGCTAGCCTAGCATCATTTAAATTCCTAGCCTCATAGCATACAGAAAGAGACATGGCATGGTGGCTATCCCTCTGATCACAATGAGTAGCCTAGAGAAAACAAAGAAGAATTGTGAAATATTTTTATCTATGGACTGAAGGGACAAAACCAACTCTATTTTTGTATTAGGCCCTAAGGTGGCTGTCAGCAGAGCAGGAAGTTCCCTAGACTGGAGCCCAGCTGCTGAAGGTGAATATCAGCAGAGCAGGAAGTTCCCTAAACTGGAGCCCAGCTGCTGAAGGTGCTGTCAGCAGAGGGAAGAAGTTCCTTAGACTGGAGCAGAGCAGCTGGAGGTTGGTATCACTAAGTGGAAAATCCCCTGGACTGGAGCCAACCAGAGAGTCACCCATAACCCTTATGCCCATAACAACAGATTTGTGATTTTTTTTTTTCCTTTATAAACCCTGCCTAAGAACGGAGGGACACCTCCTCTGGTTCCTGCTGTGTCTGTATGCAAGACGAGGTCCGAATCGTGATTTGTATAATTAAACCCTGCTTTTGCATTTTGATGATCCTGTGTAGTCTTCTTGGAATCCCTACGACTCAGGCACTGCATGGACAGAATGATAGGATATTTTTAAGTAGGTTTTGCTTTAGGACCTTTGGTTTAATAATAAACAGCAAATAGTTTGGTGATAATGAGAGACGGGAGTAATAAGTCATTTATATCAATCATGTGTGTGGGGTATTCTAAAGAGGCACAGGAAGAGTGTCTTGATTTAACAGAAAGCAATCAATTGTTGGCTGAGACTACTCATTCATTTTCGGCTGCCCAGACCCTAAAAATCAGACAGACACTATTAATCACAACACTTTTGGGCCAATGATTCAGGCATATTTCTAGCTACCCCTTACATCTTGAGTTAACCCATTTGTATTAATCTATGTATTGTTAAGATGCTGAGGTTTACTGGAAAGGTCCTGGGTCCTTCTTCAGCATCTCCCTGACTCCACCCCCCCCCCTCTGTGTGTGTGTCTCTGTGTGTGTGTGTGTGTGTGTGTGTGTGTGTGTGTTCTGATTTCTCCCCTGCCTTCACTCTGCTAAGCCATTGGCTAAAACAGTTTTGCTTATCAACCAATAAAGCAATACATATACAGAAGGACATCCCACATCAATCAATAGTTGTTAATTCCTGTAACCTTAAGATGACAAGATCTTTTACTCTACTCAGACCAGGATTTAGTCTTTGCTCCTTGCTGGGAATCTCTGCTCCAGTCTTAACCCTCCCATTCCAGACCCTGCCCCTCAGCAAGACCACAAAGGGTCAGCTTCTTCATTGGAGCTGCTTAAGACCATGCTATCAGGTTTGTAAGACCTAGTAAAGTAAAACCTGTTCCATGATTTCTTTCCTGACTTTCTGAAATCACCTGGGAGCAGCTTTGCTCTGTTTATTAAATCTGGATTTATTAATTTGGTTTGATCTGGCTTATTGCATGGGGGATAATACTCAAGAACTGGGGATCCAATACTTATCACTCCTATTAGAAGGAAATCTTTTCTGTTTACCTATAACATTTGTGGCTCCGTGCATAGTGAGAAATTACTATGCAAGCAACGAAGAGATTAGTTTTTATCTACAAAATGCCAAATATTCACATTTTTCTTTTTTAGAACTTCCCTATCACATGTCTCCAAGAACAGAACAATTAGCATCAGCATATAAATCTTTAAAATATGCCTGGAATTACAATTAAATATGGGAACTAGGTATCGTGGCACATTCCTTTAATTCCAACACTCCAAGTAGAGGTAGGCTGACTGTTCTCTGTGAGTTCAAGACCATCCTAGTCTACACAGCTAATTCCAGGACAGTAAGAGCTACAAAAGGAAACCCTGTCTGGAAAAACAAAAACAATATAAAACAGTCAAATATGGCTTATGAGTTAAAGCCTTCTAATTTCCTTTGATTTAGATGTTTTACAAAGGTGAGTGAATTGGTTAAAGGAACTCTGTTGGCACGGACATATATTCTTTAGTTCTTAAAGGAGAACACTTTAGTTCAGAATTGGCTGCTCATTTGATTTTTATGAGACTGATTTCTTGTGCTCTTTGATACATACTTTAGATATACTTGGCTAACCAGTTATTCATAAATGCTAACCTATGTTTGTTGAGTTCAAAACTCAGAGAAACCAAAAGACAACATCATCAATATTGCAACAAACATTATTAAAACTAAGAAGCATGAGGCAGGACAGAGAAATGAGAGTCAGTCAAAACTGACTCAGTAAATGAAATAACCGGAACAAAAACAGATGGTGTGTGTCAGATTATAGTGGGACATGAGGTTGGAAATCACAGGAAAGAATCATCTCATCCTAGATACTGACAAGCCAAAACATTTGGATTTAATCTTGTAGAAAATGATGAAGCATTGAGGAAGTGTATATGAAGGGGAGAATTGCTTTACATCATTAACTTTGGGTTTTAATAATAGCCCTGAAGTTAGATTCTGTAAAAAAATATATTTGGAGGTGAATGCTATGATATTAATGCTCGTAATATGCCAAAATCCTGTGCTGACATCTTACCTAGGAGATGCATGAGGAGATGGGGTCTTTGGGCAGGCTGTAGATTATGGCCGTGATTAGTGACTAGCTTTATAATCATGAATGATATTGGTACCCTTTAAAAATATGCCCAGAGGAGTATTTCCAAGCCCCATGTGTACATATAGTTAGAAAGCACAGTCTACGAATAGCAAGTGGGACTTTACCAGACATAGAAGTTTCTATACTTTTAATCTTGGGCTTTCTAGCTTCTGAAATTATCAAAAAAAATTATTGTTCCAAAATTGTCCAGTTTATAGTATTTTCTTGTAGTGACCCATAGGTATGAATGGAAGCTATAAGTGGATATAGGAAACAATGAGGGCTTGAACTACAGCAGACAAATGCTTCCTAAGAGTCAGTTTGGTAGAGCAAATGTGATGATTGATGAAATTAAGAATAATGAACCTAATCATCATTGGGCAAATCCAATGGGCAGGGAGGGGGAATGGAAAAATTCAGATGATTGACATAACTGGTGTCATTTATTAAAAACCAATTTTAACATAAAAACTACAGTTTTTGTCCCAAACATGGGTACACATTCAGATAAGAAAAGAATCTATATCTTCTCAGCACAGTCTAAATTTTTGTGCAATAATATCCCAAAGTATCATGTCATGTTGTCTGCTCAGGCAGCAGGTCTATTAGAACTGGTATATTTAACTTACTGTGTTTCTTTAAAGTATTCATATTTATGTATAATTTTATTATACAAAGTAGAATGCTAAAGGCTGAATAGGATAGTTTCAGAAATGTAGTTTAAGAAGTAGATGATTGTTATGTCATTACATATAAATGTATACAATAAAATTTTTAATATTTTTATTAATTTTAATTAGAACTATCAAATAATGCATTTTGGGGGCTGGAGAAATGGCTCAGTGGTTAAGAGATTGTCTGCTCTTCCAAAGGTCCTGAGTTCAATTCCCAGCAACCACATAGTGGCTCACAACCATCTGTAATGAGGTGTGGTGCCCTCTTCTGGCCTGCAGGCAGACACACAGACAGAATATTGTATACATAATAAATAAAAACAATCAAAAATAATGCATTTTGTTTAGCTATAGGCTGTATAGCTCATTAAACACAGCTATCTTCCAGTATTTTTTTAAACTTTCTTACACCTTCAACTACATAATAAAAGTGTTGACTAATCCCCAGACCACAGTCTAGTAAACAGCAGCGGTAGCCTACAAATCCAAAAAGAACCACTTCAAAGAAAACCATTGCGATACTTCAGAACTCAGCTAATCTTTTCTTGTACTGTGTAGAGCCTCTCTATCTGGATTAATGCCCCTTCATTTCTCTGAATTTCAGTCCTATTATACTTAAGATGTTATAGTTTGAATCTTATCTAATATTAATAGATGAGTTATGAAGCACAAATGATCACTTATATGGCAAAACATTTTAAGTAAGATAAAGCAATATGTAAGTCAGAGCCATGTTTCATAAATAGTAATGATGAAAACATTTTACTGTCTTGTCAGTAATCATGTGATACTACTTTCATCACTTATACTCTTTATTGAAACTAAGAAATTATTTATTAGCCAAAGGTTGTTATTTTTATTGTACTAAATGAGACTTGAGAGGGATGATATCAACATAATAAAAGTGTAAGCTCTATTACTTACTTTCATACTTTTCCATTGTTTCTTTTATTTTAGAGATTTTAATACAATGATGTCAGTTTTCCCTTTTTTACCTGCCTCCAAATCTTTCTATATAACACTCTCCCCCAGGTCTCTTTACTATTTATGAACTCTTTTTTCATTCTCATTTTGTGTTTTTAGTAGCTGCATCAAAACTAGGAAAATAAAAGTCAAACTAACTTTAACAATAAGTTATATTTCGAAAATTTCATTTCTGGATATAATTTTTATAATTAAATGTATGATTCATGAAGATAACATAAATTGATCTTTTTTAACGTTTCCTATTCTGTCTTCAGAATTTCTGTATATTTTTATTTATAATGCAGCTCAGCTCAAACTCTCTATATTTCAGCTGCTCAGTGGCCACATAGGGCAAGTACATTGGACAGTACAATTCTGTGGGAGTAATAACAGCCAAAACAAGCTCTATTAGAACTCTGCTCTAAAAGAACGTTTTGTGTTGATAAGTTAGGACTTTGTGTTTCTGCTTCAATCAGCTTTTAAAGAAAAGGGAGAAGAACACAGAGAGGTGGATATAATTAAAGACACATGTAAAAGGAAGGGAGGGAGTCAGATGAAGCCGTGGATCAATGAAAGTATCCAGGGGAACAGTCCGAATCAAAAAAAGGACAATCATACAGACAGAGGGTTATTCAAAGGGAAGCTGAGTCACGACAATAGCAATTGATTGCAAATGGCAATGGCTCAACACACTCTAAAATGTTACTCCAGTTTCCTGTAAGGCCTAAGTCATGTCTCTTATATCACCATTTTTTTTTTTTCAAAACCTTCCATCACCTTAAACATGCACTGGGTTAAATACATTCAATGACCTGCTATGACTTTTACATTTCCTATGTTGAATAAAAAGCGAGTTTGTTTTGCATTATACTTCCTCTATAAATTTATTGATAGAGTACATTTCTTTTGGTCTACAAAAAGTATGACTAACAATTTGACTTCCTTGGTCAAATAAAACATCCCCAGGCTATTTCCAATTACTCTAAATTCTGCTCCTGGAATATTTAGTCCCAAGTAATAATGAAAACTTAAGACTTCTTGCTGCTTCTGAGAGGCAGGCAGTCATGAACACGAGTAAATCACCTTCTACTCTTAAGCAGACTCTACTTTTGCTCCCTAACTTCCTGAATTTGTTTTGCTTTGCATTTTTAATTGACTTTTATTGAGCTCTACATTTTTCTCTGCTCCCCGCCGTGCCTCTCCCCTCTCCCCTTCAACCCTTCCCCAAGTTCCCCATGCTCCCAATTAACTTAGGAGATCTTGTCTTTTTCTACTTTCCATGCAGATTAGATCTATGTATGTCTCTCTTAGTGTCCCCATTGTCATCTAAATTCTCTGGGATTGTGGTTTGTAGACTGGTTTTCTTTGCTTTATGTTTAAAAACCACCTATGAATGAGTAAATATGATAATTGTCTTTCTGTGTCTGGGTTACCTCACTCAAAATAATGTTTTCTAGCTCCATCCATTTTCCTGCAAAATTCAAGATGTCATTTTTTTTCTGCTGTGTAGTACTCCATTGTGTACTTATCTATTTTTCCTTATCTATTCTTCTGTCGAGGGGCATTCATTTTTACCTCAACGTTTGAAGCAAGGCAGAGAAAGACATTTGAAAGGCATAAAATTGATACCAAACATTTATGATAACCAACTGTTTCCTTGGTAACCTTGGTGAATTATTCAAAGAACCCAAGTGCCACTATGATAAAGGTAGTGTTCAGCCACGGGGTTCATGCAGATGGTTCCATTGGACTCCTTAGGCAGCCTTTTAACATTCTGTCATTTGCTCCTAGGTTCTCTCTGTCGGGGTCTGTTCACCATTCTACGATCACTGGGACGAACCTGAGCTCACTAATTCCATGCATGCCACCCTGTAGTAGAGAACATGGGACATTGAAAATACCTTGCCTGTGGGTTGGATGAGTATTACTCAGACCTTTAGATGCTTGCCCATTTTCTTTTCCCACTGTTGATTAACCTCTGCTAATTGACTGCAGTTCAGCATGCTAATATAGTAAATCAAATTTCACCTGAGTCCCTTGATGCATCACTGCTCAATTTGCATGCTATTTCTCTGTTCAATTACATATTGACTTTTAAAGATTAGCTCTCGAAGGAGAATTGATTTTTTTCATATCCCAGTTTTTGAGGAAAGCTTTACTCTATCAAACACATATTGAACATTAAGCTTTAGCTTCTGAAGGTTTTAGGCAAATTTCTTGATTATACGTTTGCTGTTTACCAATACTTTGCTCTTTCTGCTCTACATATTAAAAACCTGATGCTCAGAGACAGCATATCCAAAATATCCTAATAAGCAAGTTGTGAATATTTAAACTCATGAGGAAATTTTCTAATCATTTGCCCCCTCTTCAGTCCACGCTAAAATATGCTACATTTTTCAACTCAGGGGTTAGCAGCTCACATTGCTTTAACTACCTGATTAATTTCTTCTCGATTTATCATTTAGAAAGAACATAAATAAATATTGCTGTTTGGTAAAATGACTTTTCTTTTAACTGAGATATAAGATTTTAAACACAGTGCTCATAAATGTTAGCACTATGAGTTTGCATCTCCCCCTTTTCGTGATGTTTCTAACTGTATTTAAATTGAGTTCTATCTTTACCTTCCCTTGCTGTCACATCTCTTAAGAGTAGAGTCCACATAGACAATGCATCTTGGGCTTCAAAGGTGTGACAGTGTAACCTCTGAACAGGCCTCCTATGTCCTTCATAAAATTATCCAGGTGACACATACAGTCAAGAAATCCAATTGCACTTTCCAGAGGACACATGGTATGTATACGCTTACAAAACTGAGAATAGAAATCAAGATAATGGACCTGATAATTCAGATAAATATATTACTGTTATATGAACTTAGGTAATTTAAGCATCAATGCGCAATGTGGTAGTATTGAATTTTTCAAATAAATAATGTCATAAACCTCCAATTAAATGTTATAGACATGTAATGTAATAGAACATATGGTTTTTGAAGTAAAGTCTAAATTAAGGTTTAAAGGTAATGTTTAATCTACAAAAATAATATTATTGTGCATTAAATACATTTCCTGTTGAGCCTAAAATTAAATGGCAATTGGCAAAAGTAGCTAATATTTATTGCAGAATCACTACTATGTGCCAGGCATTGTTTAGAAGCTTTGCTTGGATGGCCACACAAACAAATCCACCATAACGAGCTAAAACAATGTGGTACCTTTTCTTCTTTTCCCAAGACAGGATTTCCTCTGTGTAACAGTCCTAGCTGTCCAGGAACTCGCTTTGTAGTCCAGGGTAGCCTTGAACTCACAGAGATCTCCCCTGCCTCTGCCTCCCAAGTGGTAGGATTAAAGGCACTGCCTGTCCTGCAATGTGATATCTTTGCTCATCAGAAGGATGGAGTGGATCCTTGGGCTTCCTACTCATCGCTCTATATTGAACCTATGATATTGTTCGTGGTGACTGCGCAATCCTGCTTACAAATCATTCTGAAATTGTGAGGTGATTGTGTCTTTAGCATATAGATGAAAAAATGTTACATTATTCTAAAATTCTTTGACTAAATGACTACAAATTGTTTTTTTTTTAATGTTTCTTTTCGTATCTGCCAACCCTCAGGTATTTGGTTGTTGATTGTATTCAGATCCTTTCTCCATGGCTCTCTATTCAGTTCTATTCCTCTGGAGAGCCTTACAAGCAATTTTAATGGAGGCTTTATAAGTCGTTTCCCTGCACTATTGGTGATGTATAATTTCCCCCAACACAGTAACTAAAGTATCACACACAGAGATCTCAAAGCCTTGTGCTTGTCATCTTTCCCCACTCCCTACACATAAATAAATTAGAGAATGATAGACCCTGTACATCAACAGAATGTTATGAACAATCTTGCATCCCTTGCTGATGTCCTAGGTAGTCTCACATTTTGAGCAATAGTTCATCAGAGGAGTCAGCATCTAATGCACGATTGTAAAGTGGAGAGTACTTACTGAGAAGCGTCTCTCTGTAAGAGGACGTTGAGCACCCCAGAGCACTGAAAAATGCAAGTAAATTTCTTCAATCCCAGGTTGCTGAAAAAGATCTTTATGAGGCCCTAGGAATTGAAACCCAGTTGATAGCTTGAGGGGACCCTTTTCCATTAATGCAGAAAGCCCGAGGCAGCAAATAGAAACCCATGGCTTGTCAAAGTATATCATTATTACCTTGCAAAACATTTCAATGAATTTATTTCTGCTTAAAGAGCCAAGAAATTGCTATGAGTGCAAGTAACATTCTTGAAGGTTAGGTTCATCATTAATATTTGTTCTTGACTCCTTTCTTACCACTGCTACAAAGATTTTCATATTCTTTTAAGCTTTTTGAGTAAACTAAACTTTCTATGTAAGCTATGTAGTACAGGGGCCAAAAATGATCACTTCCTTTTTATTTTTTTTTTATTTTTTATTTTTTTTTTTTTTGGTGTTTCGAGACAGGGTTTCTCTGTGGCTTTGGAGCCTGTCCTGGAACTAGCTCTGTATACCAGGCTGGTCTCGATTTTAAAAGTACTTTTTAAGTTCAGGCAAGTGATTCAGAGGGCAAGAGGGCTTCTGTACAAGCGTGAGAGCCTCAGTTCAAACTCCAGATTCCCACCAGATGTGGGAAAAAAACGTAGTCTAGCATACCTATAACCTAGGAAGCAGTAGAACACACATGCACAAGCGCGCACACACACACACACATACACACACACACACACACACACACACTCCACAAGCAAGTCCCTGAAACTCACTGGCCCAACCAATTTGGGCAAAAGGGGAAGTTTCATGTTCAGTGGACAATCCTGACTCATGGGACTAAGGCGGAGAAAGATGGAAAATGACACCTGTGGTACCCAGCTGACATATGAGGGGTTGCATATGGGCACATACACATATGCAGAGAGAGACAGACAGACAGACAGAGACAGAGCCAGAAACGAGAGACAGAGAGAGAGAGACAGAGAGACAGAGAGAGACAGAGAACTGAACAGTAGGAAAGTAAAATTAAGAAAACAAAAGTAAATATTCTTTGACAAAAGAGTCCACAGTACTTTGACTTCCTTAATTCCCTTTGTGGTTACAAAGAAATATACTTTCTCCAGTTCTCCAGATTATTTCTACCTGCCCAGGAGAACATGTGCTAAGAACTGTTATTCTCAGAATGTGGAGCTGAGTTTGCTTTTGACTTAGAATCTGCTGCCCCCAAACAAGCAAACTAGGACACTTTTCTTTATTATCAGACACAAATTTTTACACAGAGAGGTAATAGAAAGATTAATTTTTTAAAGATCTAACTCACTGACAGAATATGTATGCAAGTGGCATAGTTTTAAAGGTCTGGGCTCCTCAGAAACAGACCCACTTCAAGTGTATATTTTTGTAGCTAAAATGTATCACCGGGGATGATGAACCCACAGCACCAGTAAAAGTCAGTCAGCTCAACCCTCTTGACTTGTTTTAATGAAGCCTTTAAAACACTTACCAAAAATCAGGTGATAATATCTTTTAAACAACACCATGAGCCTTTGTGATTGACTGTCTACTCATGAGGAAAGGTGACCGGACAAAGTTAAACACTTTTGCTGTGCTGTCAAGGCAGAATTGGGCAGAGTAGGGTAAGGACATATTTCATTTTCCAGTCATCCTTCTAAGAGAGCTCAAAATATTATTATCTATACCATAAAGATGCATGACTAACTTTCAGAATTTAGAGTTGTAAGTAAATGTTACTCTAGGGTCCAAAGAGACAAACTGACAATTATCTGCCTTTAGTGAGTGGTTTGTGTTTGGTTCTAAAGACATCAGAAAGATTCCAAACCCTGCCAAAGGCACTTCTACACAACCCTTAGCGAAGGGAGGGATAGTAGCATCAGATCAAGATCACCTGGGAGCCTTCAGACTCAGCAGACAAAGAAGATGTTTTCAAACCACACAATTTTCATGACCTTCCTTATTGACAACAGTAACATTAATCAAGAAAGAGTGAAATACATTTCAAACAAATAGACTTTGCAGCAGGACCAAGGAAAGGCAGAGAAGTGAGGGATGGAGAATAAAAGGCAGAGCTAAGAACAGTTATAGAATATTGACAAGCTAAGGTGGAGTATGCTTTCTTTTAACAATTTTGCCATTGTTTCAGCAAAATAAAATGGTTTCACAGTTTTTCCCTGTCCTTATAAACATATAGGTTTACATCATCAAATTATGGTTTTACAACCCCATTAAGAGAGGAAATGTTTCTTCCCCGAAGAGACAGAAATTTTAAATTAATAAGTAAATAAGTAAATAAATAAATAAAAAGACACATTATAAACATGGGAAAAAAGAGAGGAAATTTTTTCTGAAGCTTTATTTGTACTATTTCTTTAAAGAAGAAAGAGTGGGAAGAAGAAATTAGAGATCATTTAAATTAAGGAATAACGCCATAAATAGTGATGGATGGGGGGAACGAAATGGGAGGATCAAACACAGGGCAAGAGGGAAGGAATACACAGAGAAATCACTAAAACTAAGAGTCATTTGAGGGATAGTATGGAAACCTAATACAATAGAAAACTCTTATACTATAGCACATATGAGGGTAATATAAATGAAATCACCAAATAACAGGGAAGAGAGAACTCCAGTTGATCATCTCTTGTCACCAAATAAAGTTTCCGATATTGGAAACGGATTGCATCTAATAGAATTGTTGGCCAAAGCTGTCTGATGGGAACCACAAAACATTCCAGAGTATTGTCAAGGCTACTGGTGACTCTCCACAAACTGATGTACCAGGTCCTGTTGGTGAAAACAACACCACAACTTGTTGAATTTGGAGAAGTTGAGCCTCGCCTCTATAGACTAGTATTCATGCTGCTGGAAAGTTATCTGAATGCTACCAAAGGAGAAAAGTAAAACCCAAACAACTCCAAATCCTTTGTTCAAGAGTAACCGACCTCCAACATCCACTGGTGCAATAGCCAGAAAGCTTGTGGGATAAACCAACCAGTATCTGCTTTAAGACCCACTACATGAGAGATGGAACCCATACCCAATTCTGGTTGGGGAGCTAGAAACCTGAAACTAGATAGGTCAGAGGTCTAGGGTAAAACCAAATATGTTCTGATAAAGGAACATATCAATAAAATGACTCCTAATTCTGCTTTATTAAAAGATGTGTGCCTTGATTAGCCATCATCACAGAAGCTTCCTCTTGCAGCAGAAGGGAATAAATCCAGAGACTGACAGCTGGAAAGGGTGCAAAGCATGAGAGACCTGGAAACATTCAGCCTCAAAAAGGAATTGCTTCATCAAATCCCTCCCCTCAGGGCTCAGGAAACCTTGTGGAAGAGGAGGAAGAAAGAGTGTAAGAGCCAAAGGAGATGGAGGATACCAAGGAATCAAGACCTTCTGGACACAGCAAAGCTGGCACACATGTGAACTCTTGCATCAGAGTCTGCAGAGATAGGGCTCTAGAGCTGAAAGGAAGACTGGACGCATGCTGCCATCTCTAACCCAGAAAATATCTCCAACTTCCAGCCACTGGCAAATGAAAAAATTGTTTTCTCTAGGAAGTCTCACTAAGGAACCAAACTGCTCTAAGGGTACGTCCTCTGTCTACCAGGAGATGAACAAGAGTGAACAAACCCGGCAGCAAGCATCTTTGGAGGTCATTGTCTCATACTGTGTACCTTACAAGCCCCATCCTCCCTCTCTCTCTCTCTCTCTCTCTCTCTCTCTCTCTCTCTCTCTCTC